>NC_050464.1:36849899-37152581 GCF_903995425.1 Onychomys torridus | reverse complement strand
CAGCAGGTCACCGTACACCCTGAGCGGCTGCCCTCACATCAAACACACAGAAACTTTTCCTGAAACACTGTTTTATTATCCACCGATACATTTCTTTTTCTTTTTCTTTTTTCTTTTTTTTTTTTTTTTTTTTTGGAGACCAGGTTTCTCTGTGTATCCCTGGCTGTCCTGGAACTTGCTCTGTAGACCAGGTTGTCCTTGAACTCAGTGATGATACTCCTGCCTCTGCCTCCTGAATGCTGGGATTATAGGGGTGCACCACCACCACCTGTCTATTTCTAATTTTTAAAATGTGTGTGAATGTTTTACCTGCATGTATGTGTGTGCATCAACGCCTGCAGAGGCCAGAAGAGGGCATTGGATTCCCTGCAAATGGAGTTACAGATGGTTGTGAGCCATCATGTGGATGCTGGGAGTCAATCCCTGGTCCTCTGGAAGGGCAGGCAGTGTTCTTAATTGCTGAGCCATCTCTCCAGCCCCCAATTTTTGTTTTCTTGTTTGTTTCTTTTCGAGACAGGGTTTCTCTGTGTAACAGCCCTGCCTGTCCTGGAACTCAACACTCTTGAGTGTTGGGTCAATGGTGGTGATTAACAGTGACTCTTGGAATCCGCCCTGGAGGTGCAGTGGCCTTACTTACTGGTAACATAAGGTTGTGCAGCGTTTCTGTCCTCCTCTTTGGCAGCCTGGAGGGGAAGGCAGTAGGGTAGGAGGAGGTGGTTCTTAGCTTGGTTCGTGCTAACCACTCACCAACACTGCTATATGAGAGCTGCAACCATGAGCTGTTCTGAGGTCTACTCCCGGCCAGCCCTGGGCTCTCAAGGACGCACTGTGACATCCATGAAGCCTCCAGAATACGCTGGCCACTCAGGCTTCTTTATCAGTAGGGAAAGGGAGAGTTAAGCCGGAGGTTATGGCATACACCTAGCATTTGTGTAGCTGAGGCAGGAGCATCGCCGTGAGTTCCAGGCCAGCTTGGAAAACAGAATGAGACCTTGTCTCAAAACAAACGAAACAAAACAGGGTCTGGAGAGAGGGCTCAGCAGTTTAGAGCACTTGGTGCTCATGCAGAGGACTGCGGTTCAGTTCCCAGAACCCACATTGTGGCTCACAGCCATCCATAACTCCAGTTCCAGGGCATCCAATGTCCTCCTCTGGCCTCCATGGGTACCAGGAATGTGTGTATTGCATATACGTACGTATAGGTGAAATATTTACACAAGTAAAATAAGACAGAAGTTTAAAAAGAGAGAGGCCGGCGGCGGTGGCGCACACCTTTAATCCCAGCACTCAGGAGGCAGAGGCAGGCGGATCTCTGTGAGTTCGAGGCCAGCCTGGTCTACAGAGTGAGTTCGTGTTGGGGCAGCCCTGGGCTCTGCTCAGGTTTCGAGTGGTGCAGCATCCTGAGCAGGCTTTTCCTGTCAGTTTCCAGGAGTGTTCCTCTTCCTTGGGTGGAAATGGGAGTGTCCAGTGGCCCACACTCAGTTTCCTGTGGGCTCCCGGGCTGGTCAGGTGGTCGGTCAGGCCTTCTCCTCGCAGATGAGCTCCAGGGCAGCCGGGTTGGTTCAGCCTCGCTGGACTGGTGTGAAGGAGCTGCTGTGGGTGCCTGGGCCCCCACACTCGTTCCTTAGCTGTCAGCCTGAGCTCTCTTGGTCACATGCTGTCCGTCTTGGAAAGTTCTCTGCCCCCCAGGAGTGGATGTGTGCTCTCTTCACTGTCCTGAACGTCAGCCTTGCTACATGTTTGGGCTGAGGCAGCTGCTGGACAGCTGGTGGCCTCTCACTCCCTGCCCTACTACCTCAGATGGCCTCTGCTGCCGGGGCCTGAGCTGTCCAAGAATCCCTTCCCTCCCCTTTAAGAGAAGTCAGCGCATGAAGTTGGTCTGCTGAAGGGACCAAGCAGGAACAAGCCCGTGTCACCTGGAGGTGGTGTCATGGCTTCCTGTGGTCACTTGTGGTCATGGGTTTCCAAACATCCTGTTTGTGCCTGTAGAGCAGAGCCGTTGTCCAGGAGGTACTTCAGCTGTTGTCTGCCTCACCCTGAGGCGGAGTGTGCAGCCAGGGTGTCAGGGTTCCTCTGCTCACAAAGGCACTCACTTCTTCGCTCTCTCTGGCTGCAGAGGACATGGCGGGTGGCAGATTGTTTGAGGGTGTCCTCTCCTGGCTCTGAGCGGTCTCCTCTCCCTGCTTTGGCTGCCTGGGACGTTTGCCCTGCATCTTCAGTTGGATATTGACAGCCCCTCCCAACACTGGGCGTCTCAGGGAGTCTCCAGCCTTTACCTCCTTCAGTCAGAGCTGCTTAACTTACTATGTTTGTGTGTGTGTTGGGCTTTGGAAGGGGTTCTGCCTCAGGAGGCAGAGGCAAGCAACTCTGAGTTCGAGGCCAGCCTGGTCTACAAAGCAAGTTCCAGGACAGCCAGGGCTGTACAGAGAGACTCTGTCTCAAACAAGCAAGCAAACCCAAAGGTGGGGTCGGAGAGGGGCTGGAGTGGTTAAGGGCACTGGTTGCTCTTCCAAAGAACCCAGGTTCAATTCCCAGTTATTTATTTATATATATATATATATATATATATATATATATATATATATATATACACATACACACCTGTCTATAACTTCAGTTCCAGGGGACCCATTCACACAGATATACTTGCAGGCAAAACACCAATGCACATAAAATAAATAAATTTAAAAGAGAAAGAAAACTAGCATTTTTGAATACATACCTGTACACAAATGTTTCTATTTACCATAGCCAAGAGATGGGAACCACTGTTAGCAATTTGGTATGTGTCTTTCCCAATGATTTTCTATCGATTTAAAAAAGTTATTAGTATGCATATCTGACACATCTTTCCTTTTCATTTGTTCATTTATTTTGACAGGGTGTATGTAGCACAGGGTGGCCTAGAGCTTGCAGTGTAGACAAGGATGACTTTGAACTTCTAATCCTTCTACCCCTATGTCCTAAATTCGGGGATTACAGACTTGTGCCACCACAGCTGGTTTATGTTGTTCTTGGCGGTGATGAGACTCGAACCCATGCCCTCACAGGTGCTGAGCTGGTGCTGGGGTACACCCTGGCACCTTTTGTTACTTCCATTCTTTTCTGTACTTGGGACCAAACACCCACCTTGAACTTTGATAAGCATCTTGTGACTGAGCTGAATCCTCAACTTTTTGTCCTCCCCTGCCCCCCCACTCCCATTTTCTCTCTCTCTCTTTTTTTTTTTTTTTTTTTTTTTTTTTTTTGACAGGGTTTCTCTGTAGTTCTAGCTGACCTGGACCTTGCTCTGCAGACCAGGCTGGCCTTGAACTCACAGAGATCTGCCTGCCTCTGCCTCTGCCTCCCAAGAGCTGGGGTGTTTCTTATTTAGATGAAGTACACATAGTAAAAAATTGACTATTTAAAAACTATATATTTTATTTTTCGAAACAGGGTTTCCCTGTGTAGCTTTGCACCTTTCCTAGAACTCACTTGGTAGCCCAGGCTGGCCTCCAACTCACAGAGATCCGCCTGCCTCTGCCTCCCGAGTGCTGGGATTAAAGGCGTGCACCACCTCTGCCCAGCTGGAGATTGTGTTTTAACCTGCTGTCCATTCAGCCCTCTGGTCACACTGGACTCTGATACCCACTTGTCATGCGGGTGATATAAAGTGCGCTGGGGGGCGGGCATTGGAGGAGGATAGTCTGGGGGCGAGTGTGTATGTGGAAGTCATCTGTGGATCATACTGGAGCTTGCTTGGCAGCGCTGCCATTGAGGCAGTGGAATGGGGAAGAGAGTGGCTGAAGCAGGTTAGGAGGTTTGGGGGAGGGGATGCTGGAGAGTCAAGTGTGGAGAGTCAAGTGTGAACCCTCAAGTGGTGGAAGGAGGGGTGTTTTCTGGAGGGAGGAGTGTTTTCTGCTGCGCCCATTCTTTCCCCACCTCTGTGTCTCAGTGAGGAAGGCACAGCCTCCTGTGCCTCAGACTAACAACAGCAGTTGGCCCTCTGACTTGCTGCCAGTTCTGAGCTATTTACTTTTCCACTCTGGCTTTCATTCTCTTTCCCTTTCAGTTCCGTCCGTCTGTCCGTCCGTCCGTCCGTCCGTTTTTGCTTCCTGTGCTTGAAGCCCTGATGTTGGCTGACACCCCTTTAGAATGCTTGCTTCTTCAAGATGTTGCCCTTTCATAATTACAGACTGTCCCTTTGAGGGGGCTGGAGAGACGGCTCAGCGGTTAAGAACACTGGCTGCTTTTCCAGAGGATCCTGGGTTCAATTCCCAGCACCCACATGGCAGCTCACAACTCTCTGTAATGCCCGTTCCAGGGGATCTGACACCTTCACACCAATGCACATAAAGTTAAAATTAAAAAATATGTGTGTGTGTGTGTGTGTGTGTCCCTTTTAGTGTGGAGTCTTACCTTGTGTGTGACTAACAGAAGCACTTTAATTTTCCTATCCTTTCCCTTCCCCCACCCCCTTCTTTCTTGCTGTTCAGTTAAATAAGACAGTTGAGAACACCTGCATGGTGACCTCACTGGACTCCTGGCTCTGTGAAGTGCAGATGGGCACAATGTGTCCCTCAGCCTTGAGGACAGTGGGGTGGGGTGGGGGTGGGGCAGGGTCTTGGTTGCAGCCCCTCATCCTCATCTGGAAACAAGCCTACATTTTACAGCCTTCCTCACAGGACGATTCTTGTGTAGTGGTAGGCTTCCTAACTGGTCCTTGAACTTGACAGGCCTTTCTTTTGAATCTCTGAACAAGTCAGCCCACACCTTCTCTAGGGTTTGCATTGTGGCCCATAAAGACATTCTGCTGGGACAGTGGTGGCACATGCCTGAGAGAGAGAGAGAGAGAGAGAGAGAGAGAGAGAGAGAGAGACATTCTCATTGGGTGAATTGCCATCCCTGCTCCCATGCTGACTCCCCACCCCTGTCAGACAGGTTTTCTCAGTGTAGCTGTCCTGGAACTTACTCTGTAGACCAGGCTTGCTTCGAACACTGAGATCCGCCTGCCTCTGCCTCCCGAGTGCTGGGATTAAAGGTGTGCACCACCACGGTTCGGCCCCTGCTGTCTTTCAAAGCCCTGGCTGCAGCAAGGCTCCCTCAATGACTTGTCCTGGGCCACAGTGAAGGAGCAGGCAGGAGCAGGCAAGGACAGTCTGGAGTTCTCTAGCACCTGCCACTGTGTCTTCCTCAAAGGGTCACTTTTAACTTTTTCTTTCAAAAAGACAGGGTCTCCCTGTGTTACTCAAGCTGGCCTTGGAGTCCAAGGCTCAAGGGACCCTGAGTATCAGTCTCTGAAGTGTCAAGCGGTGGGCACAGGTCATGCCAATTACACTTTCTTTTGTGGGGAGGGACAGTACTTTCTACCACTGAGCTGTGCCCTGGCCTTTGGCCTTTTTCGTATTAGTGTTTTCAGGACATATCTTTTGCCCATTGCTTTTGAACCTGCCTTTGTATTCAAAGTTCGTTTCTTATAGCCTGCATAATTAAAATCTCATTTTAATTATTCTGACAACATCCATCTTTAAATTAGAGCCTGTAGGCTTTAACATTTAAATAACTCTCAGTGCTATAATTCATTGGTTTATTATTGTAACGGTTTGCAGACTTAACCTATCACTTGTTCTCAAATCTTACTGTTCATGTTTAATGTAAAAAAATCTCGTAATATAGTAAATTTCTATTTTCCCCTCTGTGATTTTGTTGTCATAATTCTGACCTCCATACAAGATAAAACTCACACGGTGTTGTCTGCCCTTAAATCTGCTCTCAGTCGCCGGGCCGGGCGGTGGTGGCACACATCTTTAATCCCAGCACTCGGGAAGCAGAGGCAGGCGCATCTCTGTGAGTTGGAGGCCAGCTTGAGTGTGTGTGTGTGAGTGGGCAGCATGATGGTGGCTGGCTGGGAGTGTAGCTAAGTGGTAGTGTGCATGTTTAGCCTTCATGGATCCCTAAATTCAGTCCTCAGCACCAAAAACAAGTAAGCAACAACTCCGTTCTACAGTATTTAACAGAAATGTGAGAACGACATTTTTTTCTTCCTCCCTGGCTGGTGTGCTCACCATAGTGCTCAGCTGAGCCTCACTAACTCACCCACACTTTGCAGTTCCTCTCTTCCTGGGGCAGGCATAATAGCCAGCGAGGCTACCAGACTCTGGGCTGCAGAGCCCATGGTTGATGTTGCTCACATGTTCCAGTCGGGCGTGTTTCAGAAAACACAGCTCACAGTGTTTGCTCTCCTCCACTCTACTGGGAAAGGTGTGAGCAGCTCCTCAGGACTCAGGCAACCCCCCCTTACCCCCACCTCTAGCGCCAAGCTGAGGTGCTGCCCAGTGGCAGGCCCTGACCCTTCCTGGTGCCCACATTGTTCCCGCTGCCTCATTCCAGAGCAGTGAGCTCCCCTCTCCCACCTTGAAGGAAACCAGGCGGGCCACACGGTGAGCGGAAACCTTAGTGCTCACAAGGGCCTGTGCTCTGGCCACAAAGTCTTGTGGAGTATTCCTTTGCTTTCTTTTCTTTGAGAGTGAGGGGTAGTGTGGTTGGAGGGAGGAGGTGGTAACTAGATCCTAGTAGATGGAGCACATCCTGGTATAGGATGGAGGGACCCTGCTTCTGTCTCTGTCCACTCTGTGCTTTGTATATACTGAGTGCTCACAGAGGACCAGGAGTGAACTGAGGTGGAAGGGTAGATCTCTGCATGGATGGTTTGTCCCGGGTCATTAACTCACTTCTTCTGAGCATCTACTTGGACTAGGCTCTGTTCATTGCTCAGAGAGGCCGATGAATGTGAGCATGCTGTTCCCTGCCCTCCCTGGGCTGCTCAGGGGCTGTGGGGTGTGGACAGTCTAGTTGACATGTGCTGTCTGTCCTCAGGGAAGACTGGGAAGCTTTGGAAGCGCAAAGGAGAAGGGTCCTTAAACCCTGAGTCCAGAGTGAGGGCAGAGAGGAAATGGTGTTTGATACTGTTCAGTTTGTTTACTTAGGACAGGTAGAGGCAACAAGTTGCCTGGGGTGACGTTGCCATAGACAAGCATGGACATTGGAGTAGACAGCCATTCTGGAGTCACCTCTGTAAGCTGTAAGCAGCAGAGGTCCCTACCATAAAACCAACACATTCCTTTTTGCTAGGTAGACAAGGTGAACCATTTTAATCCTTGTGTTGTTGGAGTAGGAAACTGAGGTGTGTGATGCTAGTGGTCTAGACAAGATTAGAGGGTGGTCTGTGGAGAGGGAGAAGGCACATGTATGTACATGCATGTTGAACTCATCATATGTGATTTGGTACCCTGTGTCCTCCTAATTGCATCTTTTTGTTTGTTTGGTTGTTTTTTTTTTTTTTTTTTTTTTTTCAAGACAGGGTTTCTCTGTAGCTTTGGAGGCTGTCCTGGAACTCGCTTTGTAGACCAGGCTGGCCTCGAACTCACAGAGATCCACCTGCCTCTGCCTCCCGAGTGCTGGGATTACAGGCGTGCGCCACCACCGCTTGGCCCTAATTGCATCTTTCAAGCAAGCCAAACAGACTGAATCACAAGGTTGAGGATAGTCATCAGTCTGTTTCCTCCACAGAGTGACCTTTTAGGGGTATCCTTGATACGGCAGCTGAGCCAAGGCTGGGACTTAGTTATCTGCCAGCCTCCGGTGTGATGCTGAGTCCAGGTAAAAACTCTCCAGGCTTAGATGTACCTGATTCCCTAGCCGGTTCTGAGGATATTTCCATGAGAGCAGGGGGGCCTGAGATTGCGGATTAAGGCCTGGAAGGGCCCCAGGGGTCAGCCTCAAGCTCCTGTTGCAGGAAGGAGCTGGCTCCCCTGATAACATGCTTGGCCGAGCCCTACTTCCTGGAAGAGAGTTATCATACATGGAGCTGGCTGTGTCCGTGGACTGCTGAGACTGTCATCAGAGGGAGAGGCAGGGGGAGGGATCTCTGAGAGTCCCTGGAGCAGGGGACATGCAGCCTCCAGAACTTTCCAAGGCTTGGCAATGGAATGACTTGTTTTCAGTGGGGGACAAACTGGAGGTAGGGCACCATGTCATTTTCCAAACTGCTACTTTCCAGGCCCCTGGGAGATTCAGACTTGGGTAGAGCAAGAAAGGTCCTTGTCCCCACCGGACCTCTCCCCCTTCCTTGTTCCTGCCTGTCCTTGATCTTCCTCTGGTCCTCCCCTGGACCTGCCTGCTCCTGTCTTCCTGTCTTGGCTGGTGGCTGTTCTGTGCTCCAGGACACCCGAGGGAGAGGCCTCCTCCTCCTCCTTCCGCATACACTCAGGTACCAGGTCTTGTTGATTTTTTTTTCCTTCTTTCATGTACAGCATTGTAACTTTTGCTCTTCCTCCTGGTGAGCCCTGCCTCCCTCCCATCCTGCCTGCACACACTGCCTGAGCAATCTAAAAGGCAGGCCTGGTCCTGTCTTCCCCTGCCAAGCACTCTCTGTAGAGGCCCCTGTAAGTCCAGACTCTCCTGCAGGCTCTGGGCCCTCGACTCCCCTAACCAAGCTGGGACTTGCAGTCTGAGCTCAGTTCTCTGTCCTGGTCCTTTCCCAGGTTGATTGTTTGTTTGTTTTTGGATTTTGTATTTTGTATTTGGAAGACAGGGTTTCTCTGTGTAATAGCCCCGGCTGGCCTCGAACTCACAGAGCTCCACTGCCTCTGCCTCCCGAGTGCTGGGGTCAAAGGTGTGTGCCACTACTGCCCCGCTCCCAGGTTATCCTTAACGTCTCCTGGCCTCTGCTGACTCCTCTGCTCTTCTCCCTAGAATAGACTCACTAGGTAGTGCTCCCTGCTGCAGACCCTGCGTCTCTGCCCTTCGTGTGTTGAGACCACCAGTTGAGTGCTGGGGTGTTGAGGTATCCTGCTATGGAGGCTGTCTCCTGTGAGGGCTGGGTAGAGCTAGGGCAGGCAGGGGAGCTGGGTACAAGTGAGATGGGATGGAGGGCTGGAGAGACGGCTCAGCAGTTAAGGGGTCCCAGGTTCAAGTCCCAGCACCTACATGGCAACTCACACTGTCTGTAACTCCAGCTCCAGAAGTTCTGACGCATTCACACAGGAAAGTGAGACGGGGTCTGTTTTGTGCCCTTTGACCTGTGGTAGCATTGTGGAGTGTGTACTGTTCCATCCTATTCTAGGAATTCCCATCACCTGGGGCTGACCTGAAGCTGGAACAGCTTTAGCCTCAAGTGCCACATGTCTTCAGAGCGTGCAGCAGTGCACTGTGAGGCCAAGGCCGCGCTTTCAGCTCTGACCCTGGCCGCTTTCCCTTTCGATTCTCATCTCCTTTGCTCTGTGACGATTGGGAGCTTTCTCCCCAGAGGAATGTGGTAGGGACCTACACACACAACGTGGCTTCCAGATCTCCTGGAGGTCATTCACGGAAGTCAGTAGTGTTTGGAGGACGATCTCCATCCTTTCTCTGGAGAGAGAGGACCCGGGAATGGCCGGTTCTGCCCAGGATGGGAGCTGAGTTGAATCAGGAGGAGGAGGAAGATGTCAGGGCAGGGCTAGCCTACACTCAGAAGGTCCAGGGCCTCGGGAGTGAATCCTGAATGAGTTGTGTCTTGAGGCCCCTCAAAGACCTAACTTTGGAGTCAGGAATTGGAGGGCTCAGTTAGACCTATTTCTAGACTGCTTCCTGGGTGCTGGCGATGTTGGGAGTGCTGGCCTGGGCTGGGAGGCTGGCCTGGAGCAGACGCCCAGGGGAATCAGCATCTTTCCCCACCTTGGCCATGCGCACTAGGCTCCCACAGCCTGAGCACTGGGCTCTTGGACACCTGTACTTGTACTTGTGGTGATCTTTTGAGTTTGGGAATGGCTTTACAGTCAGGGAGAGAAACTGGAGTTTAAACTGAGTCTTACAAACTGTAGTCCATGTTCCCTTACCCCCAGACAAGGTCTCATGTAGCTCAGGCTGGCCTTGAACTCTTAATCTTTCTGCTTTCACCCCTCAGACTCTGGAATGATGGGTGTGAGCCACAGTGTCCTGCTGTAAAAGCTTTTGACAGGGACCAGTGTTCTGTTACTGGTGTCTTAACAAACACTGCTGGTTAGAGTGTGGGGAGGCGCGGCACCCAGCTGACGGCGGTTCATCCTGGCCTGCTCCCACACCTGCTCAGGTGGGGCCGTGTCAACTCTGTGGGTGGGACAGCGATTCAGGTTCCCACCCGCCACCTGGCATCACCTGGTGAGATCGGCACTGGCACTGTGTAAGGCCCGTGCGCTTTAAATTTGTGCTACAGCTTATTTATTTACGTGGGCGCGCTGTGGTGAATGTGCAGGCGTCAGAGGACAGCTTGAGGGAGTTGGCTCTGTCCCTGCTACCGTGTAGGTCCCAAGGAGTGGACTCAAGTCGTCAGGCTTGGCAGCAGGCACCTTCTCATCCTCTACCATCCGTCAGCGGTGCTCTCGGGCCCCCAGACCTGCCTTCTGTTCCTCGTCTGTTTGCTCCGTCAGGCGCTGATGGAAGACAGCCTGGGGACCTCCAGTCGGCCCAACTTGCGCGCGCACGAGGACACTGAGCTCAGAGGGGCTGTGCTGGCAGACGGTGGGGCCCGTTGTTGAGTGATTACAGCTCCACGCTGCGTTTTGTCACAGACCCACACAGCAGCCGAGGCCATGCTGGTGATGGGAATGGTGAAGGAGCAAAGAGGGAACTAAATCTCACGCAGCCACGCCCCTTATCCGGAGGCAGCCACGCCCCTTCTCCGGAGGCAGCCACGCCCCTTCTCCGGAGGCAGCCACGCCCCTTCTCTTGGACAGTCGACCAGTGCAGCCCTTCCTTGGCTTACTGATAGACTTACATTCCAGTAAAGCTGTGAAGCTGAACATGCCTTCAGCGCGGTTAGTCTACTGAACGGCCCACAGCTTAGCACCCAGCACCCAGCAGGGTGCCAGTTGTTCACCCTCATGATTGGGTGGGGCCGCTGCTCCAGTTCAGGAGCACCCTGTACCACGTGCCATCACCACAGGAAACGTGGCCATTCAGCACTTTCACATGGTTCCTACTGGGTGGACGGTATTGCCTATGCTCCACTGTGAAGTTGAAAACCTGTCAGTGCAGCTGCCCGTTATCAGGGGCCATCTGTGTGGGACCATCTGTGTTGCCGGCTCCTAGGAGGCTAAAAGTCTTGGTTTTCCTGTGCAATCTTGTAGTTTCCTCATATGTCTTCCTTTTTCCTCTTTTTTTTTTTTTTTTTTTTTTAAGTTTTCACTATGTAGCTCTGGAGTCCTGGAACTTGCTATGCAAACCTGGTTGGCCTCGAACTCACAGAGCTCTGCCCACCTCTGTCTCTTAAGTGCTGGGACCGTGCCTGGTTTGTGTGTGCATGTCAAGCACATAGGTGGAGGTCAGAGAACAGCTTGCAATAGTCTGGTCTCTCCTACCACGTGGTTCTAGGCCTTGAACTCAGGTCTTCAGGCTTGGTGGCAAGAGCTGTTACTGCTGAGCCATCTCCCCGGCCTCTTCAGATTTCTTACACACAAGCACACCTAGGAAGTGATTGATGTGCAGGCTTCAGACTAGGACTCTGTTTCCCTCCACTTCTGAATCTGCCTCTGCTACCTCTAGAATCCCCTGGAGGAAGAGGAGAATCAGAGTTCATGGCTGAAAGAGGTCCTGGAAGTCTGTTTGTCTGACCAGTGGCCGTGTGCAATTAGTCCACCAAAAAGGTAAAGAGGCAGGCAGGCTCCAGGAGGTGAGGGTTATAGAGTAGTGTGAGGGACAAATGCAGTCCGGGGCCTGTGGTGCTGAGTTAGAGCAGTCTGCACTCAGGCCTCGCCTCTGGCCCCCGCACCCACCAGCTCTCTAGGCTCTGGCTGTCCCAACAGTAGCTGTGACTTCCTACCCCCTGCCTCCCTACAAACACACACACACACACACACACACACACGCACGCACGCACGCACGCACGCACGCATGCACGCACGCACGCTCTTAGGGTAGCAGTCACCGGTGTTACTGGTGTCTTCTTTTCATATTTCTTTAAGCATACATTACATATACACAATAATTGTCTCATTGTGACATTTCCACGTGTTCACAGTCTTATCATATGCACCCCCCCATTGCTCTCCTTTGGCCCACTCCCGCTGGTCTTGCCCTTCTGCTGTCGTTGGTTTTGGTGAGCTAAGGAGTTCCATTAGGTTTGCTTGCGGGAGCGTGAGTAAGCGGTTCCTTCCTGGAGCATGGTCACTTTATCAATGGCTCCACCATAGATTGATGGATTCCCTATAGATCCTCGGGGGGAGCATGGGGGCCCTCCCCTTCCCGCTTCTGCGGAGGACCTGGGTCCTAGCCCAGTGTGCGGTAGCTCTTTGTGTCTGGATCTGACATTTGTCCTCATGTGGAGCAGGAAATCTTGCTTACGGTAAGGGGGATCGGACCGATCTTAGCCCAGCTTGGACTTCATCTAGACACGTCTCAGAAAAATGGAGTGGGCCCTCCACCAAGGAATAATGTCCATGGAGACAGGTCTCACAGTTCAGGGTGTAACATGGAGGGAAGAGGACGGGCCCTTCCCTTCCCTTTATAAAGACAAATGAATTGCATCAGACAGGTCAGGTCACTGACTTCTGTGGTGACCGTTTCCTGTCTGGATACCAAGATTGGCTGACAGTTATGTTCCAGCAGAGGTAACCTGCTTAACCACTAGGCTCTGTGATTCACACAGCTTCCCATTTGTTCTTGTGAAGTTTACCCAAGAGGACCCTGGACAGCTTAGTGCTCGAGCAGTAGGTAATTCAGGTGCTCTAGAATGACTCCAGCCTGGCCCCACCCCAGGTGAGCTGGCTGTCTCTTCCACACTTCATCCTGAAGAGCACGCTGCAAATCCTTGAACCTGGGGATCAGGTGATGTGAACAGTCTACCTGGACAGTTGCCCAACCTCCCTTCAGAATGTGGCTTCTTTTAGAAGTCTGTCTCTATGGTTCAGAATCCAGCTTCTAAACAAGCTCTGGAATGCTCCCTGTGTGTACATGGGGACTTCCTGTGTGATATTTCTGGGCATTACGACCAGGCGCTGCTGTTACCATCTGTCCCTGTTCTGCTGGATTGGATTCCCTGAGCTCCAGACTGTCTCCTGCAAACTGGGGGTGTGGTGGGCCCCACCCTGCTCTGCCCCCATTGGTCTCCTGAGCCAAGCCAAGCAGGAGCCTTGGACCCCCTCTGCCTCTGAGCCAGTACACAGACTCCCTCAGCCAATGGAACCACGAGGACTGGCATCTGCTGGGCTAGTGGCTTCGGGGTTGGTGGGCTTTTTGCAGACTGGTCCCATGGCCTTGTTTGGCTTGTATTCTGTGTTACCCTCCTCTGTGTCTTATTGCCCCTGCATGTGAGCCCCGTCAGCCACACTGAACCCAGAGGTCCCCGGACACATTTTGTTTCAGGAAAGCATATTTTCCGTTTTCTCCTGTTGTGGTTTCCCAGTATGACTTTGCAGCCACCATCTGCTTCCTCCCTGTCCAGGAGGAGGCAGATTTCCCACTGTGAGAAGTGGAGAGGACCTTCCCTTCTGCGGAGATTTGCTTCAGGACAGTGACTGGAGGTGTCCCTTCTATGTAGGGAGGCACTGTCATCCTCCCAGGGCCTCTTGCTGAGTTTGTGGGTCACCTGTGAGCAAGCGCGGAGTGATTGTGGGCAGGGGACTGGGATGGGACCAAGAGCTTCTGTGCGTTCGTGCATGCGTGGGATGGGTTCCTTTTCAGGAGGTGCCAACTGTCTGCGGTGACACCAGCTGTCGAGGGGCCCCAGCATTTCCTGGAGCTCTGAATTCGGCAGATGGCTGCCTAAAATTGTGAGACCGAGGAGACCCGGGGCTGGATAGTGTCAGTGCTTCCAGGGAAGCAAAAGTGCCATTGAGGGTTGACGAGGGAGTGCTGTGGGCAGTTTCTTAGAACTCCCGGCCACCGAGATGGCTGTTTCAGCTGATGCCAAGGGTGTGGGGGGGTCCTGTGTGCTCTGAGCACACACTCATCACTGGGGCTCTTGTGGATGAGACTGACCGTCATAGAGTCATCTTGAATTCACTTCAGTTGCTTTTCTCAAAGGCAAAGCAGATCATTACATACGTCAATACCCGATGACTGCTGGCCGGTGATGGGCGGGGCTACACCCCATGATTGATTGCACGTCAGGCAAGAGATTAGGGGCCAAGGATAGCTCTTGGCTGTGTCTTCTGTTACCCTAGCATGCTTATGCCCTTGACCCGTGGGGCAGGTGGGAACAGCATTTACAGAGGGCAAACCTGGAACAATTGTGCGCGTGTGTGTGTGTGTGTGTGTGTGTGTGTGTGTGTGTGTGAGAGAGAGAGAGAGAGAGAGAGAGAGAGAGAGAGAGAGAAAGCGTGAGCACATGCTCAAGTGCTTGGAGGATGCACTTAACTGTCCATTGGGAACATCCAGGTTGGTGTAGTCACCTGTGAGTTCAAGCCAGCTGTCTGTCTCATCCTTTCCTTGTTGGACTGGTTTGGTGTGCAGAGGAGAGCTCCGTCCACCTGCCTGTGGCCTGGTTGGTGAGGCTGCAGGTCTGCCTGGGGCAACTCCCATCAGCAGTGCTCAGATGGGACAGCTGTGATATAATTAGAGGCCAGGAGCCAAACACTGTGCAGGTTGACCTGGAGTACAATAGATTAGAACGTGGACCCTTCCAGAAGAGAAGGGTGGGCAAGAGACCATGGGTTAGGGTAGGCAGTGGTAGCACTGTACTCCAATGGACTGCCTTCCTGGTTCCTCCTCCAGGGGCTGCAGAGTTCGCTCACTGGGCCTCAGCCTCCGCCTCCAGGAAGCCTGGGTGCTCTGGAAGGGCTATTTTTCCCTTCCTGAGCAGCTGTCTCGCCAATGTAGACCTATCTTTGGTTTCTCTGTGGCACTCCGTACTCTCCCCGTGACGGGGGCAGTAGCTGCTCTGTCCTGGCCTTGTTTCTCTGGGGTCTTTGGTGAAACTTGGGGCAGTTCCCGGTTCAAAGTCGCAGGGTCCATCTGTGGTGGAGATGAGTGCTCCCGCTCCTCAGCTCTTGTCTTGCCTCTGCTGGGGAGAGAGTCGGAGACTGCTGGGCTCAGCTGATGTTCTCTAAGGAGAACTTGGAATGAACCCCAGGCAGAGAGGGTGAGGTCAGTGGTTTGCTCAGCACGAAGGCCCGAGTTAGTGACGATCTGTCACAGCTCCCAGGATCCCTGGCTGCAGTCCCTGGCTGCAGCTTCTTTCCTGTCCCGTTGCAGGGCACACGGACATCGGTGATGCGGATTTATTTATTGTGGGCCTCCCCTGTGTCCAAGTGGGAGGCCCACATGTGTTTTATCAGCGGCCATCATGGTGGCTTCCCTCCATGCTTTTCTTCCCGTCACTCAGTGAGCTCTATAAGGTGTCTGAGCAAGCGGAAGCTCCTGACCATCTAGTAAGTTCTCACCGAGGCTGGTGAGCAGTGGACTCGAAGTCATCCTCTTCTCTACGGAGAGGCTGTTACTTCCACTGTAGCATAGTGCCTTGGGGGTGGGACACCAGAAGGGCGTACAAAGAGCTATGTGACTGTCCCAGCCCCCAGTGACACCAGAGCAGCCAAATCTGTGGCATGGACAGGGTGGCTTTATGTGTGGACAGTGGGGGCTTTGTGGAGCTGCGTAAAACTGCCCACCGAAGTCCCCTAGTGCGTGTGCAAAGGATTCTGGGAAAGCTCTCTGCCTCTCTCTGTCACTTGCTTCTTGTCAGTTTGGTCCTCACAAGGTTTTCTGGGTTTCTCCTGATGTTTCTTGGGCCCCATTGTTTCCTGTGAATATCCAGGAAACAAGCAGGTGGAGGTTTGGGCCAGATTTGATATTGTTGGCAGAGAGAGACACAGCCGGGGAAGGGTGAGGGGTGGGATGAGGTGGGGTGTCCTAGTCTTGCTAAAGAGGAAGGTTGTGGTCAAGGGCCCAAGCTGCTGGTTTGGCTTCATGTTCTGAGAGGTCCAAGGCCAAGTGTCGGCTTCAGGAGTTCTGCCCTTTATACTTAAGGCAAAGGAGGCCGTTAGTGGGCAAGTTTGTCCCTCTGTATCTGTGGGTTTGTACGGGAGGCTTCAGAGATATTTGGGACCCAAAAAACCACAGCTCAGGGGTATAGTCCTTGCATTGTGTGAGGCCCTAAGTCCAGCACTGGGGGAAAAAGAGGAAAAAATTATTTTAAAATTATGTCTGTTGGAGCTGGAGAGGTGACTTAGGGGTAAGAGTATGTACTGCTCTTACAGAGGCCTGAATTTGGTTCCAGGACCCTCCCTTACAGCTCACAATCACCTGTAACTGTAGCCCCAGGGGGTCTGATGCCCTCTGATGGCCTCGGCAGGTATTGCACTCACGGTCGCATACCTACACACAGACACAACATACACACATTACTAAAAATAAATCTACTCTAATCGACACATCTAGCAGCAGATGAGACAGCTCAGCAGGTAAAGGGAGACACTGTGACCAAGCCTGGTCACCTAAGTGCAAAACCCAGGACCCACATAGTGTAAAGAGAAAGAGACTCCTCCACAAGTTGTCTCTGATTTTAATCTGTGCAGATGTGCGTGTGCACACACAAATAAATAGGCCGGGCGATGGTGGTGCACGCCTTTAACTCCAGCACTCGGGAGGCAGAGGCAGGCGGATCTCTGTGAGTTCGAGGCTAGCCTGGTTTACCAAGTGAGTTCCAGGAAAGGCGCAAAGCTACACGGAGAAACCCTGTCTCGAAAAACCAGAAATAAAATAAAATGTAACAGATGATTTTAAAAATTTATTTTATGTGGATGACTATTTTGCATACATGTCTGTATGTGCACCATGTGCATACCTGGTACCTGAGGAAGCCAGAAGAGAGACTCAGGTCTCCTGGAACTGAAGTTGTAGGTGGTTTTAAGCTCCATGTGAGTGCTGGGAACTGAATCTGAGTCCTCTGCAGAAGCCATACATACTCTTAACTGCTGAGCTATCTCTACAGCCCTTAAAAAAACAAAAAATAGTATACAAGCCAGGCGGCAGCGGTGCACACCTGTAATCCCAGCACTCGGGAGGCAGAGGCAGGCGGATCTCTGTGAGTTCGAGGCCAGCCTGGTCTACAGAGCGAGATCCAGGACAGGCACCAAAACTACATGGAGAAACCTTGTCTCGAAACAAACCAACAACAAAAATAGTATTCAAGTATACCGGGCATGATGGTTCATGCTTGTGTAGCATGAACCAACTCTTCAGGACACTGAGTCAGGATTAACAATTGATGCCAGCCTGAGTAATATACTGAAACAGTGTCTAAAGGCAAAAATCAAAACAAATCCATATACAGGAAGACCTACAAAGGATACAAATACTACGCTGTTCTGTATGGAGGAGCAGGCATCTGAGGACTTTGCTAGCCGAGGACTGTATTGTGCCTCTCTGCTCACATTCATTCCAGTCCTGTGAGAGGCCAGGAAGGGTGTTTGTGCTGTGGAGATGCAGGAGTAGGGAGGAAGTTCCTCCCCAGAGCCTGCAGTCTGGTAGGAGGGGTGAGGGTGAAGTGTGGGACCCATGCAGAGGGGTGGGCTTTTAGCTGGGAGTGTCAGTGTAGACTTAATTCTAGCACCGGGAGGCGGAGCCCAATGGTCAGAGGCTCAGGGCCAACCTGGACTGCACAAGGAGCCACAGCCTCAAAACAAAAAGTGTGTGTTTTGCAGGGGCCAGGGCTGTTTCAGGAAGCTCACATGGTTTTTTGTCTACTGGAAGCGGGTTAGGAGAACCCTGGGAGGTGACAGTGACTCCAGGAAGGGCCTGAACTTGGTTTCAGGTGCTAGACCATAGTGTTGGCTGCAAGTGATAAAAAGGTGTGACATGGAAAGACCCAGTGAAGGGAGAGTTGTTACAACCCTGGGGACCAGTTACACCCGGGAACTAGAGGAGGGTAGCCAGGCAGACTCAAGCAAGCTGCTTGACACAGGAGGAGGCCCCAGCTTTTCTCTGGTTGTTTTGGACTGTGTTCATCAGTCAGAATTTGACTCGGAGGGAGCAGAGTAACTGGTGCCTGTAAATCCATAAACACTGTGGAAAGATTACAGCTCATCCCAGGAACAGGCAAACTTTTGAACTTTTTGTTCAGGTCTCTGTGGGGCCAGAGATGACTCACTGCTGAGCCCCTCCTAAGCTCTGTTGGTGATTAGCAGGGGGAGCAGCTGAGGACCCGCCCAGCTCTGCTGCAGACTCATGTGCTTGGAAGAGCCCAGCTTGCAGGAAGGGCCTGGAGGCTTGCTGGAACAGACCAGGGGACATTTCCAGGACAGGATTCTCCTGGGCTCCAGGCGGCTTCTTTTCATACATGAATCAGCTTTACCCACTGAAGGAACTGTGGGCAGGGCCTGCAGGAGGGCCCTCAACTTGACCTTAAAAGGTTTCGTGTTAGTCGGGTGGTGGCACACACTTTTAATCCCAGCATTGGGAGGCAAAAGGCAAGTGTATCTGAGTTCGAGGCCATCTTGGTCTACAGAGCGAGTTCCAGGACTGTCAGAGCTACACAGAGAAACCCTGTCTCGAAAAAACAAAACCAAAAGGGTATAGAGTGTCTGGGTGAGCAGAAGAGGTGTGTAAGATATGACCAAGGAAACACATCTGCGGGATTCCGGGATCTGTGAGGGAGGGGACCCTGATGATGAGTTCTTAAGGTCTGAGGTGGCTGCTTCCTCACCTGGGTGTGTTGCCAGATCCAGCATCAGGTGAGCCCAGCACCTTCTACTTCTTATTACTGCTGCGCAAGTTTTGGAACCCGCTCTAGAGAGGAGGCCACAGCAGCTGGGGGCTGCTGAGTGGGGCCTGTGTGGGTGCTGAGTACCTAATTCAGAGGGGAGACCCAGCAAAGTTGGGCTTCTGCCTGGAGCTTGGGGTGACCTCACAGTAGCCTCTCAGCTCACCTGTGTGCCCTGTGCCCTTGGGTACAAAGCCAGGCGTCCAATAAAGAAAGAGGACCTGCTCAGACACACTGACAGTGGCGATCCTCTGGCAGGCGGGGCTCTGCTGAAGACTGAGAAGAAGCCTCTGTACCAGTTATAACGCCCCAAAGCCTTTTCCCCTGGTTTCCTGTATGTCACCCCGGCCCACACTTCCTTCAGGCCAGTTCCTGTTGAGTGAGGCATGAGTCAGCTAGGGAAGCTGGGTGGCTGAGTCTTCATAACCTGCAGGCATGGCTATTAAATATTTAAGTGACACTATGGTATCGATCCCATCTCTTCTGTCCCCATGGGGAGAGCAGCCCCTGTCTGCAGTGTCTTGGATTTAAACAAAGTCCTGAAGAGCTCACAGTGCTCATCTGTGACCCTGTTTTCCCTCCGTAGAACTTGCTCAGACATGGGGGCAAATCAGATTGTGCCAATTTTGCGTGATAGGGAAGACAACCAGGTAGGGATCGGATCCATTGCTGGGCCCTCTGCAGTCTGGCCCACAGCGTGACACCCCAGCTCCTTCTTTACACTGGCTGTTCCGGTCCTTTTCCATCCTTCTCTTCCAGCGAGATAGAATAAGGCTGCCGATCTCTAGAGCTTCCTTCGTGGTGGGGAGACAGTTGATGAGGGCGTAGAACCCCTGTAGAAGGTTGAGGGCCTAGTACTCGTTGAGGCCTTAGGTGCCTGGGCTGGGTAGGGGCAGGGATCTTCATTGTGGCTTGGCCCTTGCTGGCCACAGCTGCCTTCCCTGAGGACAGGACTGTTACCAGGATAAATATACCCGGCTCCCCATTCCTGAGGAGTTACTCACTGAATAAAAGTACCCCGCTGTGGGTTAGATTACCTCTCCTCTAACTGCTCTCCTGCTCTGGCGGGTTGAGGGGACAGCCACTGGGAGCCACTGGGAGCCACGGGAGGGGGAGGGGCAGAGCTGACTTCCTACTCTCTCTCCCTTCCTAGTCGAGAAGTCTCACCAAAGGGGCCGCTGAAGGGGCCATCAGCGGCTGGCTGGCCATCCCCGAGCCGGTTTACATAGCTCCTTCCCTGGGAAGGCTGAGTCCCACTCACTGCTTACATCCCTCTGTCTGGCAGTCCTGTGACACTTAGGTCACCTGGGTAGCCCAGGTGACCAGCAGGGGACTGAGCCCTTTTCTGGGCATAACGAGGTAGACAGGCCGCGTAGATGTCTGCTGGATCGGGATAGCAGGTACTTGTGACTCTAGTACTGTCTGTCTGAAAGCCAGGTTTCACACGACGCTGAAGACGTGGACAGCCAGCCACTGGGAAAGCCCACAGGTGTGGCAGTCCCTTACCGCCTGGGCACCCAGGAGCCATGTGGCTGCTCTTCCTCCCATCCATCTGCTTTGCCCAGCCTAAGGAAGTTGTGCCAGGCCGTCCCCAGGCCATGAGTTAAGCTGGGTTGCAGAAAGGTGTTGGGAAGGGCTGCTGTGGACCGTTCTGGGCATGGTGAGTGGGCCTCCCTGAGAACCTGAGGACCAGCTCTGCTAAGGCCTGGAGATGTGGACAGTGGATCCCGGAGTGGCGAGGGCCCAGGCAGAGCAGCCTGAAGCCGGAAAGGGAGCAGAAAGGTGGCTTCATGTCTAGCCATTCCAGCCATGGGTTCAGAAGTAGAGATCTGTGGCAAGGGTGTTAGGGTTCTCTAGATAACAGAACTTCCACACTGAATATGTATTCGTATATTTAAGGCCATATATGAAGCAGCTTACAGGCTGCGGTCCTGGTAGTCCAACGTTGGCTGTCTACCATCAGAAGATCCAGGAATCTAGAAGTTGTTTAGTCCACAAGGTTGGCTATCTCAGCTGGTCTTAAGTATATACCGGTGTGGGGCTCCCTGCAAACCCCACAATTGGTGGAGTAATTATCCTAACCATCTGTATGAGGCTGGAAGGAAATCTGGCTCAACATGACTTAGCCGGGATTGGTTCAAACTTCTAGAGTCTGACTCCAGGCAGGTTGTTTCTTTGTTTTGGTTTTTTGAGACAGGGTTTCTCTGTGTAGCTTTGCGCCTTTCCTGGAACTCACTCTGTAGCCCAGGCTGGCCTCGAACTCACAGAGATCCACCTGCCTCTGCCTCCTGAGTGCTGGGATTAAAGGCGTGCACCACCACCACCCGGTGGCAGTTTTTTTAAAGACATGTTTTAGTACAGTACCACTTTTGGAAAAAAGTTTCCTGGTGACAGCTATCACAATAAAGCTTAAACTACATGGGCACTCTGTCACAAAGTACATGTGACCTCTTCCATAAGCTTAAGGGCCAAGAGAGGATCTGGTGTGGCCTAGGTTATCATAGAGGTTACTGCTGGTGAAATTATTAAGGCCACTCCACATAGTTAAAAGGGAGGTTTATTTTGTGGGGTAACTCACAAGTGAAGGGATAGTTTACAGGGTCTGGGAAAGGTATGGCGCAGTCCGGCGGTGTTCTCTGGAGAACTCTGCTTGGTCTACCTCCAGCGTCAAGGATCCAGGAACCAAGAGAGCGGGCACATCTGGATCTCGGGTCTTCAGGGTCCTCTCTTGGCCCCACCTTGTAGGCGTGACAGTTACTGAAGCCTCAGTGGGGCTTGGAACTTCCAGATCAAAGCTGGAATGGCTCACTGCAGGTTACCAAGCTACAAAGTGCAAAGGGATGGGTTTTATTGACTGAGAAACTGCGCTAGATAAGTCTGGGAAGAGTCTGGGGGATTCAGGTGTGGCCTGGCCTACAGATAGCACAGATCACCAGGCTGTTGACTACATCCACTCCCAGCTTTCTGGTGGGAAACAGGTACACATCCTTCCATTAAGGAGACAGCCTGCACAGTTAACATCCTTGGTTTCCCAGTGCTTATCTGTGAGCACGAGGACCCTGTGTCCTCTACACACCAGAATCCCCAAGAAGTAGGCTCTAATGCCAGGGAAGGAATGGTCTTGCCAGTGAGGGTGAGAGCAAGCAGCCACAGAGCTTCCTTCCTCCATGTCCTTTATAGAGGCTGCCAGCAGAAGGTGTGGCCCAGATTACAGGTGGACCTTCCCACCTCACAAGATCCCGAGGAGAGGCCCAGTGGTTAATAGCTGCTCTTACAGAGGGTGCTAGTTAAAAAACATTTTAAAAAGATCCAGATTAAAAGTGGGTTTCCCCACTTACAGTAATTTAATTAAGGAAAAGCGGTGTGCCCAGCCGTTTGGGTTTAGTTCATTCCAGATGTAGTCAAATTGATAACCAAGAACAGCCACCACAGGAGGTGTCCCTCCAGGTTCTTGTTCGGCCAGAACGACGCCCTGCCTGCCGTCCCACACTCATGTGACTGGGAGGTCCTTTCCTGTCATCTAGCAGGAGCTCCCATGCACTGACTGCTAGCTGTCACTTTGTGCCTGTTTTCTTGTTTGATCCCTATCCTGTGCTGAAAAACGATGGCATTCCTGGACGCGTGTCCAGCCAGGGCGAGCAGGCCGAGTGTCTCCAAATTCCTGCACGCAGGCTGTACCATCCAGAGACCTGCAGGGAGTAACGGGGAGAGCGCCAGGCCCAGCCCCTTCTCCCACATAGCTGGAACCATCTTGGGCGGACCTTTCACTCCCCTCCCTTGGAGCCTGCCAGCGTCAGGCCCCTGCTTTTTGACAGTCTTTATCACATACCTAAGGCGCCTAGGGACTGCCAGGAGAGAGGGTCCAGCTTGTAGTCTTTATCACTTACCTAAGACACGCTAGAGCCCAGCTTGTGAAAGAGCCCTCCCTGACCTCTTTGCTCTGTGTAGGAGCGGGGGGGGGGGGGGGGGGGGGGGGGGGGGGGGGAGGAGGTGCTAGGGATTGAGCCCTGGCTTGCTAAACAAGAGTTGTGAGGTACTCACTACCTAGTTCTGAGGTACTTAACCTAAGTTCAGTCCCTGGGGTCCATATGGGAGAAAGCTGACTCTCCGGACGTTGTCTTCTGGCCTGCTCATTCACACCTGAGCATTTGAGTGCTCTTCTTCCTCCAGTAAATAAACTTTAAAACTTGAGATATAGAGAAAGGGAGGGAGGGAGAGAGGGTGGGGTGAGTATTCTACCACTGAGCTGTTTTCTAGGCCCTGATTTTCTTTAATTGAATATCGGTTGCTTTGTGTCTGTCGATCAGCTTGAGTCCTCAGAAGGTGGTCTGGGAGACACCCCTCATGTTGGGGGCCTGAGGGGACTCCGGGGTCCCTGCACCTGCGGCTCTGTGCTGGCAGAGAGACTTGAGGGCACAGCTGCAGCATCTGCTGAGGAATGTGGTCAGAGCAGTCTGGTGAGCCCCTCTGTCAGCTCCTCCTCGGGTAGGCTGTGGGCCCAGAGGCACCGCCCTTGCCTTCATGGGAAGCCCCGAGGGCTGCAGACCTCTCTGTTTCTATCTTGGTTAGTTCCTAGAGCCTGGAAGTTCCTCCCCGCTTTAACTGTTATCATTGTTGTTACTTTGTTTTGAGACAGCGTCTTGCTGTATAGCTCTGGCTGCTGGCCTGTTGTTTACAGCAGTCCTCCTGCCTCAGCCTACTGAGTCTGTCACAACATCTGGCCGAGGGCCTCTTTGTCTCGGCTGGCCACCTGTGCACCGTGTTACCCAGCCTGCCTTGGAACAGCCTCCTGGCCTGAAGCTCCCGTTGCTTTGAGCGGTTGCTTGAGCTAGGCACAGCTGTAAAATAGAAATGGGGGCGCTGGCACCCTGCATTTGCAGAGAGGAGAAGTGACTGTGTCCCCGCGCCTGTGGGGCCCTTGAACTTCACGCTACCCTTCAGTCACACCTCCGTATGTGCTAGTTTGCATGCCCAGGGGCTTGGCACTCAGGCCACTTTACATGCCAGCCCTGTGCCTCTAGCTCAGCCGGCTTGTCTTGGGACCCAAACTTCTCACTCTAGCTGGGGACTCCCTAGTCTTTCCCCAACTCAGCAAGAAAATTCTTCCATTGCTTGAGGTTAGTTAGTCCCCGTGGCAGAAAGGTGGTGGATCAATGGCTCCCTCTGGTGGTCAGCGCCAGATGGTCCGCTCCCTTACTCAGTAGTGCATAGTGCAGTGGTTTCTGCCCCTGGCCAGCTGGGCACTTTACAATCTGCCTACCTTCTCTTTGCCCTCCATGCACAGGGTTGCATAGTCCTGCTCAGTGACCTCTGCTTTCCCTCTTCTGTGGATTCAAGCTTGAGGCCCTGCGTTTGAGTTAAAAGGTGTCAGGCCTGGACCTGACAATTGAGCCCTGTGATGCTGAAGAACTTTGAGGTCTCTCTAGCGTGTGAGAAGGATGGCGGAGGTGGTGGTGGGTCCGTGAGGAGGAGGCAGGCAGTGGTGGGTCTGTGTCTGACCTTTGTGCTGAAGGAAGAGGCCGTTGGGAGTGAGGTGAAGGAGTTTCCAGTACCCTTTGTGTATTTAGAGCTAGGCAAAGGTTGTGGCCATGGCTGGAATCTGGGGAGGTGCCTGGCAGGTAGACAGACTCCTTTGCGAGCTTCTTCCTGGCTGTGTTTACTCACTCCAGGGAGGAGCTTGCTGAGCTCCAGGGGACTTCAGCCTTTAACCAGTCGGCTGCCTGCGGGAAATGCGTCTGCAGCGCAGGAGTCCAGAGTCGCCGTCTGTGTTTGGGCTGCTTCCTATATTCCTTTAGCAGCTTGTGGGGAGCCTCGGGGCACGGGGACTCCAAGTCCTACTCAAGCCACCAGGCGAGGACTGAGGGTGCAGAGAGAAGAGGATCCAAGTCAGGGGTTGTGCTTGCCCAGGGCACCTGCTGAAGTTCCTCTCTCAGGTAGGCAAACATTTGGAGGAAATTGGGAAATAGTGTGCTTTCTCCGCCACACACACACACACACACACACACACACAGTATTTTGAATGCTCCTTTTTTTTTCCTTCAGTTTTTGTTTTGTTTGTTTGTTCGTTTGTTTTGGAGACAAGGTTTCTCTACGTAGCCCCATTTGTCCTGGAACTCACTCTGTAGACCACGCCGACCCCCCCCCCCCCCAAGCCAGGCAGATCCGCCTGCCTCTGCCTCCTGAGTCCTGGGATTAAGCTACCACGCCCAGCTGGGATGCTCCTTTCTTGTTCTGTGGCTCTGGTCCTGGCTGTCTTCACATCTTACCCAATTTTACTCAGGAAAAAAAAAAAAAAGGGTCTTTTTATGAATGTCACAAAGTAAATAGGTCACAACTAATGCATTTCACCCATACTGCAGAGTAAGAACTATTCACAATGAGGACCAGAGGGACAGCTCAGTGGGTAACAGCATTTGTTAGGCAAGCCCGCCAGCCTGAGCTCCATCCCTAGCACGTAAATCCAGAAACAGCGCTTGCGTCCGCAGTCCCAGCACAGAAACTCACATGTGGTGCAGGCCCTGTCGCAGAGCGGAAGGAGAGGTTGTGCGCTCTCATGTCCTGACACACTCATGTACATATGCACAGAAATAAATAAGTGTACATCTCAACATTATTTCATGTGTAGCAGTGTTTTGCTGCATGTATGTAGGTGCACTAAATGCATGCAGTGCCCACAGAGTCCGAGAGAGGGTGTTGGGTTTTCCCTGTCACTAGAGTCAACAGGTGGTTGTGAGCCACCTTGTGGGTGCTGAGATCTGAACCTAGGTCCTCTGCAGGAGCAGCCGGTGGGTGTCCTTACTGTGGAAGTACCTCTCCAGTCCCAAATAAGAGGTTTCTTTTCTCAACAAGTTCTCTCCAGCACAGATACCTGAGTGGTTAGTGGGCCTTAAAGATAAGGTCAGCAGGCCCAAGGCTGAGCTAGGCCTGAGTTCAGGGCCTGGTCCTCCCATCTACTGTCCATACCACACATAGCTCCTCTGTAAACTCTGAGTGGTTCTCTGTTCTTGTATTTGTAAAGATTTCTTTTTGACTATGTGTTTGAATGTGTGTCTGCGTGTGTTTGTGTACTCAGGTGCCTTCAGGGGCTAGAGGCTTAGAGACCCCCAGAGCAAGTTGTGAGCTGCCTGATGTGGGTGCTGGAAACTAACTCGGGTACAGGCTCTTAACAACACCCGAGCTATCTTTCCAGGCCTCCATTTGATAGTGTGTATGTGTGTGTGTGTGTGTGTGTGTGTGGTCAGAGGACAGCTTACAGGAGTTGTTCTGTGCTTCTACCATGTGGGTTCCAGGGCATATCAGATTCAAGCCGTCAGATACAGTAGCGAACATGCCACCCCATCTTGCTGGCCCGAACCTCTCCATAGATTGAAAGGAAGGGAGGAAGGAAGGAAGCAGCAGTCGCGGTGACTCAGTGGATAAAGTGTGTGGTGTGCAAGCCTGAGGACCCGAGTTTAGTGCGTCAGCTCCCTTGTCAAAGCCCAGTGTGGCGGTGTGTGTCCAGAGCCTCAGTGCTGTGGGGGTAGAAACAGGCGGACCCCCAGGACTCAGCCAGTTTAGTAAAACCCTGTCTCAAAAAACAAGGTATTGAGGCCAGCCTGTTTTACATAGAGCTCTGGACAGCCAGGAGGACATAGACCATGCCTCTAAAAACTACAAGGCAGTTCAGTGGGTCAAGGTGCTATAAGCTTGGTGACATGAATTTAGTACCTGGATCCATGTAAAGTGGAAGGAGGGAATCAACTCTGCAAAGTTGTCTTCTGGGCTGGGCGGCGGCGGTGGCGGTGGCGACTCACACCTTCAATACCAGCACTCAGGAGGCAGAAGCAGGGGAACTCTGAGTTCGAGGCCACCCTGGTCTACAGAGCGAGTTTCAGGACAGCCAGGACTACACAGAGAAACCCTGTCTCAGAAAACCAAGCAACCGGGGCTGGAGAGGTGGCTCAATGGTTAAGAGCACTGACTGCTCTTCCAGAGGACCCTGGTTTAATTCCCAGCAACCACATGGCGGCTCACAACTGTCTGTAACTCCAGTTCCTGAGACCCAACACCCATGGCAAAACACCAATGTACGAGAAATAAAACTAAATAAATTAAAAAAAAAAAAAAAAGAAATAAAGAAAACCAAGCAACCAACAAAGTTGTCACGATCCCCCACCCACATGCCGCAATAAATAAACAACCAACCAACCAACCAAACAAACAAACAAATAAATAAATAAATAAAAAGAATAGTGGCTGGAGAGACTGGAGAGATGGCTCAGTGGTTAAGAGCACTGAGCACTCTTTCAGAGGACCCAGGTTCAGTTCCCGTCTTCTGGCCTTGTGGACACCAGGTACACACACATAGTGTATAAACAAACATGTGGGCAGAATACCCCCAGTCACATACAGTGTAAAGGAAAAAGGTAAAAAGGCAGTCTACAAAAATGAAGGGGCATGTGATAAAAGAACATACCTGACAGACTTCCAGCCTCCACACAGGCCCGCACTGGAGAGCACGCACGTGCACGCACGCACGCACGCACGCACGCACGCACGCGCGCACACACCAAACAAAAAAGGCTCCTGGAAGCTGGATGTGGTGACTGAGGCAGGAGACTTGAGAGTTTACATAACCGGTTTACATAACAGGACCCTGTCTCAAGACCCCAAGCAGTAGGGTGTAGTTCAGTGGTGGACATTACCATGCACAAGGCTTCAGGTTCTCTCTCTAGTACCTGAAAGATCGAGTCAAAGGGTGAAGTCAAAGCAGAATCCCGCCCATAAACCAATAAAGCCAGACACAGCTTCACACCATGGGTGCAGGGTACGGGGCCCGGATGAGTGGGCAGTGGAACCCCTGATTCACTGTCCAGCAGGGAAGGCTGTTGTCCTTGGAGAGTTTGGAACAGAGGGAATGTGTTATTTATCCCTCAGTCAGTTTGGGCAGTGGAGAGCTCAGCTTCGCCCTCTGTGGTAGTGTTGTTGGGGGGTGGCAAGTTCCACAGTCTTGCTAGTCCCACCAAGGCTGTATTTGTGGCCTGCTCTGCGAAACCTACAGGGTTTCCCAGCAGGCTCAGGCCATGATGGAGGTGGAGGGGTAAGGGGTTCCGCCTACTTTGGGTTGGGCCCAGAGGAAATGGACAGCAGGTGTGGCCCTAGAGACGCCTCTGGGATTGGCTTTGGACATGAGTTCCTTTTATGCCCTTACCTAGACTCATATAGACTCCCTGTAGTTCCGGTTTGTTGGAGGCAGGAAGTCAGAGCTCCTCCAGGGGACCTGGAGGGGGAGGGGCCGCAGGAGCAGAATTTCTTCAGCAGCAGGAGACTGGGAGGACCCAGGGTGTTGGCCTTGAAACAAGTTCTGGTCCAACCCTACATACAGCAGGAGCCAAGGGTAGGTGTGCCCACCTTAGTGACGGGTAATCTGGGGCCGCTAGGAGAGGGCGTGGCCTCATAGGCCTCGGTAAGTCCCTGCTTCCCTCTTCTCTGCATGGGAATGGGCCTGGGGACAGGCTGCCAGCTGCGGCCCCTGGCCTGTAGGAAGTTGAGCTCCTTAGACTGGGTATCCTCTTTATCACTGTAACCACTGCAGCCTGCTGCAGGCCTGGGGTCTGGGCCTTGGGGAGTCTGAGGAGTCATGCGACCCTGCCCTTTCCTGCTTTATTACCTGGGCCAGGTACCTCTAGCTTCCAAGCCTACTTTGCTCAGCTCTAAAGAGAACAGTTGGGCCTCTGAGGTCACCAGAAGGGGCACCTGTGACCAATTGTGCAGATGCCTCGCACGGAGCCTGGTAGATGGTGATCAACGCAGCCTTTGCTTTTTTGACCATCACGGGAGAGGGCCTGGGAAGCAGGTCACCAGAAGCTGAGAGTGAAGGAGTCAGGGAGCAGTAGAGGAAGGAGGGTGTGGCGTTTGGGGCTGGACTCTACTACCCAGGCCGTGGCACTGTGGAGGAGGGTCCCCAGACGGGAGCATGCGGCAGGAAGGCGCAATACCTCCATCTCTTGCCCCTGGAGCTGCGCCCTTCCCTTTCAGAGCCTAGGCCCCTTGTTGGCTACTGCGTGTCAGGATAATGGCAACTTGAGTTAGTTCGAGGACTGATCCCCACCCCCCATCTGCCCACCCCCACCTCCCCACCCCCGTGTTAAAAGCAGAGTCGTGGGGCCCTGGAGTTTCTAGGGCTGGGCTGCTTGCCAGGCTTGGGCAGCAGCGTTAGTTCAGCGGAGCAATCTTGCCCCCAGCTTGTTGAGGGGGTGGCGACTGCCCAGCTGGCCTCATGCCAGCCCTGACCTCTCTACATACCATACCCATAGCCCGGGGCCAGGGAGGCTCTTAGAGCCTGGACTTCGGCTCCCACCTGGAGGACAGGTGCTCCCTAGGGCCACTTCCTGACTTCAGAATGGGGAAGCCTAGGCTTCGAAGTTCAGAGAGGGCCGGGCTCTGTCTCCCCGGCCCCTCCCTGCCCTGTGACAGGACTCTGTGGGGCTCCTCCCGCCTGGCTCTCCCAGTTGCCCTGTGGGCGGGCGGGCGGGCGGGCGGGCTCAGAGTTCCAGCAGGCATTTCTTGCTTACACCAGGCAGCAGCACCCACCTTGTGAGGAGGACTGCAGAGCCAGGTACCCCTGAGGGAGGAGGGGACAGGGCATCAGATGTGGGGACCCCAGGCCCCTTGTGCGGCTGCAGCAGGTGCCTGCCAGACAGGACCTCTTCAGTTGGGCAGGCAGGGCACTGTCCCTGGAAGTGCCCAGTAGGGCCGGCTCTCACCGGTGGATGTCCGTCTGTCCCCTCTCTGCAGACGCCCTGCTGGCGGACTTGGAATCGACCACCTCCCATATCTCCAAACGGCCGGTGTTCTTGTCAGAGGAGCCCCCCTACTCCTACCCAACTGGAAACCACACCTACCAGGAGATTGCGGTACCCCCTCCTGTCCCGCCGCCCCCGTCCAGCGAGGCCCTCAATGGCACGATCCTTGACCCCTTAGACCAGTGGCAGCCTAGTGGTTCCCGATACACTCACCAGCAGGTAAGGCGGGGTCTGAGAGGCCCTGGGGGGGGGGGGGGGGGGAGGCTTAGGGGTAAAAGGAGCTGATCCGCCAAGGACATGGTAAGCCGTCGGGGATGGACCCGGGTCCTGGGCTGTCCCAGTCATACCATGTGAGGGGCCAGTGACCAAGTCTTAATCACCTGACCAGCTGTGGAAGTTCCCTGGTGAGACAGGCCGTGAGCAGGAGCTGCCTGGGGTGGCCGGCTGCCCCTGTCTCCTGCTCCTGTCTGTCCGTGGGGAGAGGCCTGAGGACTCTGTCTTCCACAGCCTCCGTCCCCGTCACCCGTGTACGTCCCCAGTGCTAAAGGTTGCAGTGCCTCCAACCCCCAGGACGGCTCTCTGTGCTCCCGAGCCGGCGAGGAAGAGCACGTGTACAGGTACAGACCCAGCCCCTACCTCAGCCCCGCTCCTGGGTCTAACTACAGAAGGCCCTAAGGCCCTGCCAGGCCCTGCCCTCTCTGTGTGTCGACAGCCGGGGCTGTCACAGCATCTGTGTAGTTGAGGAACTGAAGCCAGTTTCCTTCCTCCTCGCCGCGCCACATTCCTTCCCTACTCTCCGCTCTTGCTGAGGAGACTTTGTAACATTCCACCTCTGGGGCCTTGAGAATCTGGGGCCTGGCAGCCACATCCAGTGCCAGGCAGGAATGTCTCACGTCTCTCCTCTGCTTCTCAAAGCTTCCCCAACAAGCAGAAGTCAGCGGAGCCTTCACCTACCGTGATGAGCTCCTCCCTGGGCAGCAACCTCTCTGAACTTGACCGCCTGTTACTAGAACTGAACGCCGTGCAGCATACCCCTCCAGGCTTCCCTGCAGGTACCACTGGGGCTCTAGGCCGTGTGTGGGCCTTTGGGTTCCTGGAGGACCGAGGGAAGAGCAACCATGTTGTCTCCTTATCTCCAAGATGAGGCCAACTCAAGCCCCCCACTGCCTGGAGCCTTGAGCCCTCTCTATGGCATCCCAGAGAACAATAATTCCTTGGGAGGAAAAACGGGGTCACCGATGAAAGAGAAGCCGAAGCGAAATGGAGGCCGGGGCCTGGAGGATGTTCGGCCCAGCGTGGAGAGCCTCTTGGATGAACTGGAGAGTTCTGTGCCCAGCCCTGTGTGAGTATTCACTAGGCTCTCCCCAGGCTGGGGAAGCTCTTGAAAGTCTCCCCAGGCTGTGGTACCTGTCACTCAGCCCTGAAGTCACCTGTTCCCTTAAGTGTCTGTTACTTGCCAGGCCCTGGGGATACAGTGTGAGTCACGTGGGTCCCATCCCTGCCATACCAGCCACCGACCGTCAGCAAAGTCAGGTGTTGTGCATGCAGAGGCCATCTGTGGCTCAGACTGTTAGCACAGGTTTGCTGATGGACCACAGGGTTTAAATCCTGCTGTACCAGTTACTACAGTCTGCTCTCAGGTCTTACTTTCCCTCTCTAAGTTGGAATAATCCAAAGTGAGGCATAGTGATAGATGGTTACAATCCCAGCATTTGTGAGACCAAAGAGTATATAGTATTTGAGGGGACTGGCTTGTAACTGTGGTCCTCACAGGAAGTGAAGGTAGGGCTTCACTCTATAACCCAGACTATTCTGGAACTTACTATGTAGTCATCCTCCTGCCTCAGCCCGCCACACCTGCCTATCATGTGTAATAATCTCTCATCTGTGTACAGCATTGTAGAGGGTACGCAGTGGTGCTGCATGTGTTCAGCAGGGGAGCTTGCCCCTCTCTTCCTGCAGGGGTGCTGTTTGAGCCACCTGCCTTCTGGTCACCTCACCTCACCTCACCTCACCTCAGGAGTTTCTTAGCCAGTTGCTCTTTCCCAGGGATGGGGATCCCTAAGGTGCTGGGCGCTGGTGGCCTTCCCTGGAGTCAGAGGTGTTGTTGATGCCCTTGGTCCCCTGTGGAGCCTGGGGCTGGCCCTTGGGCTCCACACTGATAGCATGCCTGCCCTGCAGCCCGGCCATCACTGTGAACCACGGAGAGATGAGCAGTCCACAGCGAGTCACCTCCAGCCAGCAGCAGACACGCATCTCAGCCTCCTCTGCCACCAGGGAGCTGGACGAGCTCATGGCCTCGCTGTCAGATTTTAAGGTGCCCTGCGATCCCTCTGTCTTCTCTGCCCCTTCCCCCCATCCTTTACCCTACCTCAGTATGGCCCTCGGCTCCTCAGGGCCCTGGGGGAGAGAGGCTCGGTAGTACAGGAGACTGAGCTCCTTAGCAGCCAGTGAAGGCAGAGAAATCAGAGCCGCTTTTAGCTGGGACATTCCTCCCCTCTCCCGGTGATCCCAGCCACCAGGTCAAGGGAATCAGGAGGCTGGGCCACAGTGACAAAGAGCCCTGTGTTGAGAGCTGCTCTTGGTGAGGGAGGGTGAGTCCTGCTGGGCCCCGTGGGATCAGGATCCCATGCCTGAGAGGTCACTTGCTCCAGAGCATTATCTCCCACGCTAGCTGTCCTCAGAACACCCGCGTTCTTTCGCCTCGGCGATGGGATTTACCAGCGTCTCCAGGCAGCTCGCTTCTACCCTCCTGAGTCTCCAGTCTGTGGGAAACCTAACCTGCCAGGCGCCTGGCCGGTCAGCATGATGTATTGAGAACCTGCCCACACCGTCTTATTTAGAAGATGTAGTGCCTTGATAGAGATTAATACTGACGGAACTCTCCAGTAGATGCTGACTTCGGCTCCACGTGGGTCAGCCAGACCTTTGGGGCACAACTTAGGGAATATGAGAAGGGAGCCAGGCGGTCTGTCCATTCTTGGCCCAGAAGGTGCCCCTTGCCACCCTTCAGCTGGACTCCTACTTGGAGCTCACATGGAGGCGGGAGATTAGGTGGTGGGTGGAGTCTGGGCTCGGAAGCCTTGTTGCTGTGGTGATGAGCAGCTGGCAAGAAGCAAGTCCGGATCCGGCACTGGCTGTGCTGGTGCTGATCCCTAAGGCTGCTGTTGCCCCTTAGACCTGTAACCCAGTGCACACGAGGAAAGCTACACTGCTTCTTGGAGCCCAGAGAGAGGACTTGAGATCCAGGGGAGCTGGAGTGAGCTGGGAGATATGGTGGATGGGTGGGTGGGTGGTTTGCACCCGGAGCCAGCTCTGGAGCTCTCTCCCCCTCATGCAGCTCAGCGTACGTCCCCTTGGTGCTCACTCTGGGTGACTTTGTAAGCGCGGCTTAGTGACCGCTTTCTGTTGCCCGGGTCTCCTAAGGTGCGAGGACACGAAGGTCGGGCAAGCATTTCCGGGGCTGGACTCTTTTCCAAAGACTCTGTCTTAGTGTTGCAGCTGGTGTGGACGGCGGCTCTCTGAACAGTCGGGCCGTGCCCGCCTGTCGCCTCACCTCTCCCCATGTCTTTCTCTTTGCCTTTGTCTTTCTCCTCCAGACGAGCTCTTCTGCTGTGGTGCTGAGCTCCCAGGGGCTGCTGGCCAGCTCTTCTCCGTCCTCACCCCTCACTCTTCTTCATCCTCCTCCTCCTCCCCCCAGGGAATCCTCCCCTGGAGGCCACATCCCAGAGGTCCTCAGCAGGGGAGGAAATAGTCAGGTCCTTCTACCTTCCGTAGCTCCCAGAAAGCTTGATGTGGTCAGTCTCGAGGGGACATCTGCCACTCAGAACTCAAGGTGTCCTTCTGTGGAGGGTTCTCAGCAATCATTTGGTGCTAAGAGCCAGGCTCAGCTTAGGAATGACCTTATGGACTCCATGAGTGAGCCCTTTAGGACTCCCCTCTGCCACACTCCATACCCTGCTGCGAGCACAGGGTCTCAGAGACTACTGGCCAACGATGTGTGTTCAGAGGAGACTGTGGCTCCCGTTTGGAGATGGCCACAGGCTGTGACAGCATCCAGGCCTGAGACTCCTCATGGAGTGGCTTGCAGCTTTCAGGAAGGGATTGAGCCAGCTCTTGTGGCGGTGGACAGGCAGGCTGTCCTCCCAGACACCTGGAGTCTTCCCAAGGAATGTGGCCAGCAGGAGCGAGCACAGTCAGAACCAGGGGCCCCAGGAAGCAGCTGCTGTGCCCCAGCTGATGAGCAGTTAGGCGGAAAGATTCCCGGGAGGGGAAGCCCGGAGGGGCCAACCCAGGCACTCGAGAACCCAAGGAACCCAGAAGGTGCCACCGAAGTCGCTCTGGAGGCCGGGAAGGAAGAGCTGAAGCTTCCTCATGCCATGGTCATGGGCACACCCAACACCTCGGAGAGGATTTCCACCGCTGGCCAGGCAGGCAGCAGCTTATGCAGCCGATAGGCATGACCCTGGCAGGACTTGAGTGTGGGCCACTCCTTGCTAACTGCATGCAGCCCCTACAAATGTCTGCCTGGACAGGAAGTGCCAAGGAGGGTGACCCTGAGGATGTGTTCGGCACTGATCCTCTGGGGCCAGTGTTGTTCCCTGGACCCTGCCGGGTCGAGGTGATGCTCCACCTCCTGCTTACTTAAAACTGACTGCCTTTAGAAGGGCTGTGCCCGCCCCAGTGAACCGAACGGTGAAAACCACGTAGACCCACACACCACTCTGGCAACACCACCTGCTAAACGTGGGACCTTGGGGAACCAACCACCCAGAGGCTCAGCTTCCTTTCTTTAAGATGGGAGTAATAATAGCACATTTTCCAAGGTCCTCCAGAGGATTAGATGAGATCGTTCCTGAGAAGTAGTTAAGACCGTACCTGGTTTTCCTTCCTCCACTCCTGGCCGTCGTCGGTCCTGCCTTAGCCTCCTGGGTGCTTGCGTCATAGTTGGGTGCCGTCTTGCGCGGCTCTTCTTGTTGCGTGTATGATTCAAACTTTATGCCCTCTTCCCCCCATCCCCACCCCCGACGCTGCAGATGAGTCAGTTACAGTATAGACTAGGAAAAACTGGTTAAAAGGTGTAAAGAAAAGAGGAGCCTTCACTTTTCTATAAGTTGTTAAAGAAAGGAAGGAAGGAGGGAAAGGATCGTCAAATACTTACTGTGCTGAGCCCATGAGGTCAGCCAAGAAAATGCTGCTATCCCATTTTAAGGCTCAAGAGGTGGAGGTCCCTGGAAGTTGAGTACTGTGTCCAGGGTTCGAGGCCGACTTGGAAGTGACTGCTAGGCCATGGGACTGTCTTCAGCCTGTACCCGGAGCCGCCCTAACTGCTTCCTGTCCTCCAGCTCCGCTTTGCTCTTCACTGTTTGGCTCTCACCCCCCCCCCCCCCCCCCCCCAGTGTGGACTAAATGGCATTGTGCCTTGCCTGGAATGGGATGGTGACAGCTTTGCCCCCCACCCCCCAGATCCGCTCTGTGATCAGGAGGAGCCGGGAGACGGGCCACATCCATCCCATGTCCCGGGAGCCCTCCCCTCGCCGCCGGCTGGACCCTGCTACCCTGAGCAGGACCCCATCCCAGGAGTTGCTCACTGCAGAGCTGCAGGGCCGGCTGGGCATCCAGCTGGAGGCGGAAGAGGCAGCAGAGGCCTCTGCCCAGGACTGGCTGACCGAAGGCATTGTCATCACTGTGCAGCCTCGTGGGAGGCGGGCCAGGGGGCAGCTGGTAGAGAAGGTAGCCAGCAGACGCTGGGGCCCGGCCCGGGCCCGGGAAGTGGCCTCTGCAGGTCTCCTCGGCCCCAGTGCTGGCCGGAAAAGGTTTTGGGGCGGTGGGTTGGTTTCTGCATTTCATGACCTTATGACAAGGTCTGCCACGTGACTCTGCCCTCGGTTGGCTGCTGCCAAGTCCTTGCCTTCCACATCTCTCTCCCCTTTCTTCTTCCCAGGTCGTCTACCCTCCCCCCAACTCTCCCATTCCTCTGAGAAGAACCCTCTCTGTTGTGGCTCCTCTTCCTGACCCTTTGCTCCAGCGTCACCCTGACACCTTGGCCAGCCGCTCTCCTCTCCGGCCCAGCCTGCCCACTCCCTCCTGTCCAGGGCCCTTGGCTGGGGCCTGTGCTTCTTCTGGGGTCCAGAGTGCAGGGCCAAAGCCCCAGGAGGAGGACGGTCACGGCCCTCCTGGTCTCACCTCTGTACCCCACTCCATGAGGTCTGTGGGCTGCCAGGCCAGCGAGGACCCACCCTTGCACCCGATGCAGGCAGGCCTCCCAGGGGTCCCAGCTCCTGTCCTGCCTGTGCCCTGTGTTAACTGAGTCCTTCCTTAGACCTGACCTGGGGTCCTCCTGAGCCTGACACCGTCTCAGGAAATCACCTCCACCCCACCCCACGCCCGGCCTTTCCCTGGGGTACTTCCAGCAGAGGAAGGCATTCCCATACTGGAAACTACAAACATCTCTGCCCCTGTTGCCTGGCCTGCAGCTGTCAAGGCCTCAGTATTTACTCCCCGTTCTCCTGCCCCTTGCCTTCTCTCTCTCTCCTCCCCCGGCCTCTCGCTCGGGTTCTTTTGCTCTCGATAGTCTCTCTCTTTCTCTCTTCCTCTCCCTCACCACTCCCCTCATTTTTGGTTATTGTCAGTAGTGAGAAGTCCTCCGATCCCGTGTTCCCTGTGTGAAATGAGCCAGTGGTGAGGCCTCTTAATCTTAGTTTGTAAACAGTGTCTTCTCCTCCTTTCTTTCCCACCTAAGATGCACGGCCTGGAACAGAGGGCAGACGGAGAGCGGCAGTGGGCAGCCGGCTGGCCCCCCAGCAGCAGGCAGAGCAGCCCTGAAGGGCAGGACGAGGGAGGGGTCAGTGCTGGGGCTGGGGACTGAGTTCTTGCTTGGCATGTTTTCCCTGGGCTTAGTCATCCAGCGGGGTGCTGGAAAGCCCTCCTTGACCCTAGGACTGTGCTGATATCACCTCCCTCCCCCGGGGGACACTACCTTGTGCCTCAGCCAGCCCGTCTGTCCAGGATGCAAAGCCTCATGGGTGTTATGCTGCGAGTTGCCCACCCCAGGCCCTGGAAATCTGAGCAGCCTTCTCTGTGCCCACAGTTCATGGCCCAGGGGAAAACTGGGAGCAGCTCACCCCCTGGGGGGCTCTCAAAGCCTGGAAGCCAGCTTGACAGCATGCTGGGAAGTCTGCAGTCTGACCTGAACAAGCTGGGGGTCGCCACGGTTGCCAAAGGGGTCTGTGGGGCCTGCAAGAAGCCCATTGCTGGGCAGGTAAGAAGCAGGGGAGGTAGGCCCTGGGACCTCGGCTCCTGTCCTCTTTGCTCTGAGTCACTTGGTGTCTGTCTTCTCAGGTTGTGACTGCCATGGGGAAGACATGGCACCCCGAACACTTCGTCTGCACCCACTGCCAGGAGGAGATCGGGTCCCGGAACTTCTTCGAGCGGGACGGACAGCCCTACTGTGAAAAGGATTACCACAGCCTCTTCTCCCCACGGTGTTACTACTGTAACGGGCCCATCCTGGATGTGAGTGCACGCGTGGTGGGCGGGGGGGGGGGGGGGGGGGGGACGGACGACACGGTGGCGGCAGCGGGGCTCCAGGCTGGGCTCCGACCCCTCTCTTTTCAGCTTCACCGCGTCCTCAGTCCTCTGTTCCGAGAAGCGTCAGCCCCAAGCCTTACACAGACAGGAAGTGCTAGGACTAAGTCTGGCCCTGGCGACTCCAGCAGCCCTGGTGCTCTAGCCCCCTTCCACCTCCCATCATGGAGCTCGGCTGCTTGAGGAGCCAGGGATTAGGAGCCCGAGAGACAATGGGCTGGATGCCAGCTGTCTTACTTTCCACCATGTGTGATGTCAGGGAGATGCCCTGGAGTCCTCTTTTACTTATAAAATAGGAGTCACAGTAAAAAGCATGGACCTATGACTTGGAGCCCATGAGGTTTGAAGAAGAGGGGTGTGTGTGTGTGTGTGTGTGTCTGTCTGTCTGTCTGTCTGTCTGTCTTATACTTCAGCAGCTCTGAATACTTAGCATTTGCAGTTAGCAGAGACCCCTTTGGAAGTACCTGTTCCCCCTTGGCTGTGAGCAGGGCTGTGGTGGGAAGGAGAACCTTGCCCATGATCCCTTTTTCTGTTTTCACAGAAAGTAGTGACTGCGCTCGACCGGACGTGGCACCCAGAACACTTCTTCTGTGCTCAGTGTGGAGCCTTCTTCGGTCCAGAAGGTATGGCTGGGCCGGAAGGCATGCCAGTCACGCTCTGAGATGTCCTGGAGGGAGGTGGGGTGACCTCGCTGATGGTGGAATCGGGGGCTCCATGTCTAGAGGCCCTGAGTCTACCCCTACACCCCCGATCCTCAGGGTTCCATGAGAAGGACGGTAAAGCCTACTGTCGGAAAGATTATTTCGACATGTTCGCGCCCAAGTGTGGCGGCTGTGCCCGAGCCATCCTGGAGAACTACATCTCCGCTCTCAACACCCTCTGGCACCCCGAATGCTTTGTGTGCAGGGTAAGGCATTTCTACTGCAGCCAGAGGGTCTGGGAGCAGGCAGTGGGGGAAGGCAGGCCTCTCAGAGAGTGAGCTGGGGTGGGGTGTATGTGTGCTCTTCTTCAAGACAAGGAGAGAGTTAGAGGTACCCACTGCGCTAGAGCCATGGAGGCCTCAGGACTGGTCACACTGAGCAGAACATGTGAGGATCCAGTGATTTGATGCCAATCCTGAGACTCAGCAGATGTGGACAGTGCTTGCAAGCTCATCTGTGGTCAGGGAGCCCACAGGTGTGACAGGGACCCAGCAAGGGCTTCTGGGCAAGTAACCCAGGAAACATCTGGCTGCAGCCTGTGCCTTTCACACCTGTGTGTGCACACTACTCCAAATGGAAATCCAGGATGCAGAATTCCAGGTTTCTTTTCTTTTTCTTCTTCTTTTTTTTTTTTTTTAAATTGTATCAACACCTCTCAGGCCGTCTGCCTTACTCCAGAACTCAGCTCCGTTTGGATACAGGCCGTACACGTACAGCTCAGTCGTGATCTTGGCCAGGTCACATCACTTGCGTCCCTCTGCTTCCTCCAGGGGAAAAGCAAGCATTTAGCCTAGCTGGTAGGAAATGCAGAGGTGCCAGGCCTTCGAGCGTCGACGCCTGGGACAGCTCCTGAGCCTTTTCCCTCTTCCGCCCGGCAGGAGTGCTTTACGCCTTTCGTCCACGGCAGCTTCTTTGAGCACGATGGGCAGCCGTACTGTGAGGTTCACTACCACGAGCGGCGCGGCTCGCTGTGCTCTGGTTGCCAGAAGCCCATTACCGGCCGCTGCATCACCGCCATGGCCAAGAAGTTCCACCCCGAGCACTTCGTCTGTGCCTTCTGCCTCAAACAGCTCAACAAGGGCACCTTCAAGGAGCAGAATGACAAGCCCTACTGCCAGAGCTGCTTCCTGAAGCTCTTCTGCTAGGCCCCGCCCATCGGCCACCCCTCCCCAGCCAGCGCCACCCACTGCTACTGCGACCCAGGGACCTCACCCAGGGGTGACGGGCCAATCCAACACAAACAACTGGAACCGTGTCCACGGCAGGTGTAGGGCAGGACTGTGTGTGGGGGTGTGGGTTGGGGGGTTCTGCCTCTTTCTCACCCACGCCAGGGCTTCAGGGGCCTCCTTCCCCTTCTCCGGCTCTCCCAGGCTCTGTGTTGGGGCCCAGTCGTTCCTAAGTGTGTTCTCACGAGCCAGCCCCCCCACACCGGAGTCTCTCACAGTCACCGTCAGCAGTGGAGTCGGAGTGGGAGGGCAGCGAGGGTCAGCTAGGGGCTCTTTTTATCCTAATTCCTCTCAGCCCAATTACTCGGAGCATATTGGGGACACCAGGCCCCCTTGAGACAATGCCAGCATAAACTCACCCACAGGCCACCAAAGGCACTTTGGGTTCCACGCCCAGTGTCCCAGAGTCTGGGCGACTGCCCCGTTTATACCTACTTAGCCCGGGTTTACCGAGAAAAGCTTCTCCAGCAATAATATTTTATATAGCCACATTTCTGTCTCTGGGGATGTTGTGAGGTGGGGAGGGTCACCTGTGCCTCAACACTGTACTGGTTTTGATAGATTTCTACCCTGAGGTTCGACTTTGTATTGCTTTTACCTCTCTACAAGATGATTTTGAAGAGATTTAAAGGGCGTCCCCTTTTGTATTCTTGTCTTTGTCCACTGTCACGGGTCCTGCCAGAGGCCTCGTGTGGACTTTGCTTTGTACTGAGGGCTTGGGATGGGGAAACAATTTGTATTTTATTTTGTTCCTTAGCACAAGCAAGTAGAGACCCCTTCTGTAACTTCACAGCTCCCCAGAACTGTTTTTAAACTGCTGTATTTTTAACCCTCTCCCTTACTGCCCAGGCCAATAGGCTCTCTCTCCATTAAGAATGGTCTAAGGACATTCAGCCCTTCGGACCTGGAACTTTGAACCTCATGTGTCCTGTTCCCAAGGGAGGCAAAGGGGACAGTTTGTATTTGGGGTCTACTCCCTGCCTGAGTAAGCCATCAGGAGCCAGCCTGTGCTCCCCATGAACTTTCTGGCAACAAGGAGAACCCACTGAACACGCTCAGCTGCCTCATTGCTCCTCTGGGGCTCTGTCTTCTGCCTTCTCAGGAAAGCTGGTGTCTGGTTTTGACCAGGAAGACTATAAGGGTTTCTGGCTCGATTCTACTGGGTGCATCGCTTCCTCAAACTTCCTGGTGACGGGGGCAAAGGTTGCTCCCTCTCACAGGTGGGATTCATGCTTGAGGAGGGGGAGGGGGTTTCTGGGAAGAATGCCCTAAGTCGGTGAAGGGAGCCTGGTAGGATTTGGGCAGAGGGACAAGGTCCTGTTAGAGCGATGGGAGGCTCCATAGCTCCCATTCCAAAGGATGAAACAGGAGCAGCCAGCCCCGGAACAGGCATGTCCGAAGGTTCCAGAGGCAGGGGACCCAGACATTACGTCGGCTTCCTAGTCGAGGCCCATTGTGATGGGATCCCAGACAAGGATCCTCGGTCAAGGCCTGGGCTAGCAGCAGCCCAGGTCCGGGAAGGTGAGCATAGCGCTCCAGAGGTCTGACACGGCGCTGGCGGCACTTCCACCCACAGGCCTTACTGCTCTGTTTACAGTGGTCTGCTCCAGGCCCCTCTCCAGGAAGAGACTGGGGTGTCTGGAGGGCCATTCTCTGGGTCAATGGATATGTGATCGTTTGACTTTTTTCTTAGAAACTTCTAACCTGGCTTTTTCCATTTCAATTCCTGTGATTTATGCCAATAAAGTCTGCCAATATTTTCACCTGTGCTAGCCCTGTTTCTTGGACATTTGATCTAGAAACCCAAATCTCTGCAGACTCGGAAGAGTCATGGAAAGAAGGCAAATCGTTGACGTTCCCTTCCTGGAGGTCCAAAAGCTAGAGGATGGGATCCTGGGAGCTTGCCTGTGACCCTGGGTCCTGCCGGCTCCAGTATGAGCTGTTCTGGACTTCAGAGCACTTACTGGGCCCACAGGAGCAGGCCCTGCTCTGGGGCTGCCATGTGGATTCACTTGAGGGTGTCTCCCCTTGACCTGCAGGGTGGCCTTCCACTCACTGATCAAGGAGAGGATGGAAATCACCAGGCCCCGGGCAACACCACCTTGGTCTAAACTTCTCTATGGAATGCCACAGACTTCCTGCTGCTGCTCAGCCTCTACTGCCCCCCTGTGGTCACGTCCATATGTGCATGCTTTCTCTTGTCAGCTCTCTGGGCCCCCAAACTGGATGGTTTCATTCCACCATAAGCTGTGGAGTCACAATTTCCCCTGTCCTTTATTTAGACCAGGTTCCCAGGCAATATAGTAAATGCTGTTCCTAATGTGATGATCACAAGCAGCTTGGAAGTGACTGTGACCTTCAACACCCACTCAGAGAGAATGACTTTGGTTTATTTTTTCAACCCTCGCTGGATCTGTCCTTATAGAAATGATAATTGGCTTTCTCAGTCATGCATTATGGATACTTTCCCATGCCACTGGATATAGATATACATAATTCCTAATGGCTTCATGGCATGATGTTATATTGGTATTCTACAGTTAGAGATGGTATTTATATTGTCAGGGCCAGCATGTCCTTGGAAATGTGCCATAAATGTATGTATGCACTTGGAAAAATGCATTTACAGAAATTACAGTCGGTTGACAGCGAGGCCTGTGGGCTTTGAACCTGTTCCTCAATCGTACTTCTGAAATATCGGGTGGTTTAACCTTTGGGAGTTTTCTCATGAAAATAGCGCACCTCAGGATTGAGGGAGACACTAACATCAGCAGTGTGCATGAGTACACAGTCATTAAAGAGTGACCTCATCGGTCAGTGACTCCAGCAGTTCTCAAACCGGGCTGATCTTCAAAGGCACCAGGGAGCTTAAAACAGTGGACTGTTTGCCTAGCATGAACAAGGCCCTAGGCTCAATACCAGCCTCCCCCATACACACACACATTTATATATATATTCATTTATTTATTCATGGGTCTTGAGAGCTGGCTCAGCAGTTAAGAATAAGTACTGCTCTTCCAAAGGCTCTGAGTTCAGTTCCCAGTGTCAGTGATTGACAGCTCACAAACACCTGTAACTCTAGCTCCAGAGGCTCTGACCTCCTTAGGCGTCTTCACTCATGTGGTTTACATTTGCACAGGTACACAAACACATAAACACACAAAACCTTAAAAAAAAAAAAAACCCACACATTCCTGGGTCCTACTCCAGTAGGCTCTACCTGGATAGGGGCTGGGGTGCATGTGTTCGTGAAGCTCCTAGGCTGTGTAGTTGGGTTTGGGAACTGCAGTGGGAAAAAAAGATGGCTTCATGCCTATGAAAGCAGCTCTAAACTGGTGGGACCGGATATGAGAACCCTGAACCCCACTCTTGTGAGCCTAGGGCAACATTTCGAGACGCAGAACTGGGGCCCACAATTGCAGCAGATGTTAGTTGGTCATGTATGGCCGAGATACACTCACTGAAGATTTCCGACTTGCTCGGGGAAGTCATGGAGATGGGAAGAAAAGCCCTCCTGGTCTTAGGATCTTTCATAAACACCGTGTCTTGAGCTTTCTGTGGCTGGAGCATGTGGTGACTGGTGAACTTGAGGCAGGAATATCAGTGGAAGGCTGTGTCAGGCTACAGAGTCAGACTGTCTCCAAGAAAAAACAATTAACCAAATAAATGTTGAATGCACGTATATACTGGAAGGAGCTAACGTATTGATTTTCTCCTATAGCCCAGAAACGATGTAAGAGCCTTCTGTTACAAATGAGGAAGGCAGGCATATGATGGTAAGCCGAGTGGAAACACTTCCTAAGATGTTCAGCAAGTGGCAGAACCAAGCTGTGGATCCAGGTCATCCGGCCACCCTGCATTCTCCCTTCAACAAATACTTACCTGCCTCTTGTCTGGAGGCACAGGAAGAAACAGCTGCCTTGATGGCGCTTACATTTCTGCAGGGAGAGGCTGAGAAACAGAATGTGGTAAATTATACAGTGAGTAGACAGTGTAAGTGCTGTGGGAGAAGGCAGGGGAGTGAATGGTAGGCTTGATTTTTTTTTTTTCCCACCTCTTAAAATTTGCAATCAAGGGCTGGAGAGATGGCTCAGAGGTTAAGAGCACCGGCTGTTCTTCCAGAGGTCCTGAGTTCAATTCCCAGCACTCACATGGTGGCTCACAACCACCTGTAATGAGATCTGGTGTCCTTTTCTGGTGTGCATGCATACATGCAGACAGAACACTGTATACATAATAAATAAATAAATCTTAAGAAAAAAAAGATGGGTTGGGGATTTAGCTCAGTGGTAGAGTGCTTGCCTGGCAAGCGCAAGGCCCTGGGTTCGATCATCAGAGAAAAAAAAAAAAAAGAAATTCCTTTAAAAAAAAAAAAGTTGAAATCAAGGGTCAGGGCAGGTCTCGTTGAGTAGATGGCATTTGCAGCAGGACTTGGAGGAGGTAGATGAGGAAGATGAGGCAGATACTGGCCAGCACCATTCCAGGAAGATGGAAAAGTTGGGCAAAAGCCCTGAAATAAGGGCATGCTCTGGAAAAACCGCAGAGATCAGGCTAGAGACAAATGCTTCAGTAGGAAAGCAAGAGACAAGATTGCAGGGTTAAGATGGACGCGGTCGTGTACGACCTTGTACATAGTTTCAAGACAGGGTTTCTCTGTGTAGTTTTGGTGCCTGTGCTGTATCTCACTCCGTAGACCAGCCTGGCCTCGAACTCACAGAGATCCGCCTGGCTTTGCCTCCCCAGTACTGGGATTAAAGGCGTGCGCCACCACCGCCCGGCAGTTTTGGGCTTTTATTCAGAGAAAACGGGAACCTTTGATGAGTTTTGTGCGGATAAGGACATAGGTTTTGAATGGAAGAATAAGACATTTCCCAACACTCAGTTTGCTGTACTAGTTCGGTGACGCTGCAAGTCGGCTCCAGCCCAGCAGAGGGCAGCAGCGGCGGGAGCTCACCTCCAATGTAGCGGGGTGCAGTCCTTACTTACCCTACTTGCTGGAGTGGCAGCAGGTGTCACCCAATGGCTGCCTAGATTTGTTTGGTGAGGCGGGACCGTTGATGGCGCCAGCCAATAGGGATGGACGTCGTCGTCGGCAAACGAGGCCGTCCACTGCCCATATAAAAGGCACGCGCGGGCGCGCCGCCCTTCTCTCGCCAGGCGTCCTCCTTAGAGGTTACGGTCTTCCGCGTGTCTTTGTGGGAGGGCGGCAGGAGCATGCGGACCCCGGGGTCGGGAGCGGTGGGCTCGGGGCGCCGTTAGGGAGACCCGGGACCGGGCCGCCCCGTCCCGCCTGCGGCCTCGCCCGCGCAGTTGGCGGCGGCGGCGGTCTCGGGCCCAGCTCCCGCGTGGCCGGCTCGGCCTAGGCCTCGGGCCGGGGACTGGGTGTCGGGGCGGCCGGGCTGACGCTCGCTGCCCTCTCCCTTCTCTCCACAGTGACATCGTCTTTAAACCCTGCGTGGCAATCCCTGACGCACCGCCGTGATGCCCAGGGAAGACAGGGCGACCTGGAAGTCCAACTACTTCCTTAAGATCATCGTAAGTGCCGAGCGGGCCGCGGACGGGGAGCCGCTTCCGCCCCGGGCTCTTAACTGGGCGGGCGGGCGGGCGGGCGGGCGGTCAGCCTGTCGGGCGCTTCCACAGCATTAACGCTGTCCGGAGAGACTCTGTCGTCCTGGGTTCCCGGTGTGGCTTCCCTGGTGGAGAACCAGCCCCTGTAGCGAGTGGCTCTCCGTGTAGAACCCCTGCCGTCTGCAAAGACGGAGGGTGACTCATTGTAAGGCGGCATGCTGCACGCCAGAGACCGGCCCGTCGAGCTGGTGTCCAGTGACTTACCACAAAAGGCCGCTGAAGCGGTTCCTAATCAGATCTGCTGCCAGCCTGTGTAGGCATTAGCTTGTGTTTCAGTCTCCTTTACTCACCATTGCAAGTTTTGGACACAAGATCTTTGGGTACCGTAACTTGTATATTCACAACATCAATTCCCCATATGGCTCTGCAATAGGTTTTTTTTTTTTTTTTTCCCTGCGCTGTAACACTTGTCTTTTTGGTCAGTCAACCAGGCATGCCTTATTTAAAAATTAGAAATACAACTTTTTGAGGTAGGGCTTCCCCATGTAGCTCAGGCTGGCCTGGAATTAGCAATTAATTAGGCCTCAACCAGCATGGCAGGTATGTGCCACCACACCCAGCTAAAAGGTAATGTTTGGCTACCTCTCAGAAGTTTAGTTTGTACCACTCGTAACCAGCAAGAAGTCGGGATCAAATGTGACTGTGTTAAGCTCAGGTGGCTGACCCCTAGTAAGAAGTGTCAGTTTAACTTTGGAAGCATGAAAGAAGAGTGGGGAAGGGATTTGGTTTCTGCTATTGTTTTTTGTTTCCTCTCAACTTTGATTTTTTTGTTTTTGGAGACTGTTTCTTTGTGTAGCTTTGCGCCTTTCCTGGAACTCACTTGGTAGCCCAGGCTGGCCTCGAACTCACAAAGATCCGCCTGCCTCTGCCTCTAAAGGCGTGCACCACCACCACCCAGCTCAACTTTGATTTCTTTCTGGTTTGTTTTATAGCAACTTTTGGATGATTACCCAAAATGCTTCATTGTGGGAGCAGACAATGTAGGCTCCAAGCAGATGCAGCAGATCCGCATGTCCCTTCGAGGGAAGGCTGTGGTGCTGATGGGCAAGAACACCATGATGCGCAAGGCCATCCGTGGGCACCTGGAAAACAACCCAGCTCTGGAGAAACTGTTGCCTCATATCCGGGGTAATGTGGGCTTTGTGTTCACCAAGGAGGACCTCACTGAGATTAGGGACATGCTGCTGGCCAATAAGGTAAGGGGGAGAATCAGGCTGGATGATGTAGTCAGTGGAGTTTATCAGATCCTCGTGTTTATCAGTAGAGAGACCTCACTGTCAATGTCTTTGTTCTGTTCAGGTGCCTGCTGCTGCCCGTGCTGGTGCCATCGCCCCGTGTGAGGTCACTGTGCCAGCCCAGAACACTGGTCTGGGGCCCGAGAAGACCTCCTTCTTCCAGGCTTTGGGCATCACCACTAAAATCTCCAGGGGTACCATTGAAATTCTGGTGAGTAGACCAGCTTGACATTGAGAGGGCTGGTCATTTGGAGGCTGTGGCCTGCTCATTGTATGTCCAGATGGTAACTGCCTGATGTCCTCTTGTTCCCCAGAGTGATGTGCAGCTGATAAAGACTGGAGACAAAGTAGGTGCCAGCGAAGCCACACTGCTGAACATGCTGAACATCTCCCCCTTCTCCTTTGGGCTGATCATCCAGCAGGTGTTTGACAATGGCAGCATTTACAACCCGGAAGTGCTGGACATCACAGAGCAGACTCTGCACTCCCGCTTCCTGGAGGTATGCCCCCTGCTCCTTCCCCCTAAATGCTGGGAGCATGACAGACACTGGTGTGTGCCAAGCATCTTAAACAGCCTGTCCATTTTCTCATCTGCAAAAATGGAAATCTGAAGGAGGGGGTGCTGGGCACCCATGTAGCCCTGGCTGTCCTGGAACTCGCTGTGTAGACTAGGCTGGCCTCAAACTCAGATGCTTCTGCCTCCCTGAGTGCTGGGATTAAAGCCATGATAGAACCACTCCACTTTTTGACATCAAGTCATCATTTAAGGAAGTTTTTTTCCCTTAAGTGAACAAGATACTGGAATTACATACCTTTTTAGATTTAGCTATTTTAGTTTCTTAATTAAAATTTTTTTGAGTTTAGTATTTGTATAATTTCTATTCCTCCAACTCCTACCACGCCTGCTTCAATCACGTTAAGATTTGAAAGATACACTGAGTGGGTCTAAGCATTTGCACTGTATTGTGAGTTGGAAGTAACAGTCCTCATACACCTGCAGGAGGATGTGTAGAGTATGCAGTGTCACACCAGTTTACATGTAAAGGACTTGAACTGGATTCAGGAATCTGAAGTGGGTCTTGGGCCCCAATCCAAGGGATAACTGTACTACAAGTAGCTCTATTTATAAGTTTGCTTATTGGCAAGTTACATCTGAAGTAGTTTTGTCTGATAGTGCTCAGTAACTATTTTAACAGTTTAGATTAAAACAACAGTAATGGTGTATGGAACGCCCAGGTTTGGAGTAAGGTAAACATAAACTGATGGGTCTGGCCTTCAGGAGCATCTGGTGTGAGAAGGCTTGGAGACTGAAGGTGTGAGCTAAATGTCATTTTTTTGTTTCTCCTCTCTCATGTAGGGCGTCCGAAATGTTGCCAGTGTTTGTCTGCAGATTGGTTACCCGACTGTTGCCTCAGTGCCACACTCTATCATCAATGGGTACAAGCGGGTTCTGGCTTTGTCTGTGGAGACTGACTACACCTTCCCACTTGCTGAAAAGGTAAAGACATTCTTCCAGGAACATAGTGGTTTGACATCAGGTGACAAATGGCAGGCTGCTGAGTTAGTTCAAATTCCATTCTTTTAGCAATAGGTACCTTTAGGTGAGACAGGGTGTAGAGTAGCCAAAGCTGGTCTTAAACTGTGTAGTTGGAGGACCTTGGATCCAAATGCCAAGATTATAAGTGTTTGCACCACCAGGTTTGGGCTTATTTTACTAGTGTTGGGGCTTCCCTGCTAGGAGAGCACTCTACCAACCGAGGTATTAATACATCCTCAGCACACTTTTGATTTGATACTGGCTGGCCTGGAACTTTTTGGTCTCACAGAGATCTACTTGCCTCTCTCTGCCTCAGTGCTGGGATTGAAGGTGTGGTCCACCACCGTTCACCCCAGTACAGTTTTAATTTAGGAGTTCACTTTTGAAAGCAGGGTGTGGAAGTGTATGCCCATAGTTCTATCATTGCTGTTTGAGTCTGCCCTGAATGATGCGTATATAGTGGGGTCCTTTCTTAATAAAAGGGGGGGGGTGTTAAATGTGGCTTTTAGAGATGGGGGACAAGGGTCTGCATGTTCTCACATTAAAAATGACAGACCCCAAAGAGTTTAAGAGCTGGCCCAAGTTTCTGCCCACCCCAAAGACTATACTTAAGCCCTCCTGATTGGGTTACTTCTACACAGGAAAGCTTGACTGGCCAGGACCTTCCTTGTTAGGTGGGAGATACCCAAAGGCAGGAAGGGAGTGGGTGGTTTGAGACTGGAAGATCACATTGACCATCTTTTCTTCTTCAAGGTCAAGGCCTTCTTGGCTGATCCATCTGCCTTTGCGGCTGCTGCCCCTGTGGCTGCCGCCACCACTGCTGCTCCTGCTGCTGCTGCTGCCCCAGCCAAGGCTGAAGCCAAGGAAGAGTCGGAGGAATCAGATGAGGATATGGGATTTGGTCTCTTTGACTAATCCCCTCAAAACAACCAACTCAGCCAGCTTACTTTGAGAAACATGGAAATAAATAAAAGCTACTTCTGTTAGAATTGCCTGGATTTATTTTGTATCCACAGGTTTAGGAAACTGAAAGAAAGGGTTAAAAACAAAAACCAGGTTGGGGATTTGGCTCAGTGGTAGAGCACTAGGCAAGTGCAAGGCCCTGGGTTCAATCCTCAGCTCCAAAAAATACTGTGTTTGGTATGATACTCTGTTGGCATCATCCTTGTTCCTAAATTATTTTTGAGACCTGGTCTCTCACCTTTAGCCCAGGCTAGCCTTGGACACAGATTTTTGTGCCTCTTTTGAGTGCTGGGATTAAAGGTGTATGCCACCAAGCCTGGCCTTTTTTTTCTTACAGTAGTTTCCCTTACCCATGGGGGATATATTAAGGGGGGTGTATTCGAAGATCACCAATTACAAATACCAACCCAATACAGTTGAACCTTTATCCAAGAACTGGTCTCTGGATTTAATAGGATATCAAAGCTAGTGGGTGTAAAGGTTTATAAGCGCTGGGTCTGAACGCCAAGGACTCGGGCTGAGGGACCAGGGTGGCTCATGTCTGGAACCCCAGCCCGTAGGCTGAGGCAGGAGTAAAATGCTGGATTTGAGCTAAGGGTGGCTAACAGGTTGAAATGCAAGTTCCAGTTTGAGAGTCACAGTTTTGGTGAAGTTTACATGTACCTCAGGAGCTACATCAGTCAGGGATTGAGCTCCTCAGGCTATGATGGTATCTTGGGGTTAGGTACTGTAACCTGGGTTTGGTGCAGAAATGGATCCTCCTGCTTCACCTAGATGGGTGCAGAAGTTAGTCACTGCTGTGTGTTTGGCACTGGTGAATTATGTATTTTAATTGTCCAGTTGGATGGGGGTGTAGAATACAGAGGGTTGACTACTGTTTTTCCAAGTACATTAAGATGGAATAAAATTAAATTGGGCTTGCTTGAATACAGAGACAATTGATAACTGGCCACTAAGCAGGTAGTGTATACAGATCAGGTTCTAGTTGGTAGGGTGCAAGGCCTTCCCAAAAAGGCTTATTCACTACGGACCTGTATAGTTAACTTGTTTTAACTACGTGTCAACAGTTTGAAAGCCACTGCTGAGGGCCAACCTCCATTCCTCTAAAGGAGTAGTTTGATATCAGTTCATACAGGCATTCAGTAAATGTCAAGTCTGTCTGGAGAAGCTCAGGATTTTTGAAACTGGCTGGAGATCTAATTCATATACCGTATTGGTATTAGTTATGAAGTTTGTGGCTTATTCACTACGGACCTGTATAGTTAACTTGTTTTAACTACGTGTCAACAGTTTGAAAGCCACTGCTGAGGGCCAACAGGTAGCCTGGAGACCGCGTTCTCTAAAGCATACAGGGTCCAAGTAAAAATTAAATCTCCAAAGACACGGAACTCTTCCTTACTCCTGCCCCCAGTACGGCTCAGACTGCGCAGCACTTGCCCAGCCATCCCTGCCCCTCATCCACGTGTTCTAACCTCCAAGTCCTCTCTGGGCTGCAGGACCGGACACTAGCTCTCGGGGTTCAGTTCCCGGAGCCCAGGAAGCGGCATTTAGTGGCTCCGCCGAAGAGGGTGTCGGGGCTGGATCCGGGATCCCCGACGAAGCGGCAGCTGCAGGGAGGGCGTCTGTCTCCCCTGAGGTCAGGCTGCGATAAGCCTGCACGCCCGGGCTCCAGCGCAGCGACCTGGCAGCGGCCGCCCTCCCGCCCGGGGGCGCCAGGCGTCGCCTTGCCGCGTGGGCCCCCTCCATGACCCGGAAGCGCTCCGGAAGCGGTTCCGGAGTGGGCGCCGGCAGGATGGCGGCGGACACGCAGGTGAGGCGGGCGGCCGCGGGGCCAACGCGGCGGATGGCGGGGCCGGAGCGCGGGCGGCGGTGGCGGGAGCGCCGGCTCCGAGGTTGCGGGGCTGGCGGCGGCCGAGGCCGCAGGGAGAGGCGGCGGGCGGCGGGCGCCCCACAGCTGGAGGCGCGGCTCGGCCCGGGCGAGCACAGCGACCCTGGCTGGGCTCGAGGAGTCCGGGGCTTCGGCTTGGCTCCGGGGCAGCTGGCGCCCGGCTGGGCCTGCTCCCGCCCGGGCGGTGGCAGAGCTCCCCCTCCGAGTGTGCCACGGTTTTCCTGAGCCCCGTGACCGTGAGCCGCGGGGCCGTGCAGAGTCCCGTGTCCCCCCCCCACCGCCCCGTGCGGCCACCTAGCATTGTAGCCTTTATGTCCACACGGGTTTGGAGTTGTCTCTGCTCGTTGATTTCTCGGAGGCAGGCGATAGATGACATCACCCCTCGAAAGTTTCAGTCTTTTTATATGTAAAATGCTGTTGGAATGTTACCTATTCCATAGGGTCGTTGGGGAGATTTCCCGAGGCGAGGTCGTAGGGCTCCGTGTAGTTCGGTTGCTGTTACTGGGTCCCTTCCCCTAGGAGGAGTTTTGTCACCTTTGGGTGTTAACAACACCTGTGGGTACCGTTGCAGTTCAGGGAGCAGTTGAAGACACCCCCCTTCTTCCATTCCAGCCCCTCCTGTAGCCTCGTGGAAGGATGAAAAGATATAAATGGAAAAAAGAAACTTTGTCTCCTTATTCCACCCCCGTCTCCACAACTTAAATAAAAAAAAAAAAAATGTAGATCAAGCTGCCATTGAACTTGGAGCCATCCTGCCCATGCCTTCCAAGTGCCGAGGTTACCCTGCCTGGCAGAAACTGGTATATAAAAGACAGTTTGAGTCTCTGGGGTGAGGGGTGAGATTAATTGATTTTTATGTTTGAGCCTTGAGGCTGACTCAAGAGGGCCCATTTAACCTGAACATTCAAAAGATATTTTGCAAGGGTCTCCTGTAGAAGGGGCTGGTAATTTTTTTAGAGCTGTGTCCTAGTGAATCCTAAGAAGTAAAACTTTTTAGTGTTTCTAGAAGATCGAATGTTTAACATTAATACTCACGGGTAAAAGAATCGTCTCTCCAGCCAGGTGGTGGTGGTGGTGGTGGTGGTGGTGGTGGTGGTGGTGGTGGTGGTGGTGGTGCAGGTGGTGCATGGCTTTAATCTCAGCACTCAGGAGGCGAGGCAAGTGGATCTCTGTAAGTTCAAGGCCAGCCTGGTCTACAGAGCAAGTTCCAGGACAGCCAGGGGCTACACAGAGAAACCCTGTCTTGAAAAACAAAACAAAAAACAAACAAAAACCAGAATCTTCTCACTAGAGTAGTGTTCAGTAGGTAACTCTTGGCCATGTTATCAAAATAGCCATAAGGCTTACTTAAGTTAATCAAAATTATATAAAATTAAAAATTCTTAAGCACGTTTTAGTATTCACATGTGACCAGTGGCTGGTGTACTGGACAGACTAGGAGAGCATTTCTGTCCTTTTGGAAAATTCTCTTTCTTGGTCAGTACTATCTACAGTGCTGTCTGTGAACTTGGAAGGCATGGCTGCCGATCTTTCTAGCATCCAGTATGACTCCTAAAGGGTCTTAGTATTCTTCTCCTTGGTTTTGTTGTGAAGAGATTTCCAGGGGTTACTGACTTCATATTTCCTTTTGCCATGCTGAGGATCCAGCCCTGGACTTCCTGCATGCTAGGCAAGGGCTTTATTACAAGCTACACTCTCAGCCTCTCCATTTCTGATTAAGAAGAGCCTCGACTTCTTTTTCAAATATGAAAAGTTCTTTGATATGTGAGAGAAAATATAATCACGAATTTAATGCTATGTTATTGACAGTGTAGTGGCACATGGTTTTAGTCCCAGCATTTGGGAGGTAGAGGCAGGTGGATCTCTGTAAATTCCAGGCCATCCAGGGCTGCAGTGTGAGACCTTTTCTCGAAAAGAAAGAAAATTGGTGGTGGCAAAGCTCACCTTTAATCCCAGCACTCGGGAGGCAGAGGTAGGCGGTCTCTGAGTTTGAGGCCAGCCTGGTCTCCAGATTGAGTTCTAGGACAGCCAGGGTTACACAGAGAAACCTTGTCTCAGAAAAAAGAAAAAGAAAAAGAGAAAAACAAAACAAAACAAGCCCCCAAAGGAGTTTAATCTTACGGTATTGTAAGGCGGAGGGTAGTCTATAGGGTGAAAGTGTTTGCTCTGTGCAAGCCTGAGGGATTGCTAGATCCCTGGGTAGAAGGAGAACTGGTTCCTGAAAGTTATCCTCTGACCCCCCCCCCCCCCCCCGCTTTTCTGGCCGGTGGGTGATTCAGTGGTAGAACACTTGCCTAATATTCATTAGCCCCTACGTGTCATCCTTAGCACCTCTCGTACAGGATGTTGTCGGGCTGAGGTCATGGCTCAGTGATAGAATGTGTGTCTGACATGTACAAAGCCTTGTGTTTGATCCCCAGTACCACAGAAGCAAACCCAATAAATAGATGAGGGGGATGGAGAACACAGGCAATAGCAGCAAACTTTTGGAAGCCCGAAAGTGACTATAAGAGATACAGATTTGCTGGGCATTGGTGGCCTATGACTTTAATCCCAGCACTGGAGAGGCAGAGGCAGGTGGATCTTTTGAGTTCAAGGCCAGCTTGGTCTACAAAGCAAGTTCCAGGACAGCCAGGGCTACCCAGAGAAACCCTGTCTCAAACAAACAAACAAACAAACAAACAAAAAGAAGACGAAGAAATGAGAGATGCAGATTTTTGAACACCAAGGAAGTGAGTCCTAATCCATCAGCTGGGAAACTCGGGAATCATCCTGAGGTCCTCTGCAGAATCTCTGAAAGGTATAGTTGATGGGGTCAGCTAACATGGGAGTGAGGGGGACTGGGTTAAGGAGAGTTTGAACCCTAGGTTTAAATGCTGTCAGATTCCCAGATTTTCCACTCTGGCAAGAAACTAAAGTTTTCCCTCTGGTGACCATAAACTCATCTAAGATCAGTCTTCAAGGAAATTGTTAGCAGTCATCGGAGAGACTTTCCCCCAAGTAGATGAATATTTCTAGACCAGAGGACTCAGCACAATGGATAAAATAGACTCACAACAAAGCATATTACTATGAAATTTCAGAATCTTAAAAAGAAGCTTCTAGAAAGAAAAACCAGGTGTCCTCCAAAAGATCAGAGTCGGCATTCCTATAATCCCAACACAGGAGGATTGGAGTTGGAGGCCAGCCTAGGTACACAGTGAGACCCTGTCTGAACACAACAAGCGTTATGATGCCTTCACAACCACAGCTAAAGGTTAGTATTCAGTGGAGAAGTCCAGTAGCTTCAGGATTCTGAAGGGAAAGGATTTCAGTATAGAATTCTGGGTCTTGACAAACTTGAATGTTGATGCTAGAACCTTTTCACACTGCGCGAACTCTCTGAAATGAAGGGTGTGCTTCGCACAGACACTGAGGTACACTTGATGGTAGTTTTACACCTTGTAGATGGTCACCTGCCAAATTGGAGTAAGACAGACAATCCAGAAACTCCTTCAGGAGAAAGGACAGAATTTTCTGGAATGAAGACACACAACTAAGAGTCTGAGTTGAATAATGAATAAGAGTAGGCTAAACAAGGCAAACAGGCGATTGTGGATAGGGCAATTATTAACTCCAGAGAAGCAGTGCTGGGCAGGATGAGGAGCACAGGTCATTAAGTGGAGGTGTCTACTGTTTGTGCACAGTGGGAACACTGACCACCCAGCTGGCACCTCTTACAAAACTGAGGACTGCTGTTGTTGGGATGGAGAGAGTGTGGTGGGGTCAGAGGATGGCGGCCAAGTGGCGGTAAAGCAGAGAAGTCAAGAGTCCCAGTGTGAGGAAGCCTCCATATTTGGGGATACGAAGGTGACTACTGAAGTGCTGGCTAGGCTCAGGCGTGGGGGACGGACCTAGAATTCCTGGGTTGTGTGCCTATGTGAAAGTAAAACCAATAACACCTAAAATAACCAAAGCAAGGCCAAGTGTGGTGCACACCTTTACTCCCAGCACTTAGTGGGCAGGCACATCTCTGAGTTCAAGGCCAGCCTCATGTATATAGTGAGTTCCAGGACAGCTAGGGCTATGAAGAGAGACCTTGTCTCAAGAAAACCAAACCAAACCAACAAACAAAAGAACACTCCCAAAAATATCAAAGCAAGAAATGGTTTATGTACAAGTTTGGATGCCATTGTCTTCGTTGCCAAGAGAATTATAGCAGGATGCCTCAGTGGGTAGACCCCTTGCAGCAAGACCTGATGACCAAGCCCAGGAACCAGCACCCACTTGTGGAACTCCTCCAGGTTCTTCCCTAATTTCCACACTCGTAAACACCCTTCTCCAAAATAAAAGTGGAAAGAAAGGCTTTGTTCTGTGTCTCTGCACCCTTGACTCATGTTACTAATTTGGGCTTCCTTTGAAGCACCCCCAAAGAAACCCCCCACCCCGACTTCAGACTTAATTGCCTGGTGGACCTGCAGCCTGCTCACGGGAACTTTGCATCTGCTGCTCAGGAGCAGGTTTTCCCAGGGCTCTGAGAATGTTCACAAACTGCCCGAAGCAAGAGACTGCAACTGTGCTAACTCAGATGTGGAAGGCTGTGGGCATGTTGGTGTCCCTTTATAGACCTGTTTGGTTTCAGGTTTGGATTTGAGAACACAGGTGCTGTGGCCATTGGCTCTGCTTGAAGTACAGCAGTCTTAGTACACAATGTTGTGCTTTCCATCTGGGGTGAGTGCTCTTCACTGCGTCAGGTAGATAAACTGGAGATTAGAGCTGACACGTTTGACTTGGTTTCCTCAGCTAGTGAGAGCAGAGCTCTGTGTGTGCTTCTGTTCTGTCAGAATGGCGTGTGTACTAGCGTTCTCCTCTGGGAGGTTGGGGTGTGACTGTGGGAAGGGAGAGCATGCTGGGCACATAGTCCTTAGATTTGGACTCTTCCCCACCCCCACCCAACTTAGTTTGTCTCAGTCTTATCCATAGTTCTTAAATTTACTTAATCTTGAATCAGAAATCAACACTTTCAGTTTTGATTAGTTCTAGATCTCTGCCTAACTAAAATAATTGTCCATTTCCTGGGATCTTATTCAGGTTTTGTTTTGTTTTTGTTTTCAGAATTTTTGAGGTGTAGTTTACATGTGAAAAAAGTTCCACTATTCATTTATTTATTTGAAACAGGATCTCTTTATGTAGAGTAGGCAGGCAGGCAGGCAGGTAGGCCGGCCTTGAATTTACAGAGATTCTCCTACCTCCTGCTGTGATGAAAGGCATGTGCTACCACGTCTGGATTGTACTGTCTTTTTTTTTTTTTTTTTTTTTTTTTTTTGGTTTTTCTATGTAGCTTTGTACCTTTCCTGGAACTAGCTCTGTAGACCAGGCTGGCCTCAAACTGTACTTACTGTCTTTTTAGAAGAAACTTACTTGTTCTGTTAGAGTATATCTTGGTCTTGATCATGTCCACCTCAGTGCTCCCTCTCATTCCTCAAGTACCCCAATACACATTCATGCTCACTTAAACAAATTTTATTCTATTTCATGTGTATGTGTTAGTGCGTGTATGTATGTATGTACATATGTACGTACTTACGTGCACTCTGTGTTCCTGGTGTCTGCAGAGACCAGAAGAGGGTGTTAGATCCCCTAGAACTGGAGTTAGAGGTGTTTGTGAGCTGCTGTGGGTACTGGGAATTCAGCCGTCTGCAAGAGCAGCAAGTGCTCTTAAACTCTGAGCCGTCTCTCCAGCCCTTCCCCCCCCTTTCAAAATACATTTACTTATTTAAAGTGTGTATATATGTGCGCATGAGTGTACTTTTGTGTACCCGTGCCGTATTGTGTGTGTGTAGGTTGTGGAAGTCCGTTTTCTCCTTTACCGAATGGGTCCTCGGCTTTGGTATTTGGTCCAGTTAGTGCTGCCTACATGCTCATGGCTGTGGGGCCACACGCTGGAGCTGGGGCAGCCTACCAGTGGTCACATCCCTTAAGTACAGTGGCGCCTCCTCCCTTAGCAGCCATCAACCAAGGGTAACATTTGGGGTGTTTCTGAAAGGATACTTTCTGTCTAGAGAGTTTTTGGATTTTGCCTTGCCTTGCCTACATTTGAGAAAGGTATGTTGACTGGATTAAAGTAGTGCATCTAAACCATGCCCCTTGTCCCTGGAGACTTGACAGTGTCTGGAGACTTGATTGTCACAACTGGGGCAGGAGGAGAATCGGCTACTACTGGCTGCAACTAATGGGCAGAGCTGAGAAATACTGCTAAATCCCCGTAGTGCACAGAGGCAGCTTCCTATGACAAGTAATTATGCAGCCCAGCTGTCAGGAATGCGGCCGTTCTGCTGTGTGCACACTCTGCGCGCACACCCTCATTGTTCGTGGTCTGACCGATGACATTTTCTGTTGGCTTTGGTCTTCACAGGTTTCCGAGACACTAAAGCGTTTTGCTGTGAAGGTAACTACAGCCAGTGTAAAAGAGCGGAGAGAGATTCTCAGTGAGCTGGGGAGATGCATCGCTGGAAAAGGTGTGTATTTGCCCTCCACCTGCGGTACTGAAAATCAGCTGTACTCTCTCATCTTCCCCTTCATGACTTCTGCCTTCACTTTTTTTTTAAATAATGTGTTTTAAAACAGTTGAAACGGTTGGGTCAGTGCGGATAGGTGCCTGAGTTATTTAGAGTTTTAACCATATTGATTTCAAATCTTTCTTAAAGATACACCAATCTTCCCGGGCAGTGGTGATGGTGCACGCCTTTAATCTTAGCACTCAGGAGGCAGAGGCAGGTGGATCTCTGAGTTTGAGGCCAGCCTGGTCTACAGAGTGAGTTCCAGGACAGCCAGAGCTACACAGTGAAACCCTGTCTCAAAAAAACTGAAGGAAAAAAAATACACCAGTCTTTCTTGGGCATTACACTGGGCACACAGACATTTTCTTTTGATCCAAGACATTTCTTTGTATGTCTACAGAAGTAAGAAAATGGTAGCAGGTTGTTGGCTAGTTAAGGACCCTAAGATCTGTTAAGCTTGAGAGATCCATTGCCTGGTGGTGGTGGTACACGCCTTTAGTCCCAGCACTTGGGAGGCAGAGGCAGGCAGATTTCTGTGAGTTCGAGGCCAGCCTGGTCTGCAGCGCAAGATCCAGGACAGGCACCAAAACTACACAGAGAAACCCTGTCTCGAAAAACCAAAAAAAAAAATCAAGAGATCCATGTTGTCTAAAGCTCTCTGAGAACATTCACTACAGGTGTTTGAATTTTACTAAACTGTGTGTGTGTGTGTGTGTGTGTGTGTGTGTGTGTGTGTGTGTGAGTGAGAGAGAGAGAGAGAGAGAGAGAGAGAGAGAGAGAGAGAGAGAGAGAAGGACTCCGTATAATGGCCTTGAACTGCCACTTACCTTTCTTAGCACTTGGTACTGGATTACAGGTGTGCACTACCACACCGAATTTAAACAAATGGGCTGACTGGCCAGCCGGCCTTCCATCCCTCCTTCCCCCCTAAGTCAGGGTCTCACTGGATGGAGCCAGCTGGCTTTAGCTCACGACTCTTCCCTTGCTGCATCCTCCCGGGTGCTGAGATTACAGGGTGAGCTATGGCACCTGCCTTTTCCTCTCATGGTCTCACCTGCTGCTTCGAACCTGCTGTTGCCTGGGTAACAGCCAAGCTTGTGAAAACTGTAAGTGGAGTTAGTTGCTGAGCTTCTGAGCTGTCCTCCTGTGTGTCAGTGCTGTAGTGTATAATTTTATGCTTCCTTGGAGGTCATCCATGGTGATTTATCCGCAAGGCTCTAGTTAGTGAAGGTCGTCGTGTGATGACACCAAATGTGCACGTGTATGGAGCCATAATGGTTGAATTCCCCTGCACAGTAACTGCCAAATCCTACATCCTGCTCCCCCACTTTATGGAGCAGGTTTGACTTGTATGTCTTGAGTTTGTGAAGCACTCTGAATCTTTTGAGGGTGATTGTGCTTTTCTGGCACCCTGCAGTTCTGCAGTTGGGAGTGAGTTGTAAAGTGCTGGGGTGTGAAAGTGCAGCCTCCTCCTCTAGCAGAGCTGTCATCCTATGTTCTCTAACACGCTGAGCCCGAGTCGAACATGAAGCTAGAGCTGTCTCTATAGGGTTGGTGTGAGGGTAAATGAAACATCTGCAGGTGTTCACCGTGAGTGTGGCAGTGGCACACTTGCAGCGTGTGTTCCCTGTCATCATTGCTGCTGTGTCAGCCTGCCTCTGCCTCTGTGACTGCTTTCCTTAGAGCTCTCCAGGGGCTGGCTCTCTGTACCACATTTGTTTCCTCTCCATCCTCTGGGCACCTGAAATGGGAAACGCCAAGAACGTTTCCCGGGCTTGATGTTCCCAGTCCAGTGTCTCTGTTGACTGCATGCTCTGGTCTGGCAGGTCGTGCTTGTCCCGTTGACTCTCCAGCACTCAGGGCACCTTGTTGAGCCCAGTCACCCCTCTGGCTGGCCTCCCTGGGTTTCTGTTGTTCACTTTCTTCCTTGTAAGGTGGATTTCACAGCAGGGCCTGCCCGCCTTGTGGGGATGGCATGCATTAATGTATGGGAAGTGCTTTGAACAGCCCTGAGTGCCAGGTGTTCTCAGTCCACTCTTCTTACCGTCTTTCTTGTTGTTAATCCCATTCAGCACCTGCTTCCCTCTGCATTTCCTGTAGTTGACTAATCCCTTGGCAAAGTTAGACTTTCAGAAACCACCTAGTTACAGATGCTTTTCCCTTGCTGGCTCCTCATGGTACCTTGAACTGTGTAGACCAGGCTGGCCTCGAACTCACAGAAATCAACCTGCTTCTGTCTCCCTGAGTGCTGGGATTAAAGGCGTGCATCACCATGCCCAGCTTATGATACTTGAATTTTTCATTTTAATTTTTTTAAATTATTATTTTGTGTGAGCCCTGTGTGTTTTGTTTTGTTTTGTTTTGTTTTGTTTTGTTTTGTTATTGAGACAGGGTTTTTGTGTTGCCCAGGCTGGCCTCTGGGATCAAGCAATCCTGAGTAGCTGGGAGGTACTACAGGCATGTGCCATCACACCTGGCTTAGCTTTCTGTCTGTCTATCTGCTTATTTATTTTTGGGACAGAGTCTTACCCTGTAGCTGGTGGACCTAGAACTTTGCTATGTAGCAGGCTGGCCTTGAACTCATAGAGATCCTCTTGCTGCTGCTGGGATTAAAGGCATGTGTTGCCACATCTGGCCTTTTTGCTGATTTTTTTTTTAAACTATTTATCTTTATTTTATTTATTTATTTTTAAAGATTTATTTATTAATTATGTATACAGCATGTATGACTGCAGGCCAGAAGAGGGCACCAGATCTCATTACAGATGGTTGTGAGCCACCATGTGGTTGCTGGGAATTGAACTCAGGACCTCTGGAAAAGCAGTCAATGCTCTTAACCTCTGAGCCATCTCTCTAGTCCTATCTTTATTTTTTATGTGCATTGGTGTATGCATGTATGTCTGTCTGTGTGAGTGTGCCAGATCTTAGAGTTACAGACAGTTGTTAGTTGCCATATGGGTGCTGGGAATTGAACCCAGATCCTTTGGTTAGAAGCAGTTGGTGCTCTTAACCACTGAACCATCATTCCAGCCCCCTTTCTGCTGATTTTTAGACCACTTATCAGACAGTGCATGAGCAGATACCTGCCGAGTGATCATCAACTAAACAGCACAGGGTGAAGCCGATGCTGAAGTCAGGAAGCAGAGCAGCTGTAACCTACTGGTCCTCTGCTCTGTAGAGACAGGGAAAATATCGAGGTCTGTGTGTGCTTCTTCAGTGTCGTTGGCTTATCAAGTGGCAATGCTACTCTGAGCTTTTCTGGACCATGGGTTTTGATACTGCTTTTTTCTCCTTGGGATTTTACCTTGAAGATTCGGGGCTTACTGGGGTGTCTGACAGAAGGCCCAGTGTAAGCAGATGCTCACACTGCGTGTTGCTGAGTTTCTGTGTAAACTTTGCTTTCAGATCTGCCAGAGGGAACAGTAAAGGGGCTCTGCAAGTTATTCTGCCTGACTCTGCATCGATACAGGTGAATCCCATCAGAGACCCAGTGTCGAGAATGTGTCGTACAGGGAAAGGGGGTAGGGTAGTGGGTAGAGCCCAGCTGTTAGAGCCAGACTTCTTAGGTCTAACTACTGGATCCTGGGCAAGTTACTTAACCTCTCTGTGCCCCAGTTTCCTCACTGCAGAAGGGAGATGATGCCATTACACACCCCATGGGTGATCGTTAGTGTGAAGGCCTGGGATGGTACCTACCTCCGTGATAGCTCAGCATGTGTATGCAGTCATTAGTTGTGCCTAGTTTGAAGTCATGGGGCATCTATCATTCTGCCCTTCTTGTCATCCTCTGCTCTTATCAGCTACTTTCAGAACTCCAGGGCAAGGTGGATTTAGTTTATCTAGTTTATTTCTATCACCCAGGATGCACTGGAATAGAGTACCATCAATTTTTCCCCAGGAAGACCAGTGCTTGGCTTAAGCAGGCCTGCCTGTGCCGAGCTCACCCGTCGTTCACCTCCCCTTCCTCCCCTCCTGCTCTAGAGATGCGGCCTCTCGCAGAGCTCTGCAGGCAGCCATCCAGCAGCTGGCTGAGGCCCAGCCAGAGGCCACAGCTAAGAACCTCCTGAACTCTCTTCAGTCTTCGGGTGTCGGCTCCAAAGCAGGGGCTCCAAGGTAAGAGCTGAAGGCCGTGGGCCTCCAGGGATTTGTGGAGTCCCACTCAGGTAGGCTTGTGCAAATGAGCAGGTGTGAGCACACCTGGCTCTTACCCTTTGCACTCCAAGTGACACTGAGAGCCTATCTGTGTGGAAAGAGGAACCAGGTTAGTAGAGAAAATGGCTTTTCCTGAGGAGCAGGGCTGAGAGTCAGTGGGCCCAAGGCACTGGATGGGTAAAGCCAGATTCATTCATTCATTCATTCATTTATTCATTTAAAAGTTATGTGTATGAGTGTTTTGTCTGCTTGTATGTCTGTGCGCCATGTGCATGCCTGATACTCAGAGACACCAGAGGAAGGTGTCAGGTCCCTTGGAACAGACAACTGGGAACTGCCATGTGGTTTCTGGGAGAATTACCAGGTCCTTTGGGAGGACAAACAGCGCTCTTAACTTCTGAGCTGTCTCCAGCCTCATCTTGTTTTTATTGTTGCAAATGTCAAGGGAGGTTCATGTGCTCTGCATGCCTCAGGATGTTCCTTTGCCTCTCTCCATTCCCCTTTGCAGCAAGAGCAGTGGTTCAGCCGCCCTGCTGGCTCTGACCTGGACCTGCCTTCTAGTACGCATTGTGTTTCCCCTGAAAGCTAAGCGGCAAGGAGACATCTGGAACAAGCTGGTAGGTTCCCTTGTCTGGAGCTGTGAGGTCAGCTTCATGCAGTTGTATGTTTAGGCATTTCTTGCATGCCAAGTGCTCTCACAGGTTGAAGTGGTCCAGCGGTATGTGTTTGGTGGTGGTGTAAGTCAGCAGGAGTCACATGTCTGTTCGATAATGTTCCCAAGCTTCTCTGGGTCAGGCATGATACTAGGCATTGGGTGCAGAGATGAGTGAGACGTGTGGGCCCTGCCTTCAGGAGAGGCCAGACTCGGGAAATAACTAAAAGGAGGGATGCCAGAAGACACAGAGATGTAGATCAGTAATGCAGATCGTGTCATTTTCTGGCTGCTGTCTTGGTCATCTAATTCCCTTCTCTCTTTCTACGCCTGCTCCTTGTACAGTTTGTTCTTCTTCCCAGCTGGCTGCTATCCAGAGATGGCCTGGTAGGCTGGGCTGGCAGGTTCTCTTGGATATCTAAGTAGTGTAGGTCAGGGGAGTGGTTGATGGTTCTGGAGGAGTCTTGAGGGTGGTGTTGTGGATCTAAGTTTTGGCCATGAGATTTGACAGAGCCACTTACCTCCCTCCCTTAGAGAGGTGTTTTAGAGAGATTCGCAATGGCCATAAACACTGCAGTGTGTAGTGCATGCATGTAGACGTAATGACTAGTAGCATTAGAAAGCTGAAGTCATCTTAAGGTGAAGCAGCCAGACAGTCAGGCAGACAGATGGCCTTGTTCCTGGTTTTTTGCCTAGCACACTTTTGGGACAGCTGTGGAGTGGCCTTCAGCAGTGGATTAGTGGTGAATTGGAGTGCTGACACTTCTGGGAGCCCTTATGCTGGAGCTGGTGTGAGTTCGACCCGGGAGCCCTCTACAAAGTGTGGGCTTTTGTTGTTAGCGAATGGCCTTTTATTAGGGTGGTTACTGGTGGCTGAGGTCTCTGGCTTATCTCCATTGAGTTCTTAGAGCTGTAACCTGTGCTGTCAGTCAGCTTGGTGAGTGTTGTGTTATAGGACAGAATGCAGCAGGAGCGTGTGACTAGAGTCTGGGCTTCCTTTGATTCTCTTGTCCATTATATACATAATTCAGCCATTTCCTGGCTGGCACTGTGCTAAAAGCTGGCGCTGCTGTGTGAATAAAGCTGAGAAACCTTTTGCATCTGTGGAGCTTATGCACTGTTGAAGAAGATGGAGATACAGGTATAGAGTCTGGTGCAGTGCTAAAGAAAAGCAGGGTGGAGGGGAGAGTGTGTGGCTGAGGGTGTTGGGAGCAAGGCTTCTGTGAGGAGAGGGGACTCTTGAGCAAGGGCTGGAACATCCCAGAGAGGGAACCCTGATACGATTCTGAATGTGATACTGGCAAGCTTGTTTAATTATAGACATCTTCAACAAGTATAGAAGGATATGCTATCAGCAGAGTAGATAAGGATATAATCGTATAGAAGGATGTAACTGTCTCTAGCACTGTGGTCCCTGTGTTACTAGTGTTTGTGACTATAGAAATGTTTTCTGTGGATCTGACTATTTTTGGTGCCAGTGCTAGAGATTTAACCAGGGCCTTGACTGGCCTGGAACTCACAGAAATCCACCTGCCTCTTCCTCTTAAGTGCTGGGATTAAAGGTGTGTGCCATCATGCTCAGTCACCTTACTTCGTACAGTGCTTAGCACAGTATCTGCTGGTTAGTCATTGTTCATTAAGTATCTGTGGCCTTTTATTTGTTTAAGATTTTTCTGCTGGGTGATGGTAGTGCATACCTTTAATCTCAGCACTGGGGAAGCAGAGGCAGGCAGATCTCTCTGAGTTTGAGACCAGCCTGGTCTATAGAGCTAGTTCTAGGACAGCCAAGGCTACCAAAGAAACCTTGTCTCAACAGCCCCCCACCCCCAAAGGTATTCTTTTGTTGTTTTTGAGACAGCATCTCATTGTGTAGCTTTATCTTTCCTCAAACTCACTGTGTAGAACAGACTGACCTGGAACTCACTAAAATCTGGTGCTTCTGCCTCCTGAGTCCTGGGATCAAAGGTGTCCGCCATGCTTGGCTGTAGGATTTGGTCCTTAATGAAGACAAGTCTAGGCAGATAAGTACATTAACTAGGATCTCTGTTCCTAAATGGCGGCGGTCTTACTGACGAATGTTTATTGTGTCTTTTTAAAATTTTTTATTATTGAGGGTGAACTTCAGGCTTCGTGGATGCTATGTTCTGAGCTACATCTTCATCTGTGTCTTTATTTGTTCAATAGTTTTCTCTCCCTGAGCTATAAGGTGCAAAAGTTCACCTTGTTCTCCTTGTGTATGCTTTGGCTCATAGTAGGTGTTTAACAAATATTTATTAAATAAACACATGAATGAAGGATATTAGGTAAAAGACGGGATTTAGGGGGCTGGAGAGATGGCTCAGCTCTTGGGGAAGACTTGGGTTTGATTCCCAGCACCCACATGGTGGTTCACAACTCTCTGTAACCCCAGTTCCAGGGAATCTGATAGCCTTTTCTGACCTCCAAGGATACTGTATATCTTCAGTGTGCAGACATACAGATAGACAAACAACCCTAAAAAGAGAAGGGGCAGATTTAGGACAAGGGGTTGGTAGAGAGAAGAGGGTTGCGTTCGAGTAGGGTGGAGATGCAGCTGGGATCTGGAAGGCCTGATGGATGTCTGTGGCAGGCTGTGAGGGTCGTAGGAGACTTCTAAGTCATAGGGTGCTGTGAAGTCGTGTCCTGATTTGAGCATTTCCTTGCCCCGGCAGGTGGAGGTGCAGTGTCTGCTGCTGCTGGAGGTGCTGGGGGGCTCCCACAAGCATGCTGTGGATGGTGCGATGAAGAAGCTCACCAGACTGTGGAAGGAGGTGAGTGGAGCTGGTGGGCGGTAGGAGGCGTGCCTTTTCTGTGCCTCTGCTGCCGTCTGACTCACCGCCTTCTGCTCCCTCCTCAGAACCCTGGGCTGGTGGAGCAGTACTTCTCAGCTATCCTTAGCTTAGAACCCAGCCAAAACTATGCTGGCATGCTGGGGCTGCTGGTGCAGTTCTGCACGAATCACAAAGAGATGGACGTGGTCAGTCAGCACAAGGCAAGTGTCCAGCGTACTGACACTGGATCTGCTGCATTGGGGTCTAGGGGGAAGGAGCGGAAGCCTGCTTTGTCCTTGTGGCCTGCAGCTGTAGCCTATGTGGATCCTGGTATAGCACTGGGTGAGACTTTACTGTTCACCTCTGTGGGCAGCTCCCATGCACCAAGCACTGTGCAGGAGCTGGGGATGCAGCGGTGAGCAGAGGATGTGATCTTTGTGAAACTGAATCAGAGGACTCTGACACGAGACAGATGGTCACCTAGTTAATTGTATCTGATAAGTGTGACAAAGAAGATATGCAATATGGGTATCTGACTTGGACTGTGGGTCTGGGAATGTGTCCCTGTAATGAAGGGACTTAGGGAGTAAAGCGAAGTTGGCCAGTAAGGAGGTGAGGCAGAACATTTTGGGCACAGAGCAAGTAGGAAGGAGCATGGAGAAGGCAAGTGGGGTTCATCTGTCGGGGTGAATGAGAGCTTTCAGGTACCGCCAGCTGTGAGCAGGCAGGGCTGTGAAAGCCCTGCCAAGGTCTTTGAACTTTGTCCCGGGAGCCATGGAAAAGACTGCTCCCCACCTTTCAGTGACGAGCATGGGAGGGTGGAAAGCCATGGGAAGTGGGTCCACTGCCTAATCCTGAAGTTTTGGGACCTCGTGTCCTGTAGAGTGCCCTGCTGGATTTCTACGTGAAGAACATTCTCATGTGCAAAGTGAAGCCTCCGAAGTATTTGTTGGTGAGTGGATTGCACACCTACCACCCAGACAGTATCAAATCCTGGTTTAAATTCTGGACACCCTCCTGCTCTTTACTCTCACTCTTTCCCATGAGGCCCGGGTGCTTGACTCTTTATCTTCGTAGGACAACTGTGCCCCCTTGCTCCGGTTCATGTCCCACTCGGAGTTTAAAGACCTGATTCTGCCCACCATACAAAAGTCCTTGCTGAGGAGCCCGGAGAACGTTATTGAAAGTAGGTTCCTGCTGAAGAGGTGGGTGGGAGGGGTGTGCCGCCTGAGCAGCTCTGTTCCTTTGGCTTGGCAGCAGGAGCATCATGTGTTCTGAGTGTGAGATGTGCTCACTGTTACCTGGTGAGAGCCATGTTGAAGGTCATGGGCCTTTTAAATTTTATTTGTGTGTGTGTGTGCATGCCTGACCGAGTGCATGTCCCACAGAATCTAGAAGTGGGCATCAGATCCCCTGGAAACTAGAGTTCCAGGCAGTTGTGAGCTGGCTGATGTTGGTCCTGGAAAAGCAACGGGTGCTCTTTCCTGCTGAGCCATTACTCCAGCCCATCAGGTGCTGCTAGAAGACTGGGAAAGTATCCGCTTAGATTACTGGCTATATATATTATGGACGCTGGAGACCGCTGAGATTCAGAACCTTGTCTCAAGACAGTTTGCACTGATTGGTGTGAAGAGCAGAACTTTGGCTCAAGGGGGTGAAGACTTGTGGCCTTGCAGAGGTGAAGGGCGGTCATGTCACTGTGGCACTAACCAGCAGACTCCGGGCAGTGTTTGCTGGGGAGTGGGGCAGAGTGGGCACTGACACTGACACTGAGGATCACTGCTTTCTGTCCCCTTAGCCATCTCCAGTCTGCTGGCATCAGTGACACTTGATCTCAGCCAGTATGCCCTGGACATTGTGAAAGGCTTGGCGAGTGAGTATGCTGACCCCTCTGTCTGCGGCCCCTTGATGCACCTGAGCTATGGTCGGATTGGGTAGTTTTCGTTGAAAAGGGGGTGGGGAATATCTTATGTTAGAAATAAGCTTTAGTGTCAACAAGACAACTCCTTGGTTAAAGGTGGTTTCTGACGCGTGTGCCAACTCAAGTGCAGTCCTGGAAACCACATGATTAAAGGAGAGAGCCTACTCCCACACATTGTTCTCTGACCTGTCCATGCGTGCTGTGGCAACCACCCTCCCCCCAGACATAACTAACTAAATGTTAAAAGTGAAAAAAGAAAAAGAAACAAGGCTTTAACCACCCACGGCGAGGGGTTTCTTTGCTGAGATTGTTGATGGGGAGGTGGGAGAGCTGGGACTGCTGTCTGCACGCTCAGCTGCTGCAGCCTCTGAGCGGTGACTCTGTGTGTCCAGATCAGCTCAAGTCCAACAGCCCCCGCCTGATGGACGAAGCTGTGCTGGCAGTGCGCAACCTGGCCCGCCAGTGCAGTGACTCCTCCGCCATTGAGGGCCTGGCCAAGCACCTGTTCGCAATCCTCGGAGGTGAGCAGGCCTTCCCGACAGCAGGTGACACACCGCCGGTGACACACGGCGGATGTGCCCCAGCCTTGGCACCGGGCTCTAGGGGATCTTGACTCTGAGTCTGCTCCAGGAGAAGCTGTTGATGAGGCACACCCACGTGTGGCAGGAGCACACCGTGGCTGTAGAGGTGGCGGTGCCAGTGGTTCTAGGAAGGTGCTTTTGTGTGCACGGGAGACACAAGGAAAGACATGAAGATGTTAATGGTGCCTTTGAGTAGTGGGGACACAGTGATAGAGCTCATTTTTCTCTTTGTATTTCCTGTTTCTTATATTTTCTCTAAGAATGTGGTACTTTTGTTTGTTTGGTGTTTCTCTGTGTAGTTCTGCCTGTCCTGAAACTCACTCTGTAGCCCAGGCTGGCCTTGAACTCACAGAGATCCACCTGCTCTGCCTCCTGAGTGCTGGGATGTAATACTTTTAGTCAGAAAACAAATGGCTCCAAAGGCTGTTTTAAACCCAGCTTCACACCAGAAAGGTTGCTTCGGGAGTCTACATGTGTGTCATGAAGTGAGGCCAACATGTTATTTCCTCACAGGCTCAGAAGGCAAGCTAACTGTCGTAGCCCAGAAGATGAGCGTCCTTTCAGGTAGGGGTTCCTCCCGGGGTTGTAGCAGTGTAATGTGCTATGGTAATGGGGAGGTTTAATGTAACTGTCAGGTAAGGCCAGTCCCTGGAATCCCAATGCCCAGCTGTGTTGGCTGTGCCAGCTGGCCTCAGGACTCTCAAGGAGAGGCTGGAAGAAAGTTGAAGGACTGTCTATGATGGCCAGTGGAAAGTGTGGCTGCTGGGGCACCCAGCAGAGGTCTGTGACAATGGCTGCGGCAGGAGGCTTGTCTGCTGTGGCTTTGTGCAGGGGAGGGGCCAACCAGAGAATCTGCTTTTCAGGGATTGGAAGCCTCAGTCATCATGTGGTATCTGGGCCTTCTAGTCAAGTCCTGAATGGGTCAGTGGCTGAGCTGTTCATCCCGTTCCTCCAGCAGGAAGGTAATTCCTTGTGGCATGGGGAGCATGCAGTTTGGACCCATTCTTGACCATGGTTTCTCAGTCAGCCTTCTAAAAGGCTTTCTGAAGGCACACCTCCTTGAGTTAGCAGGGCTGGGAATTGTCTGAAGTGTCACTGCTTCCTCCCCTGGGACTCCTGCGGCTTGCCTTCTCGCACTGCTTGCAGTGCTAGGCTATGGTTATAAGACGTCAGACCGACTGGACTTGTGCCGCTTGCCCTAGTGCACGAAGGCACCTTGGTCCACGCTGTCTCCGTCCTGGCGCTCTGGTGCAACCGCTTCACTACAGAAGTGCCCAAGAAGCTCACTGACTGGTTCAAGAAGGTTTTCAGCCTTAAAACCTCCACCTCTGCAGTGAGGCACGCCTACCTGCAGTGCATGCTGGCCTCCTTCCGAGGTAAGATGCCCAGGCCTCCACGGAAGGATCACTGAGCCAGCCGGTGGGCATGCTCACCATCAGGGTCTTCTCTTCTGGCTCACTGACTGTGCCTCACTGTCTTCTGAGTCATCCTCCCAGTCTTCACAGTAGTGACCTCTTCCCTTGTTTGATGGTTGGTTGTTTGTGTTTCGAGACAGGGTTTCTCTGTGTAGCTCTGGCTCTCTTGGAACTCACTCTGTAGACCAGGCTGGCCTCGAACTCACAGAGATCCACCTGCCTCTGCCTCCTGCGTGCTGGGATTAAAGGAGTGTGCTATCATGTGTGGATCCCTTGTTGGATTTTATTCAGAAAGGACCTACAATCAGAACCTGTTGTTGTACTGGGATCATGAATTTAAAAGGTCAATGCTGTGTAAACCTGGTTGATTTTGAACCCTTTAAAAAATGGCCACTTCCATCTCTTCTGTGCTAAACACAGCTACTGACTTTGGCAGGGATGGCCGTCTCCACCCCAAACAGCCAGGGGAAATTTGATCTCTCTACTGAAACTCTCTTGATATTGACTCCTCCCTCTGATATAAGCTTGCATTTCTTTTAAATGATGTGTTGATGTTAAATTCATGAATTACTGTTTAAAGAAATGAACTTTGTGCCCACACATGTTAAGAGTAGGAACAAGAACCTGTCAGGAGACGTGCTTGTCCCGAGTTGACAGGAACCATGCTTTACCAGTAACAGCACAGTTGGATCTTGTGACTCAGGCCTGCAATCCCAGCACTTGGGAGGTAGAGGCAGGAGTTCCAGGCCATCTTTGGCTGCATACTGAATTTGAGGCCAATCTGGAGTATATGAGTAGTTACAAAAACCAAAATGAGTGTGTTTAGGTGTAGTTTTAACTTTTTTTAAAAACTTATTTATTTACTTAGAGATGGAGTTTCTCTACATATCCCTGACTGTCCTAGAACGCACAGATATCACCTGCTGGGATTAAAGGTGTGCACTACCATGCCTAGCTTATTTATTTCTTTTTAGTGTTTTTATTTCACAGGCCAGCAGATTGGCTAGAGGTTGTCTTGTATGGGAAGAACACTGGATTGGAGTTGCTAGGCATGAAGTTAGCAGTGGTCTTTGTCAACCAGCGATTGACATCCCTGGACAGTTCACGTGGCCTCTCTGTTTCCTTATTCAGCGGAGGAGCAGCAGATGATCAGATTAATAGGATTCTGTTACCTTTACTTTTATGGTTATAGAGTTTAGGTCCCAGATTCTTACTCTAATTCTTGAGATACTCAGAAAATTAGGGTTTTAGCCAGTCCCCACCTGGGTGGATAATGTCTTCTTAAGTAGTCCCATCACCCCTGCAGACCAGTGCGTCTCTAAGATGTTTCTGTCTCCACAGGTGACACACTCCTGCAGGCCTTGGACTTTCTGCCCTTGCTTATGCAGACAGTAGAGAAGGCGGCCTCCCAGAACACTCAGGTCCCCATGGTCACTGAAGGGGTCGCTGCGGCCTTGCTCCTCTCCAAGCTTTCTGTGGCTGACTCACAGGCCGGTAAGGATCTGCATGTGTCCAAGGTGCCAGGTGACAGCCCTCTTTTTCAGAGTCCTTGGTCAAGTGTTGGATGTTCAGCCTGTACTCCAGGGCTGCCTGTTACCCGCAGGGATGAGCTCAGGGTCACAGTAGGAGTGCAGCCAGGGGCCTCTCACTGCCTTTGGCTCTGCTACTTCTGTGCTATGGGCTGGACTTGTCTGTGATACTTGGACTGCTAGGTTGGGTATTAGGACTTTGGGTCTGTTGTTTGTTCTCTGCGTGTGAGTGTTTTGCCTGCGTATGTGGACATCACAGGTACTCAGTGCCACAGAGGTTGGAAGAGGGCGTCAGATTCCCTGTATTTGGAGTCATAGACAGTTGTGATCTGCCATGTAGGTGCTGGGAACCTGGGTCCTCTGGAAGAGGAGCTCGCACTCCTAACCACTGAGTCATTTTTCTAGACTCTTTGTCTTAATTACTTACATATTCATGGGATGTTCTAGTTTTTTGGTTTTTTTGTTTTTTTTTAGCTGAGGCTCAAACCCAGGGCCTTGCGCTTGCTAGGCAAGCGCTCTACCACTGAGCTAAATCCCAAGCCTTCTAGTTCATTCTTACTGCTGTGAGGAAACACTCTGACTGAAAGTGTCTTGGGGAGAAAGGTCTTTTCCAGCTACAGTTCCAGGTTGTACTCTGCCATTGTGGGGGGGCTAAGGCAGGAACTGCAAACAGCTGGTCACATCATCTCTATGTGCCGGGTCACATACTGTGTGCCATGTCACCTGTCAACTGTGCGTGGAGATGATTAAAGACGGAGCCTTCCCATTCTCTTCTGCCTGCTGAGATTCTACCCTGTCTCGAGGCCTCGGTCCTTGTCAGCTTGGTCACTGTGACAGACTGCTTGAAAAATCCAGCTAAGGATGAGAGAGTCGGTGTGGCCCGTGGTCTCAGAGGTTCTAGTCACCTGATGGGGCAGTTGTTTCTCCACTACCCATTGTGTTTGGATCTGTGTCAGGCAGGGAGTGTGTGGCTGGGCAGAGCTGCTACCCTCTTGGTGGCTGGGAAGCAAAGCAAAGACACCTCAGCATCTCTTTCCAGAGCATGCACCAGTGACTGACCTACTTCCCCCAGGCCCTGTCTCCTGAAGGTGTTACCACCTGCCAGCAGTGCCATAAGCTGGGGGCCATATTGTTAGCATATGGGCCTTTGGAGTGGGTGCCCTGCGTTGGCCGCTAGAGGCCCTCTTCCTGTGTTCTCATCTGACCTTACTCCTGTGTTGAGAACTAGGATTTGCTCTCTGCATGCTGTTATATCCATTGTATATGCCAAGGCCTTTGACTGCCTTGGATGGAGATAAATGTGACCACAACCTCACTTCAGCACAATTCAGGGTGGGAGTACAGACATAGATGTGTGTCATTTGCAGGAGGGTTGATTCTTTGTTTGAGGGATGAGTGTTGGGAAAGGGTTCATGAAGGAGGAAGCATTTGAATAGATCTCTGAGAGGCTGGAAGGAGAGCCTAGAGGGATGTGACTCTCATGAAGGAATGGCCACAGTTAAGGAAAGGCAGAAAGAGCTGCATTGTGTGAACCTCAGGTGTTCCGTCCCAGTTCTTGGGTAGTGGGAATTCTAGAGGTGAAGCCACAGTCAGTAGAGAACCATATAGTTGTCCAGACCACAAGTGAGGCCAGAAGGACTGATGTTTGTCTTCAGAATAGGAGAACAGTGAGCTTAGGAATGGTCCTTCACAGAGTGTCTTTCACAGAGCCTGCCCAGTAGCTTCAGCTCAGAAGGGCCATGCTGTGGGGAACATGGTGCACTGTGTCATGGGGTGACCTTTGGTTTCTTGCAGAGGCCAAACTGAACAACTTTTGGGGGCTGGTTGTAGATGAAAAGAAGCAGATTTTCACTTCTGAGAAGTTTCTGCTCCTGGCTTCAGAGGATGGTGAGTTTCTCGGTCTCTGACAGGTCTTTAGGGGGGACCTGTTCCTGAGCACATGCTTGGCCAGCAGCTGGGAGCGCCCAGATCCACGATCTGGCCAGCAGCTCGGCTCTTTCTGAATGAGCTCATTCCTGTGGGAGAGTCAGACCTGGGAGGGCTGTAGAGACAGCCATGGAGCTGTGGTAGTCACTGTAATTACAGCTGAACGGGTAATTGGTACTGTCTGGGTCCCTCACACTAAGTGCTGGCGGAGTTGTGGCGGCTCTACTCCCCCAGCAGGCGACACAGAAACTTCTGGTTTCCACCCTGGCAGAAAAGGAACAATGGTCTCCAAATGCATGTGCAAAATTCTAGGTTGTCTCACAGGAGTCTGCTGCTAATTAGTGATCTGAAAAGTCTTTTGACTCACGAATCACAACATCCTATTAATGAGCTACAACTATTAGTCACTTTCTGGTTTAATTTTTTTTTTAGCTAGCTTTTGACTAGGAACGACATTCATATAGTTCAGAGACAAGGTGGGAGGGAATCTTCCTTGAAACTACGTCCTGCTCTGGCCTCTAGCTACCAACAACCGGTTTTCTCTGCTGCTTCTGTATCCTTGATAGTATCCATCTCCATCCCTTTGGGTGTCCTCGGCCTCCCTTACACAGAGTAATGTGCTGCACTGCCACCATGCTTCCCAGACTGGAAATGAGGCCCTTGTCCAGTGGACTCCAAGTCCAGGCCACTGGCCCAGCTTACAGTGAATTGTTATTTATTTATTTTTATTTTTTAATTTTATTTTTATTTATTTATTTATTTTGTTTTTTCGAGACAGGGTTTCTCTGTGTAGCTTTGCGCCTTTCCTGGAACTCACTTGGTAGCCCAGGCTGGCCTCGAACTCACATAGATCCCCGCCTGACTCTGCCTCCCGAGTGCTGGGATTAAAGGCGTGCGCCGCCGCCGCCGCCACCACCCAGCTATTTTTATTTTTTAAGATTTACTTATTTTTTTTTTTTTATTATGTATACAGTGTTCTGCCCACATGCATTCTTGCAAGCCATAAGAGGGCGCCAGATCTCATTACAGGTGGTTGGGAGCCACCATGTGGTTGCTGGGAATTGAACTCAGGATCTCTGGAAGAAAAGTCAGTGCTCTTAACCGCTGAGCCATCTCTCCAGCCCCTCATTGTTTATTTTTTAAGGTTTATTTTATTTTATGTGTTTGAGTATTTGCTGTCATGTATGTCCACACCTGGCACTCTTGGAGCTCAGAAGAGGGAGTTGGATCCCCTGGAACTGGGGTTGGGGCTGGTTTTGAGCCACCATGTGGGCTGGGAATCCAACCCAGTTCCTTTGCAAGGGCAACAAGTGCTCTTCACCACTGAGCCATCTCCCCAGCTGCCCCTTCCTTTTTGTCTTCAAATACAGGATTTTATTGTATAGCCCAGGCTAGCCATAAACTCAAGGTCTTCCTGCTTAATGCTCTCAAGCACTGGAGTATAGGTATGCACCGCCACTCATAGCTAGTAATTTTTTTCTTTCTTTTTTTTTTTTTTTTTTTAGAGACAGGGTTTCTCTGTGTAGTTTTGGTGCCTGTCCTGGATCTTGCTCTGTAGAACAGGCTGGCCTTGAACTCACAGAGATCTGCCTGGCTCTGCCTCCCGAGTGCTGGGATTAAAGGCGTGCGCCACCACCGCCTGCTAGTAACTCTTAACAGTTAAACTCAGTGTTTACCTTCTTTACTTCAAAATATGTATATGTATAATAGAGAAAAAGAAGTAAAAATGAACTGTAGGGCTGGAGAGAGGGCTCAGAGGTTAAGAGCACTGCTTGTTCTTCCAGAGGTCCTGAGTTCAATTCCCAGCAACCACATGGTGGCTCACAACCATCTGTATTGCGATCTGGTGCCCTCTTCTGGTCTGCGGGTGTACATGCAGACAGAACACTGCATACATAATAAATAAATAAATAAATCCTTAAAAAATAAATAGGCCGGTGTTGGTGGTGCATGCCTTTAATCCCAGCACTCAGGAGACAGAGGTAGGCGGATCTTTGTGAGTTTGAGGCCAGCCTGGTCTACAGAGCGGAAGGAAAGGTGCAAAGCTGCACAGAGAAACCCAAAAATAAATAAATAAATAGATAGATAGATAAATTTTAAAAAATGAACTGTAGCTTTACATCTAGCGTTAATCTCATTTACATTTTGCTGTTAGTTTTTTAGTTCATTAAATCTTTTTGGGGTTGGGGAAGAATGCATTTAGTTATTTAATTAGTTTTCTCTCCGTGAGTGGGCATACCCCTGGAGGCTGACTTTCAGGGGTAGGTTCTTTCCTTCCACCATGTGGGGTCTGGGGATTGAATTCAAGTCATCATGTTTAGTGGCAAGCTCCTTTACCCACTGACCCTGCTCACTGGTCCCACTTAGTTGTTTCAAAAAGGCTTACCCCGGCCAGGCAGTGGTGGCTCATGCCTTTAATCCCACTTAAAGGGGGGAGTAGAGTCAGGTGGATCTGTGAGTTCAAGGTCAGCCTGGTCTACAGAGCGAATTTCAGGACAGCCAGGGCTACACAGAGAACCCTGTCTGGAAAAAGAGGCCTGCACTGTTTCTTTCCTTACAGCCCTGTGTACTGTGCTGCATCTGACCGAGAGGCTTTTCCTCGACCACCCCAACAGACTCACTAACAGCAAAGTTCAGTACGTGAGCCTCACTTCTCTTGTCCTCTGGGCCAACAGCAGGTGTTGGCACTGCTCTGGGCACTGGGTGTGTGGCAGGTTTGGCTGTGGAAACACCCCCCATCCCCCCACCCCTGCTTCCTCGGCCCACCTGTGTTTGTGTTTACAGGCAGTTCTATCGGGTCCTGGTGGCGGTGCTCCTCAGCCGTACCTGGCACGTGCGCAGGCAGGCACAGCAGACGGTTCGGAAGCTGCTGTCCTCTCTCGGGGGCGTTAAGCTAGCCAATGGCCTTTTGGAGGAGCTGAAGACTGTCCTCAGTTCTCACAGGGTGAGAGACTGGGCTCTGGAGCTACTCAGTCAACGTGCTTCTGCCCTGGAGTTTTAGCTGGGCCACTCCTGGCATGTTCTCGCTCAGACGGTGTGATTCCAGGACTCTGCCTTTCCACCAGGCTTTGGTAACATCTTTGCCTTTTAGAGACTTTCTTTCCTGTTTCCATACCATTGATGTAGTTCAACCAAAATATTTTTGGATACTTTTTTTTTTGATTGTTTTAAAACACTTAATTTTAAACATGCACTTATTCTTGATTTTGCTCTTTTCACAGTATCTTTGAAGGCAAGGAGGGCTTATAGCCCTTTTTTTTTAAGAGTCTGAAATAGTTTTAATAACATGTATTGATTAAAGAGAAGTGGCCATGGCTACTATACTAAAACACTTTTCAAAAAATTTTTATTCTTTACATACATTACGTCCTGATCACAATTTCTCCTACCTCCCCTCTTCCCAGTTCCCACTACCACCCTTCTCCCCTAGATCTACTTCTCCTCCATTTCACTTACGAGCAGGCCTCTTAGGGATATCAACCGAACATGGCATAACAAATGCCATAAAAAAAAAACAACCCACAAACCCTCATATCCTGGCTGGACAAGGCAACCCATTGGGAGGAAAGGGGCCCAAGTGTAGGCAAGAGTCAGAGGACCCCCGACTGCTGCTGTCAGGTCCTCCAGGAGCACCGACTGTGCACCAGTAATGTGTCTGTCGAGGCCCTTGCTTGGACCCACAGAGCGTCTGTGGTTGTCCGTCAGTGTCTGTGAACTCCGGGGCCTTGCCTGGTTGAGCCTGTGGGCCGTGTTCTCATGCTGTCCTGACCCCTCTGGCTACCTTCTTTTTAACCAGCTCTCCAGGCTGTCTGGGTTCTCTCAGGCGGCAGCAGGAAGAACCAGCAGGAGTAGATGGTAACAACCTGGACTACTGAAGCGTTCTAGGTGCCAGGCCTCACCATTTTCCCCTTAGCAGTGTGTGTGCCTGGCCTCCAGAGCCAGGGCTCTGAGTCGTTCTCTTTCCCCTAGGTTGTTTTAGGTGGGTGTCCTGGGTGTCTTTCCAGGCACATCACAGCCTGTGGATTCCAGGGCGGAAGCGAGGCATGGGTTGCACTCCAGCAGGAGCGGCTCAGTGGCTCTGCATGCTCTCTTTGTGTGCTGCCCAGCATAGGGCTCTGTGGGGACTCACTTGTTCTCTCTCTAAAGGTGCTGCCCATGGAGGCTCTTGTGACAGATGCTGGGGAGGTGACTGAAATGGGCAAGACCTATGTGCCTCCACGGGTCCTGCAGGAAGCTCTGTGTGTCATCTCTGGGGTGCCAGCGCTCAAGGGTGACAGCTCTAGCACTGAGCAGCTGGCCCAGGAGATGCTGATCATCTCTCACCACCCGTCTTTAGGTCTGTGGCCTGGGTAGGAATGGAGCGGTGGGCGGCTCTTTGGGAAGGGTGATGTGGTCCAGGCAGAAGCTTCAAGAAGCGTCTCTCCTTCAGTGGCGGTGCAGTCTGCACTCTGGCCAGCACTTCTCGCCAGGATGAAGATTGACCCTGAAGCCTTCATCACCAGGCACCTGGATCAGATCATCCCCAGAATCACTACCCAGAGTCCCCTGAACCAGGTAATGGGTCCATGAGCTGGGTTTGTCCTTAGGTCAGGGCCGGGGGACTCCTAGGGTACAAGAAGTGAGGGCTCACAGAAACAGGAAGGATGGTGACACATAGGCTTGGCCCCTTGATTGTAAGAGACAGAAATGCAGACTGTCGGAGACAAAAGGGAACTTAGGGCCTCATTTATGGACAGTGTTCAGGGTGTGAGTAGCTTGGGATGGTGTTTCCAAGGCTCAGCTGGTGCCCTTAGAACAGTAAAGGTGGTTTCTGTACTTCCTCCGTCATATAACCTGTCTGTTCTCTGAGTCCCTTCTCTCTGCTCTCCAACATGTGAGCTGCATTCTCAAGTCTCTGGTAAGACAGCGTTTCAGGCTCACACCTTGTCCTCCCACCAGCTCCAGTAGGAAAGCCCACATTTTCCAGTACTGGCAGCTGGCATGGGGTTACATGCCTGCCTTTGGAAATGGTGAGGCAGCTCCCCTGGACCTCAGAGTTGAGAGTGGAGTGTGCTCTCCAGATCAGTGATAATAGCAGAGCCAGGGCTTGTCGAGTAAGGCAGGCTCAGACTGCATCGAGCCGCCCTAGTTGGTGGGTATTACTCAAAGCACAAGGCAGAAAGGGGAGCTGATTGCAGGGGTCATTTGGGTGTGGCAGAATCCTATTCTGGGTATAGACTGACTGTGTCTGTTTGTCTGGCAGTCTTCCATGAACGCCATGGCCTCCCTTTCCATCCTGTCCCCTGACCGAGTCCTCCCTCAGCTCATCAGCACTATCACCGCCACTGTGCAGAATCCTGCACTGTGCCTCGTGACTCGGGAGGAGTTTGCCATCATGCAGACCCCTACTGGAGAGCTGTTTGATAAATCCATCATCCAGAGGTGAGTCTTGCTCACTTGTTACTCCGTTACCTCTCCTCCCCAGCTCTGGCTTTCATGGTGATTTGATGCAGACATCGTTACAGGGTTCTTGTGAGGGGTGAAGAAAACAACCTGTCCGTCTGTGGCAGAAGCAGCTGCTTGTATTCCAAGACTGGTGCTTAGGCCTTAGATATTGGCGAATCCGGATCTAGCACTGCCCGGGTACATAGTACTTAAGCTACCTGGGAGCTGGGTGTGGCGGTGTGTGGAGACTGAGGTACAGGGATTGTAAACTGGAGGCCAGCCAGGACTATATAGAGGCGACATTGCGACAGTGTCTCAAAAACAAAAATGTAGCTGAGGAGATGGACCTGAGTGAAGTGCTTGCTGGCCAGCCAGCCTCGTTAAACTGTCGGCCGCACATAGGTTCAGTGAGATACCTTGTTTTAAAAGATGCTGTGGGGAGTGACAGACAGAGACACTGGAAATTAACCTCCGGCCTCCACGAACACCCGTGAGCACATACATGCGTGCACACACACACAGACACACACAGAAGACAGGCAGGTATTAAGGTTTGCTGGCCAGGCTTGGTGGCTGTCAGGAGGCTGAGGAGCCTGGTGGCCCTTTTGAAGCCGGATAACTGCTTCCCTGTATTTCAGTGCCCAGCAGGACAGCATCAAAAAGGCCAACATGAAGCGAGAGAACAAAGCCTACTCCTTTAAGGAGCAGATGATTGAGCTGGAGCTGAAGGAGGTGAGCCTACCGAGCTTGGCACTTTAGGCCGCTGGCTCTTTGTGCTGGGTTCTGTCCTCTGATTTGTCTCTGGTCCTCTCCAACACTTCTTACTGTTCCTCTGTGGCTTCCTCTGCCCCGACTTGAGGGAAACCGGGTTCTACTGGACGTTGCTGCTTTGTCCTGCCTGCTCTGCACTTGCTATGAGGCATCAAGACAGGCCTGCTGCTGTGGAGCCTAAGGCACCCTGAGATGACTGACCAAGTCAACTCTGGAGAGCTGGTTCTGACAGGGCTCCTGCCTGCGCCAGCCCACGCTCTCCCTTGGTCTTCCCCAGCTCATCACTTGCCCTTCGCAGAAAAGTGGCTCCCTGCCCGTCTGTCCCAGTGTGCCTCACTCTCCCTGGCTTGTAGCTGTCAGAACATTTCTCACACTCCGCAGTCATTTTATGTGTTTGTTTACTGTTTATTGTCTAAGTTTACCTACTTGATTGTGGGCTCTGTGAGGGGAGAGATTTTATTTTCTCCCGGGTGTCTCTAGCATCTCATACAGTTCCTGGCATGATGTACATGCTCAATAAATACTTTGAAAGAATGAGTGATCTCTCTGTCACCCAAGCAGCCTCTGTCTTGTAAGAGCCTTGGGTGGGTCTAAAGGAAGGCTGATCCGAAAGCGTGTGGCCACCAGAATGCTCCTTGGAGATCATTGTGGGACCTGTTGTTTCTGTGACATTTCTCTCCTCATCTTTTAAAGCTGAGAATCCCTTTTTCAAGTTTGCTTTTTTTGTTACTTGTCCATTCTGTAGCCATCCAGTGGCCTTGACCTTTGTAGGGGTGAAGGAGGGCATGTGCTGGGCTTGGGGCCCTGGTCCTAGACTTGAGGCTGGCCTGGAATTCTTTCTGGAAGCAAGCCGGCTTTGCTGTGGTGCTGGGAGGCAGATCTGTGCCGTGACGGAGCTGCTTGTGTCCCGGCCTCCAGGAGATGAAGAAGAAGAAAGGTGTCAAAGAGGAGGTGCAGCTGACCAGCAAGCAGAAGGAGATGCTGCAGGCCCAGATGGACAAGGAGGCGCAGATCCGGAGGCGGATGCAGGAGGTGAGAAGGATGCTTGCGGCCCAGCCCTGCTCTCTGCTGTCTCCGACTGGACTCTGCTAACTCTCCTGGTACCTCTGCTTGCAGCTGGATGGGGAGCTAGAGGCGGCACTTGGACTGCTAGATGCCATCGTGACCAGGAACCCGCGTGGCCTGACCCAGTACATCCCTGTTCTGGTTGACGCCTTCCTGCCCTTGCTGAAGTCTCCCCTGGCTGCTCCCAGGGTCAAAGGCCCCTTCCTGTCCTTGGCTGCCTGTGTCATGCCCCCTAGACTCAAGGCCTTGGGTTAGTCCTTATTTGCTGGCTGTGAGGTTATCTCTGGGATGTTTGGGAAGTGGGGAGGTGCCTGTGGGTGTTGTGAGGAGGCATGTGGTGGCCTAAGCTGCTAAATTTTGTTTCCACATGCAAGCAGCCTGTGGAGCCTCAAACTGGATGTGCTCAAGAGCAGTGAAGTGTCTCCTCCTCCCTCTATTTTGCATTCTCTGCCTTCTGAGGAGCAGGCTTTACATGCTGTTAGCATCTCATCTATCTGTAGTAGCTTTGGTTTAGTGCTGGAGACCATATCTAGGGCCTCATGTGTGCTAGGCAAGCGTTCTGGTGACTGAGCCACACCCCAGCCCTCTGTTGTGGCCATTCTCCACAAAGTCAGGTTCAGGGTAGTGAGAGGTTTGGTATGCTGTGGCTGGTCCTTGTGCTCAGAGCTCATAAGTAGCATGTGTCAGTGGTGTGGCCAAAGATCTCTGACCCTTAGCTCTCTGTTAGCTCTGAAGAAACACTAGCCAAGCAGGAGGGCTGGGAGTTACGATGGTCTTCCTCTTGTGAGTCATTGGTAACTTTAAGCAGACTTTCTTCCTAGCCTAAAGGGAATGTTCTCAGAATGGAGGCTGGAGCCTGCAAGCTGTTCTGAGAAGAAATGTCAGTTGGTGCATGTGGAACCTGCCAGAAGTAGCTGCCTGATGGAGGAACCATGTATCTAGAGCTTTACTGTGGGCTCAGTGGCTCTGGGGCAGCCCATGCCCCTCAGCACGCTGACTTCTGTAGTGTCAAAAGTATCAGCTCTGCCAGACACAATATTGCATGCTGTAATCCCAAAACTTGGAAGGCAGAGGGAGGAGGATCCTGAGTTTTAGGCTAGTAGTGACACCATGCCCCCAAACAAACATCACTCCCCAAAAAACAAAGGGGCAGCAGCTATTGCCTTCCTCTCTTCTTCTGACGCTGTCACAAAGACTGAGAATTAAGATCCCTGCCAAAGCAGGGGCGGACGGAGACAGGCTGCCTCTGCCCCTCTACCGCCTCTGCGTGCGTGCGTTCATCTGCTGCCTGTCTTCCTTCTCCCAGGCACCTTGGTGAGTCATGTGACACTGCGCCTGCTGAAGCCAGAGTGTTCTCTGGATAAGTCCTGGTGCCAAGAAGAGCTTGCCGTGGCTGTGAGGAGGGCGGTGTCGCTGCTGCACACCCACACCATCACCAGCAGGGTGGGCAAGGGTGAGCCAGGTAAGGGACAGTGGGAGCTGGTGTGGGGAGCAAGGCAGGAGCCACAGCGTCCCTGAGCTTCCTGTGCCTTTGGTGTCGGGAGAGTCTTCCCTCACTGGCCTGGGTTTTCCTTGTTTGCTTCTGTTCAGTCTCACATTCTGGAACTGGGCCGCTCTGTGGGGTAGAAGCGGGGCTGGCTTAGCACGGGCCATTGTTCCTGGCACCGTGCTTGATGTCAGGCTTCCGGCGTCTTCCCTGCCGTGGTCTGCAGTCGCCCCAGCTTCTGTCTGCTCTGATGCTCTCACAGATGCCGCACCCCTGTCTGCACCGGCCTTCTCCTTGGTCTTCCCGATGTTAAAGATGGTGCTCACTGAGATGCCCTACCACAGTGAGGAGGAGGAGGAGCAGATGGCCCAGATCCTTCAGATCCTCACTGTCCACGCGCAGCTGAGGGCTTCCCCTGACACCGCACCCGAGCGAGTGGACGAGGTTGGCAGGCTCTCTCGTCCTGTGGTTTGAGGGTCTGGGGAGGCGAAGGCTCCCTTCCTTGTTATTTTGTCCGTAGCCGCAGTCCACATAACAGACCACGGCTCTTTAATATAAAATGGGCCGTGCCGCAAGTCTGCATCCAGTTGGTGGGCTTTGATTTCACTGTTGCTTGAGGTCCTGTGCTATGCGTGACTGTGCTTCCTTTAACTTACTGCCTATTCATGGCTGTTTCAGCATTGTTTCTTTTCCTTGATCTGAACAGCTCTGTGTTTGCATGTCTCTGGCATATCTGTAGCACATGTTGGTTTTAAGTTGCTAGGTTACATGATGTGAACTGAGCTAGCTTCTCACTAAGAGTTCTCTTGTTCAACACTGACAAGCTTTGTGTGTCTCACTGTGAGTCTCACTGTGTAGCCCTGGCTGGCCTCGAACTCACAGAGGACCTCCTATCTCTGCCTCGAAGCACTGGGTAAAGGTGTGCATCACCACACCCAGTTGAGTGATGGGTTTTGTTTGGCATTTCTTTCTTCTTGTAAAACTGAGTATTAACTCTTAGGCTCACAGTTCATCAGTATTTCACTCAGGGAGCGTCAAGCAAGCTTCAGAACCTGTGGTAGTCTGGGTTAGCACTTACGGCTTGGTTGTACATAAACCTAATGACTTTCTGCCATGACTAAGTCAGTGCCGTGACCCAGAATATCCTCATGTAGGTGACTGGCTGCCTGGCATGGATGTAGACCTTTCCTGCTTTATCATCATAACTCTTCTCCTGTTCTCCTAGAATGGCCCAGAGTTACTGCCTCGAGTGGCCATGCTGCGCCTGCTGACGTGGGTGATCGGGACAGGCTCGCCTCGCCTCCAGGTGATTTCCAGTTGGTCTGTGCTGTGGTTTTTTTTGTGACTGACCTCAGGGATCAGTAGTCAAGACCTAGTTCTCTCGTGGCCCTCCTGTGTAGAAGGGTGCCACTGCCTGGCTTGACTGTGGGTCTTAGCCTTAGGGCGCGATGGGGTGGGTTTTCTAAGCCCACCTGTTCAGCTGCCGTGGTGTAAATGAGCTGCTGAACTGGACCAGCGTGTTGATGTTGTCCACAGGTTCTAGCCTCAGACACCCTGACCACCCTGTGTGCCAGCAGCAGTGGTGAGGACGGCTGTGCCTTCGCGGAGCAGGAGGAGGTGGACGTGCTGCTCTCTGCCTTGCAGTCCCCGTGTACCAGCGTGCGGGAGACCGCGCTCCGGGTGCGTGTGTGCTTTCTTGGTACTCTGGGCAAGTGTTCAAGCTACGGAATGAACATTGGGCAGGATGTCTCCTACCTCAGACAGGGCTAGGAGGCAAAGAGAAGAGATCATGGGTGGGTTAGGGTCCTTCTAAGCTGGTCCTGATGCAGCACTGTCCATTTTTTTTCTTCACCGTGGAAGACTTTCTTTAATTGTCAGTCTGGGTTGTGGCTCCTGATACAGTTACATACAGTCAGTCTTTTTATTTTTCTTCTGTGTACTGATAAAATATGTTGGCAAAAGGTTTACTGTAGTTCGTAGTTCCAGGTTATGGCCCATGTGGTTAAGGAGGGAACCAGGAGCTTGAGGCAGTGGGCATATAACATTTGCAATCAGAAAAGAGAGAGTAGTAGATAGCTTCTCTGTGCACAGCCTGCCTCCTCCGGTCCTCCAGGATTCCCTGCCTAGGGAATGGTGCCACCCACAGTGGGTACGTCTTCCCACATCAGTGAACATGATAATCAAGATCATCCCCCATTAGCATGCCCAGAGGCCCATGTTCCAGGGCGTTCTAGATTCTGTCGACAATTAACACTAACCATCCCCTGACCTAACTCATAGGGTTACGGCATTAATTCAGCTGTATGCCTCTGCTTAGCTTTTCTAGGTGGCTTTTAGATTGTGGTTCCCAAATGTTAGGTCCCCCTACTATGGGAAGGAATGACGACAGTATGGTTTTTGTTGTTGTTGTTGTTTATTTTAATTCATTTAACAAGCACCTTTTTAGCTCTTGTCAGCCGTGTTTAGAGTTAAATTGGTAATTTTTACTTTAAAAAAATTCTTAAGCTATGGTGTACACCTTTAATCCCAGCATTTGGGGGCAGACGCAGGCAGATCTCTGAGTTCAAGGCCAGCCTGGTCTACATAGTGAGTTCCAGGATAGCCAGGGCTACATAAAGAGACCTTGTCTTAAAAACAAAACAAAAACTTTTACCACTTTCACAAAAGAAAAAAAGCCGGGTTGAAGGGTGTGATGGATGCATCCTCTGAACCACTGAGCTATATACTCCTAGAGCCCCAAAGAAAACTGTTTGAGGGTCTGAGCAGGTCACCGGTTGAGCTGACTCTCAGCACTTCTAGCCTGGCTCTGTCCAACACCTGACTGCGGTTACTTTTAGTTGATTTTCCTTTAATAGCCACACGCAGCTAATGGTTGTGTTTAGGACAGCAGAAGTGAGGAGATGGACACATTCCCCTAGATGTCAAGTCTCACAGTCTGACCCCCTCCTCCCAGGGGCTGATGGAGCTCCAGCTGGTATTGCCAACACCCGACACTGATGAAAAGAACGGCCTGAACCTGCTTCGAAGACTCTGGGTGGTGAAGTTTGACAAGGATGATGAGATCCGGAAGCTGGCTGAGAGGTGAGAGTCCTTCCTCTCTGGGTTGCTGGGGAACATGCTTCAGGCCCTTGCTTGACCAGCCCTAAATTTTGGTCTGCTGCAGGCTCTGGTCAACCATGGGCCTCGATCTACAATCAGATCTCTGTTCTTTGCTGATCGATGATGTGATCTACCATGAGGCAGCCGTGAGGCAGGCTGGGGCTGAAGCCCTTTCCCAGGCAGTGGCAAGGTACCAGCGGCAGGCGGCAGAGGTCATGGGCAGGCTCATGGAGATCTACCAGGAGAAGCTCTATGTGAGTGACCTGGGCAGGGGAAGTGGGTGGATGCTGTCTGCTCAGCTTGTGTCATGGTTCAGGGGTCCTGGCCATTGTTGATGCCCCCAGGACAAGGGACAGCACTGAGCACAGTTTCTTGTCTGTTGCAGCGGCCACCCCCAGTGCTAGATGCTTTGGGACGAGTGATTTCAGAGTCCCCCCCAGACCAGTGGGAAGCCAGGTAAAGCCCTGTTTTGATCTTATTGCCAAGCTTTCTGAGATACACCAGCTGGACTGGGGTGGGTGCTTGGAAGGGGGTAGCATGTGCTGATGCTGAAGTAGAAGGGAAGTCAGGCCACCTGGGTCAGAGAGACCTGCATCGATGCTGGCTCCCTGTCTACCAGCTCTGCATCTTTGGGCATTGTCTCCTCATCTGTGTGAGGGACACACTGCTAGAACCTACCTGGAAAAGCAGTAGCCCTAGCCCATTAGCAATGTGCAATGTGCTCAGCAGATGTTAACTCATTCTCTCAGTCTGTGAAGTAGTAGGTGGAGGTTAGGTAAGTGTCTAAGAGCAAATATGACCTGGGAAGACACTTGTCACCCACAGTGGGCTTTCATGAAACAGTAGGGCTAGCTTCCTGAATGACTGACCACAATGTGTTAGGGTTATTGTTGCTGTGGTGAAACACCATGACCAAAGCAACCTGGGAGGAAAGGGTTTATTTGGCTTCCACATCACAATTCATCATCAAAGGAAGTCAGGGCAGGAACTTGGAGGCAGCAGCTGATGCAGAGGCCATGGAGGGTGCTGCTTTCAGGCTTGTTCCCCATAGCTTGCTCAGTCTGCTTTTTTATAGAACCCAGGACCACCTGCCCAGGGATGGCATTGCCCATAATGAGGTGGGCCCTCTACCATGAACCCTAAAGAAAGTGCCTACACTCCAGTCCTCTGGAGACATTTTCTCAATTGAAATTTCCTCCTCTCCAGTGACTCTAGCCATGTCCAGTTAACATAAACCAGCTAGCACACCCACATTCTCCGCTCCTCTGTGGCTTTGTGTGCTAGTATGGGGTGTTGTATGGCGCCATCTTGCTTTATTTCTTTTTCATTCAAGACAGTCGGCTCGGAATAGGAATGTCTTGTCTCTGACTGAGGAGACTAAATCCACTTTGCCTTTGTTCCCGACCAAGGGCTGTCGCATCGGTTTCTTTTACCAAGGTCTCTCCTCTTCAGCCTGTCTCACAGATAGAGGGGTGTACATTTCCTCCCATAGTCAGGGAAATGGGCAGAATGGGTCCTTGCATCCGGACATCCTGCAGGAGGTAACCTCGGGCCAGTGGCTGGTCTCCATTTCACAAGCGGCTTGTTCAGAATAGTGGGCAGTTGCCTCATGGAGGGCTGCATGCTGCCCCCTGCCCCAGAGCTGTTTACTGTTGTCCTCCATCCATGTGGGATCCCTCGACTGGCCCTTCTTTCCTAGGTGTGGTCTAGCCTTGGCCCTGAACAAGCTCTCACAGTACTTGGACAGCTCTCAGGTGAAGCCGCTCTTTGAGTTCTTTGTCCCTGACGCCCTCAATGACCGAAACCCAGATGTCCGGAAGTGCATGTTAGATGCAGCGCTCGCAACACTCAATGCCCATGGGAAGGTGAGCTGCTTGAGCAGCTGGGGGTAGGGGGGGGGGGGGGGGGGGGGGCGGGGTGAGACTGAGCAAATGATGAAGAGAAGCAAGTGCCAGAAACAGTGACAGGGCCCCAGCACCTGGTGGGAAATTTCATTTGTGTCAGAAAGGCTCTGAGAGGATGTAGTCCTTAGGGGTTTGCTGTAGCCTGCTGGAAGCTGGAAAACCGGCCGGCATTGCCAACCCCGGAGGCAAAGCCTATTGTTTAGCTGCAGCCAGTAGGCTGACCTGTGGCTTCTGGGGTCTGGCCTTTTCAGGAGAATGTCAACTCACTGCTGCCAGTGTTTGAGGAGTTCTTGAAGGATGCACCCAACGATGCCAGCTATGACGCCGTGCGGCAAAGTGTGGTGGTCCTGATGGGCTCTTTGGCCAAGCACCTGGACAAGAGTGACCCCAAAGTAAAACCCATTGTTGCCAAGCTCATTGCTGCCCTCTCTACACCGTCTCAGCAGGTACTTCCCATCGTGGGGGCTATGAGTCACTGGGGAGTGGGAATCCATTGTGGATAGGCTGTAGGATGCTAGCAGCTGAGTGGCTGACAGAAAGCAGCCATCTCCTCTCCAGGAAGAACCTAGGTATTTCATTTTTTCCTACTCATTTGCTAGAGTTTTGTTTTTTGGTGTGTGCATGTGCATGCCTGATTGTGTTTAGAGTAAATCTTGCACTGAAGACACAAAGATAAAAAAGAAAAACAACCCAGCTATACTATGGTGGTGCATGCTTTAATCCCAGCACTTGGGAGGCAGAGGCAGGTGGATCTCTGTGAGTTCGAGGCCAACCTGGTCTACAGAGTGAGATCCAGGACAGTCAGGGCTACACAAACCCTGTCTGGAAAAACCAAAAGAAAAGAAAAGAAAAGAAAAGAAAAAACAAACAACCACCTTAGACAGAAGCTACCATGGGGTGTGCTCCTTTAACCCTAGCAGTGGCTGGTTACATGTTGTACATACCTTCAAGGCCTCTCAACCATAGTGTAAAGAGTTTTTCTTTTCCCCTTGTCTGAAAATCAAGCATTTACAAGTGATTCCTTGACTGACATTTGGGTCTTCCCTGCTGCAAGGTGTCTTCATGCTAGTCACAGTTGGAAAATGTTTCAGAATTGTCAAATGAAGAATCAGAAAATCTGAGCTATGCAGTGGTGGCGCACACCTTTGATCCCAGCACTGGGGAGGTAGAGGCAGGTGGATATCTGTGAGTTCCAGGCAGCCTGGTCCAGACCTAGAACTCACCGCCTGCCTCTACCTCCCGAGTGCTGGGATCAAAGGCGTATGCCACCACCGTCCAGCTTTACAACCCCTTTTTATCACCGACATTTTTACTCAATGCTGGGTATTTGTGTATGCAAAATAGATATGCAAATTGAATGTCAGTGGTAATAAACCATAACATTTTCAAAACAACTCTTTGGTATACCATGATTTTTATCATTTACTAAAGACGAGAACAGATTTTGTACTAAAAAGGATTCACTTGTTTATTTTTATATAAACAAATTTTCCCTACATGTTTGGTACTACTTAGGATGTAGAACTTCAGTTTGAGTCAATTTCTGTTTTATAATCAGTGCTGAGATTGCCACTCTGCATAAATACATGGTAAGAAGTGGCAGGCATATATAACATTTTACTTATTAATTTATGTGGGAGGAGGCCCATGCCTCAATGTGAGTGTGGAGGTCAGAGAGCAACCTGCAGGAGTAGGTTTCTCTCAACTGTGGGGGTCCCCAGGATGGAACTCGGGTCATCATGCTTGGTGGCAATGCTGGTCTACTTGGGTGAGCCGTGTCCGTGGCCCTCCTCTTTTGGATGTATATTTAAGGCTAGTTCAGAAATTGTTGGAAATTCTATTTTAATGTCAAGTCAGTTTATAGAATAATTTTTTTATAAAGCTTTGGTCATCAACTCAATCAATTTTTATTTTATTTATTTATTTATGAAGGCTGGCCTAAAACTTACTATGTAGACCAGGCTGGTCTTGAACTCACGTAGATCTACCTGCTTTTGCTTCCTAAGTGCTGGGATTAAAGGCATGTGCCACCACTCCCAACTAACTCCAATAGTTAAAAAAAAAAAAAAATTAAGCCTTCTAACACGGTGTGGCCCACAGCTCTAGCAGGTTGACACTCACACACTGAGGAAGAATGAGAGGAGAATGCTACAGGTCTGTTTTCTGTGATTGAGCCACGGAGCTTCTCTGAGTGTAGGAAACCTCAGAGGTACAGTTAGACACTGCCGTGCCCGACGCATGGTCATCTCAGTGGGAGCTGAGGGCTTCGGCAGGCTTCGCTGCTGTTAGGTGCTGTGACAGCACTCGGGACGGGGCGTTCGTGTGTTCAGAACCAAGGAGGCTGCGGTGAGGTCACTCCCGGCGACAAGCATTGCTGGGAGCACCTCAGAGTCTTACGTGTTTGATTTGGAGTTAGTTTTTGGCTGTTGTACATTCAGAAATCCTTATTGTTTCCTAATTTCTCACAGTCCCTTCATCGATTTATGACGCAGCCCCACATGGGGTTGTGAGCCACAGTTTGAGACGCTGTGGTTTAGACTAGAAGCAGCACTGTAGGCTGCTGCTCTCGTCACTCACTGACTGCAGGACGGACCCTGTGCAGCATGTGTCATGAGTCTATAGGAAACCCCGCTTCTCTGATGCTTTGACACCGGAAACAGTGGCTGAGAGCGGGCGTGAGACAGTGCTACTGTGTAGGCCGCCAGCAACAACCGCCACTGATGCTTGCACTGATGAGATGGCCCCTCCCACAGGTCCAGGAGTCTGTTGCCAGCTGCTTGCCACCTCTGGTACCTGCCGTCAAGGAGGATGCTGGCGGCATGATTCAGCGGCTCATGCAGCAGCTGCTGGAGTCGGACAAGTATGCGGAACGCAAAGGGGCTGCGTACGGGCTGGCGGGCCTGGTGAAAGGCCTGGGCATCCTCTCCCTGAAGCAGCAGGAAATGATGGCTGCGCTGACCGATGCCATCCAGGACAAGAAGAACTTCCGAAGGCGAGAGGGTGGGTGTCCAGGGCTCGGTGCCGACAGCCCAGGAAGTTGGGCCCACACTGCAGAGGAAGGGAGGCGGGACTGTGTGACCCATCCCAGCCCTGTTCCCCTCCTCCTCTCTTGCACTCCTGGGGCTGAACCCCAGGCCTCAGCCATGCTAGACAGGCTGCTCCACTGCTGAGCTCCATACCAGCCCTTGCTTTAATATTTCAAGGCAAGGGTCTCTTAGGCTGCCAAACATAACCTACAACTTGGTGGTCCCCCTGCCTACTTTCTAACTTGTAATAGAGCACCTTAGCTGAGCGAAGCTCGGCCTTTCTAGTTGTTGGTCCCAGGAAGTGTTGGCAACTCCCTGCCTGTCACACTCGGCCACATCCCTGCCCTGAGTGCTGAAACAGGCGCTGGCTTCAGTCCTGCAGCCGCCACAGCCTGGGGAGGTACCCGGCGAGCAGGTGCCCGGCGAGGAGGTGCCCGGGTGCTGGCCCTGGGGTCCCCAGCATTGTCTGTCCTCTCCCCAGGAGCGCTGTTTGCCTTCGAGATGCTCTGCACCATGCTGGGGAAGCTCTTTGAGCCCTATGTGGTCCATGTGCTGCCCCATCTGCTGCTGTGCTTTGGGGATGGGAACCAGTACGTACGTGAGGTAAGTCCGGAACTGCGCCCAGGCGGGCTGGGCAGGGAGGTGTCTAGGGTGGATGGCAGCCCCGACTGCCAGAGGTCCTTCAGCTTGTACCTGGCACACTGGTTACTGCTGTGGATTCCTCTGTTTCCCTTGCACATTGAAGACTTGATTTGTGTGCGTGTGTGTTACGTATTTGTCTATGTGAGTGTGTCTCTGTGTGGACTGGGAGCTAGAAGAGGATGTCATATGTCCTCTCTCTTTCCTCTGTATTCTTCACCTGTTTTGAGGTAGGCCAGCCCCAGCAATCCTGTTCCTGACTCTTTGAGAGCTGTGTAGGCATGTGTGTGGAGGGCCTGGCTTACTGTGTGGTGCTAGAGTCCTAGCTCTGGTCCTCAGATTGCTAAACAAGTTGCTCTTTTTATTTTTATTTATTTATTTTCCCTTCAAGATAGGGTCTCTCTGTGTAGCTTAGGCTGCCCTAGAATTCACTTTGTAGACTAGACTGGCCTCAAACTCAGAGATCCGCCTGCCCCTGCCTCCCAAGTCTTGGGATTGAAGTTGTGTGCCACCACTGCATGTCCCAAGCAAATTGCTCTTACCTGCTGAGCCATCTCTCCAGCTCCTAGTACTGAAGCTTTTTAAGGTGTATTTTTGGCTGTTCCTCTGGACCTGGGCACAGGGTCTGACGCAACTAGTCTTGGTCAGTGTAGGGCACTAGGGTGAGTGTCAGGCCTCAGGGCTTGCCCGGGCAAGGAGGCCCCTGAATGTCTTCTCTCCTCCCTTGAGGCTGCAGATGATTGTGCCAAAGCTGTGATGAGCAACTTGAGTGCTCATGGTGTGAAGTTGGTGCTCCCGTCCTTGTTAGCTGCCTTGGAGGAGGAATCCTGGCGGACTAAAGCTGGTGAGGCCACCCCCCTCTGTTTCTATCTCAGCTTCCTGCTCCGGAAATGACCCTCAGCAGGGATGCAGGTCGTCACAGCTTGTTTGTGGACCTGGCAGAGTAGCCCCGTCATGCTGTCGTGCAAAAGCCGCAGCTCTGAGGAAATCCTGATCTTGAAAGCTGTCATCTGGAACCTTCTAAAACAAGCAGACTAGAGCCATTCTGGTTGGGAGGGTCGGCCTGGGACCTTCCTGCATGGCCTCCCTTCTGTTCCTTCAGGCTTTGCTTTTCAGTTTGAAACAGCACAAATATGAAATGAAGAAACTGAGGCCAGAGAAATCCAGTGATTAACCCTTGGAACACCCACAGGACTAAACTAGGTCTCCCTGCTGTCCTAGTCAGAGCTCTACTGCTGTGGTAAACACCATGACCAAAAGAAATCTGGAAATAGAGTCCCTCAGGAAGGGAAGTCAGGGCAGGATCGTGGACGGGGAGCTGCTTACTGGCTTGTTCCTCATGACTTGTTCAGCCTGCTTTCTTGTACCACCCGGGACCATCCTGCCTGGCCGTGGCACCACCCACAATGATCTGGCCCTCCCATGTCAATCTCTAATTAAGAAAATGTACTAAGACTTGCCTATGGGCAAATTTTATGAGGCATTTTCTCAATTGAGATTCCCTTTTGCCAAATGGCTTAACTTGTGTCAAGTTGACAATAAACTAGCCAGGACACCCATCCTAGTGGTGTTGACTAGACTAGACTAGACTAGACTAGACTAGACTGTCTGCTCCTCACCTGGAATCCCACAGTGCAGTGGGCCTCTTTCCAGAGACTGAAGAGTCTTCAGGGAAGCAAAGTGGGTGTCCCTCTCCCTGTAGCCAGCACAGTGTCTTGCTGGCCAGGGCTAAGTGGCTCAGTGCTGGACACGTGTCTTCTGTCTGCAGGGTCAGTAGAGCTACTCGGGGCAATGGCGTATTGTGCTCCTAAGCAGCTGTCATCCTGCCTACCCAACATTGTGCCCAAGCTCACAGAGGTGCTGACGGACTCCCACGTCAAAGTGCAGAAGGCGGGGCAGCAAGCGCTCAGGCAGATTGGCTCTGTCATCAGGAACCCGGAGATCCTGGGTATGCTCTTCCTGGGGGTACTCACTCCAGCTGCACCCTCTCATTCTTACCACCGCCCTCCGAGGACAGATATGTCTGTGTTGAAATAACCTTACCGCTGGGAAGCCCTTTCCTTAGACTGAATAGTTGGAGGACTTTGGAGCCGATGTGATTGGCTTCATAGGCACCGAGTCACTGCCCGGGAGCAGCTGGGCTCTAGGAGACCCTGTGCAGTTGGCTGGGCTGTGAGGTCTGCAGACTCCTTGGCAGTTTGCAGCACATCGGCACCATCTGAAACCCTGCGTTCTTTGGAATTGTCCTCATCAGGCAAAAGAATTAGCCTTTTCTTTTCTTTCTTTTTTTTTTCAATTAAAGGAATTTGTAATATTTTTTTAGTGTTGTATGTATGTATGTAGGCACAAATGTACATTGGCACGTGTGGATGTCAGCAGACAGTTAATGAGAATTGGTTTTCCCCATGGTTTTACCATGTGCATCCTGAGTATTGAACTCCGTTCATGCTTGGTAGCCAGTGCCTTTACTGACAGAGCCATCTCACTGGCCCAGATGTATCCTTTAGTGTGAGTTTTGGTCTCTGGCATAGGCAGACCTATGTGTGCAGACTAACATCCTCGGATGAGTTTGAACTTCTGATCCTTCTGCGTCATCTACCGCCCAAGTCCTGGGATCATAGAAGTTTTCACCACACCTGGTTTAGGCAGCACTGAGCACTAGTTCAGGGTTTTGTTAGCATGGGCTCTAACAACTGAGCTATATCCCAGCCCGTAGTGTGTTTCTTTTCTGAGTGCTGGCGACAAAACCCAGCCGCCACCTTGACTGGCGTTATCACTGGTGTCATTTTAAGCTTCAACTCTGAGCATGGGTGCCGGGTACATAGAGTGGAGCCATGAAATGAATAGACATGTGTGTTTCATTAGGAAATGAAATGATTTGTGGCCGAGTGCATGTGTGTGTTGGAGGTGGAACCCAGGGCCTTGCCCATCCTGGATGAGTGGTCTACCACTGAGCTATGTTCTGTGTTCCCAGCTGCTGGTTTTGTTTTGTTTTGAGACAGGGTCACTATGTAGCCCAGGCTGGCTTCAAACTTGACAACCTCCTGCTTGCTGTCTCTAGTCCACAAGTATTAGGGTGACAGGTATGTGCCACATGCCTAGCTTCATCTTCCAGATTTATCTGTATTATTATTATTATTTTCTTTTTTTGTTTTTTTGAGACAGGGTTTCTCTGAAACAGTCTTAGCTGTCTTGGAACTCACTTTGTAGACCAGGCTGGCCTCAAACTCATAGAGATCCTCCTGCCTCTGCCTCCTGAGTGCTGGGATTAAAGGCATGCACCACCACTGCTTGGCTATTTGTATTATTTTTAAGGCCTGTGTCTGTGTGTATGTGTATACACACACACACACACACACACACACACACACACACACACACGTGTTTATGCGTACAGGTGTGGGGGTGGGGTGAAGGTGGCACAGGTTAGATCCCCCAGAGCTGGAGTTGACAGATGGTTGTGAACCTCCTGATATGGAAACTGAGCTTGGTCCTCTGCAAGAGCAGTAAGCGGTCTTTATCAGCCGATTCCTCTCTCCATCCCTGTTTGTTTTGATATAGGGTCTTTCTATGTAACCTTGGCTGGCTGGCCTTTCTCTGTAAACCAGGATGGTCTCAAACTCAGAGATCCACGTGCCTCTGGTTTCCAAATGCGAATACATGAGCGACCACGCTCAGCTTCCTTTTCTGTTTGTAAGGGAAGAGTAGAAGACCAGAGTGTTGGTTTTCTCCCGTGCCTGCCTTCCTGTTGCTTTGTCTCCCCTCCCTCCTCCTTCCCTTCCTTGATTCCCCAGCAGAAAAGCCCTCCTCTGGTAGAGGAAAGGGAGAGAGGAAGGCTTTGGCTCTCTAATGTCCTGCCTGCAGAGTGTGAGGGCCTCGGTGTGTGTAAGACACAATGTGTGACGCCACAAGGAGGCGTTTACCAGCTCTCCTCTGTCATTGGTAAAGCATACGTGCGTGCAGTCTAGTAAGGATACATTCCTTGGTTTAAACATTATTTAGTTATTGTGTACACAGAAGAGGGCGCCAGATCTCATTACAGATGGTTGAGAGCCACCATGTGGGTGCTGGGAATTGAACTCAGGACCTCTAGAAGAGCAGCCGGTGCTCCCAACCTGAGCCATCTCTCCAGCCCCATTCTTTTATTTTTATTTTAAATTTTGAAACAGGGTCTCACCGTGTAGTCCAGGCTAGCCTTGGCAGTTCTCCTGACCAACCTCCTGAATGCTGCTGATACAGGTCTGAGCCATGTGCTTGACTTTTTTTTTTTTAAATTAGTTTTCAAAACAGTGGCTTTCCATGTGACTTTATATCATATTCTTAATTTTGCTTAAGCCTCCCTCCTGTCCTTTCTCCTTCCCCTTCTCTGTACACTTAGCACCCTGCTTAAACCCTCCTGTGTTCATGTCATATATGTTCTGTCATCCCTCCCACAGCTTCCTAGCCTCTAAAATTTATTTAAAATTTCCAGACTTTTTGAGGCAAATTGTTAATTGTATATATTTACACATACAGTGTATTGGTTTTTGGTTTTTTGGGGTTTTTTTTTGCCAGAGCTGAGGACCAAACCCAGGGCTTTGCATTTGCTAGGCAAGCGCTCTACCACTGAGCTAAATCCACAACCCTCCCCCTTTTTTTTTTAAAGATGTATTTATTATGTACACAGAAGAGGGTGGCAGATCTCATTACAGATGGTTGTGAGCCACCATGTGGTTGTTGGGAACTGAATTCAGGACCTCTGGAAGAACAGTCAGTGCTCTTAACCTCTGAGCCATCTCTTCAGCCCCCTTTTTTTTTTTTAAAGACAGGTTTTCTCTGTGTAGCCCTGGCTGTCATGGGACTGACTCTGTAGACCAGGCTGTCCTAGAATTCAGAGATCCTCCTGCCTCTGCCTCCCGAGTGCTGGCATTACAGGCGTGTGCCACCACACTCCGCCAGTGTTTTGGTATGGTTTATATTGCGACAGTAGCTCACTCTGTGGCTCGTGCTGGCCTGGAACTCCCTGTGTGCTTACTGTCCTGGTGGCTGCACCGTTGATACTGCAGCAGCAGGGTTGGAGGGTTTCAGTTTCAGGTGCCAGCACTTACCTTTCTAAAAGTATGTTTTCAACTGAAATAGAATTATGTACGTTTCCCTCCCATTCCTCCTTCCAGTCCCCTCAGCCACCCTCTCTCATGCCCCTCACTTTCAAAATGATAGCCTCTTTTTATTTTTACTACTGGGGTGTGTGTGTACACAAATATAAAAATACAACCATAATCTTCGTGCTTATAGTCATCCTAGCAAGTTTGAGTTTTTTGAGACAAGGTCTTGTTATGTAGCCTTGATTGGCCTAAAACTCACTATGTGGATTAGGCTGGCCTTGAACACAGAGCTCTGGCTGCCTCTGCTTCCTGTCCTTCTGGTTTGGGTTTGCATTTCCCAAAAGGCCAGTGACTTGAATATCTTCTTATGTCATTTTTGGCTATTTCCATATCTTTTTTGAGGATTACCTATCCATATCGTTTATTTGTTTTATAGTTAGGTTATTAATTTCTTGTTGGCTAATATGTGTCTTCAGGGGCTAAATTGCCTGAGTACGTGAAGAAGATAAACCAGGCACTCCTGGGAGTCTTCCTGTTAGGCTGTTTATAGGGAAGTCATTTTGTCTGGTCCTTGGCTGCTTTTAAGTATTGAGTGCCTTATTTCTGCCATTGGTTGCCTCTTGGGTGGGCCTTCAATGTCTAAAACTTTTGGTTTTTGTTTTCCATGAACTCACCATTTGGTTGCTGGTTATAGGAAAGCCCCTGGTACCCGGGTAGCTCCATACTGGCTGCAGCTCCTCCTCTGGAAACTAGTCCTTGATGTCCTGTCCAGTCTCGGTTACAGTGTAGAGGGTGCCAGCTGCCACCCTCTCTTCTTGTGGAGCAGGGCTTGCTCCTCCAGGCAGACTGGCTTCCCCAGCTGAGGCACCCAGGCTTCTTGCTTTCTCTAAGGCTCTGCCACTTCCCAGACTTGTACAGACCAGCATCTCCCCTCTGTGACATGCAGCCATTGCCCCAGTCCTGCTGGATGCCCTGACGGACCCATCAAGGAAGACCCAGAAATGCCTGCAGACCCTTCTGGACACCAAGTTTGTTCACTTCATTGATGCCCCGTCCCTGGCGCTCATCATGCCTATTGTCCAGAGAGCCTTCCAGGACCGTTCCACAGATACACGGAAGATGGCGGCGCAGATAATTGGCAACATGTACTCCCTGACAGACCAGAAGGTAGTAGCCCGGCTGGCTTAGGGTACCAAGTTCCAGTCCACAGCAGACATGGAAGGATGTGGGCATTGTCTCTGCTTATGTCTGCTGGGAACCCTGGGCCATTTAGGGTGGGAGGTGGGAATCTGGGCATCTCCCAGAGCACAGTGGTTCAAGGACTTAACTAACTGGGCTGGGCCAAGGTCTGTTTCCTGCCTCTGCTACACACTGGGCGGAGGACAGACTGCCTTCCACTCGGACCTTTCAGGAGTGTTCACCAAGCAGCTGCAGATTTCCTTCATTGGAGTATTCTCTGATTGGGAGTATGTGCTTCTGTAAGCCTCTTTGAAGAGTTAAGTTTAGTTGGGGAGATTTGCTTTGTTTCTTCATTTGTTCCAGGAGTTTATATTTGTGATTTTACCATCACCGCGGCTCTGCCTTGATACACAAAAGAAGTTAAAGTGGAGTTCTTTTTGTTGTAGTGGTTTTATTTCTCGAGATAGGGTTTCTCTGTGTACCCCAGGCTGGTCTCAGACTCGCAGAGACCTGCTTGCCTCTGCCGGCTGAGTGCTGAGATGAAAGGATGCACCACCGTGCCCCGCTGAGGGAGGTTATTTCTATTTCAGACCATTTAGGAAATTGAAAACTTGAAACTGTGTATGATGTTTGCCTGTAGTCTCTGCACTCAGGAAGCTGAGACAGGAGGATTACAAAATCCCAAGGGCTGGAGAAATGGCTTAGCACGGGGCTTCTCAACCTGTGGGTTGTGACCCCTTCGGAGTGGGGGAGGGTTGAACGACCCTTTCACAGGGTTGCATATCAGATATCCCGCGTGTCAGATGTTTTTACGATTCATAACGGTAGCAGAATTACAGTTATGAAGAAGCAACAAAGTAATGCTATGTATTAAAGGGTCACGGCATTAGGAAGGTTGAGAACCACTGACTTAGCCGTTAAGAGCCCTGACCTGGGTTTGGTTCCCAGCACCTACATGGTGGCTCACAAACATCTAACTCTAGTTCCAGGGAGATGCCCTGAGATGTCTATTGTGCACAGATGTACATGCAGGGAAAACATCCATACGTATAGAATACTTTTTTTTTTTTTTTTTTTTTCCGTTTTTTCAAGAACTGGTTTCTCTGCAAAGCCCTGGCTGTCTTGGAACACTCTGTGTAGAGCAAGCAGGTCTCGAACTCACAGAGGTCCGCTTGGTGTGCATTCCATGGAAGACCCTGTCTCAGGAAGAAAATCAGAAAATCAGGAACAAAGTGCCACAGGTCTCCTCCAGCATGAGAGACGTTACCGTTGATGTTTTCACATCACTGCAAGGTGTGATGGCACGTGCTTTTAGAGACAGCACTCGAGGCAGAGGCATGAGGATTGCCACAAGTTCAAGACTAGCTTTGTCTACATGACAAGTTCTAGGCCAGCCCGGGCTACGTAGCAGGACCCTGTCAACAGAGAGAGAGAGAGAGAGAGAACATTACACTCCTGAACATTATTTCTTAAGTTAAAAGTTCCCCAGCTGATAATTTAGTAGTATATAATATCCCAAAAAGTTTGTGTGCCGTAATTTACGTAAGTCACTCGTTATATAGTATCCCATGGTGGAGGGAAGCTGCTTTTTTTTTTTTTTTTTTTCCTATTTTAAGAGCTATTGCAAGCCAGACGTAGTGGCGCATGCCTTTAATCCCAGTATTCTGTTAGTTCAAGGACAGCCTGGTCTACAGAGTGAGTTCCAGGCCAGCCACAGCTATATAGCGAGACCCTGTCCCCTAAATAAATAAATAAACAAATAAATACGTAAATCAATAGGAAGAATAGCTTTTTCTCTTTGTTTCTCCCTCTTTTTTTTCTAAATTTATTTATTTATTTTTCTAGCATCACCTCGATACAGTACAAATTCTTATCCTAATAGTGAAATGTCTCACTGAAGCTTGCCCAGTGATTGAGTAAAACCAACACTTATTATAAGCCACAGTCATCCTAGGGTCCCCCCTGCTGTATAGCCTCCCTGGATCTGTGGTTTGCAGTCTGATTGTTCTTTGCTTTATATCTAGTATCCACTTATAAGTGAGTACATACCATGTTTGTCCTTCTGAGTCTCTCTTTCTCTCTCTCTCACAGGGTCTCACTAAGCAGTCTTAGCTCTTCTGGAACTGGCTCTGTAGACCAGGCTCCCCTTGAACTCACAGAGATCTGCTTGCCTCTGCCTCTGAATGCTGGAATTAATAACATATACATATGCCACTATGCCTTGCAGGGTTTTTTTTGTTTTGTTTTGGTTTGGTTTGGTTTGGTTTTTTGTTTGTTTGTTTTGTTTGTTTGTTTGTTTGTTTGGTTTGGTTTTTTGAGACAGGGTTTCCCTGTGTAGCTTTGCACCTTTCCCGGAACTCACTCTGTAGCCCAGGCTGGCCTCAAACTCACAGAGATGGGCCTGGCTCTGCCTCCTGAGTGCTGGGATTAAAGGCGTGCGGCCACCACCCAGCACCTTGCAGTTTTATATTTTAGCTTTTAAATTACCTTTTAATATGGTGTGTGTGTGTGTACACACGCGCGTGCGCATGTGCATATAACTGCACAAATATGGAGGTCAAAGGACAATTTGAAGGAGTGGGTTCTCTCCTTCTGCCTTGTGAGTCCTGGGAATCAAACTCAGATCCTCGGTCTTGACAGCAGGCACTTGTACCCATTGAACCACCTTGCTGGCCCCATATGGCATTTTCTGCTTTGAAGATTTTCCCTAAATCTGAATGTTATAACAAGAGACAAACATTTTAAGGTGAAAAAAGAAAAGATGATAATGAAATTCTGACAGCAAAGTACCAGAGATAATTTCCTGAGGATTTTAGGATCTGGGTGGGCCACTGCCCCAAGAAAGGTGGAGGGTCCGCTGGATTGGACCTCTGGCTGTGTGGCCTGCTGAGAGGGTTGAGTGGGTTATTTGTGTGTTTCCTTGAGCGGTTCCTTCACGGAAACACTCAGAAGAGGTGTCCTGCCCAGCTACCCAGACGTCTGTGAGCTGTGAGGCCCGCCCTTCCTGTCACTCTGACTGCGATGTCAGGGTCCACAGTGGAGGGGCCTGGAGAAGACTGGAATTGGGGCTCTGTCTGAATCGCATCTTGTGTTGTTACAGGACTTGGCTCCTTACCTGCCCAGTGTGACACCTGGCCTGAAAGCCTCACTTTTGGACCCTGTCCCTGAGGTGAGTGTCTAGAAATTCCCCCCAGACCGTGTGTGTGCCTTTCAGGGGTGGGGAAGGAGGTAGGCTGGGGTCTTCCCTGCTTCTGTGTGAGCCCTCCTTGAGCTGAATCTCGTCAGCCTCTCTGTTCTTGCTTCCATGACAGGTGCGCACAGTCTCTGCAAAGGCTCTTGGGGCCATGGTGAAGGGCATGGGGGAGTCGTGTTTTGAGGACTTGCTGCCATGGCTGATGGAGACGCTGACCTATGAGCAGAGCTCTGTGGATCGCTCAGGTGCTGCCCAAGGTAAGACAGAGTGTGCCAGGGGGCCAGACACAGAATATTCCAATCCAGTGAGTTGATTCCTTTCTTGTCCTTCAGGGTTGGCTGAGGTCATGGCTGGCTTAGGAGTGGAGAAGTTGGAGAAATTGATGCCAGAAATTGTGGCTACAGCCAGCAAAGTGGACATTGCACCCCATGTCCGAGATGGCTACATCATGATGTTCAACTACCTGCCCATCACCTTTGGGGACAAGTTCACCCCTTATGTGGGACCCATCATCCCTTGTATTCTCAAAGTAGGTACCAGTGACACCACTGAGGAGGGAAGGAATGAGGAGGATGCTGCAGCTGTCCTGTGCTTGCTTGGGGCCAGTGGCAGGGGTCCCCATCCTGCTCCTCAGAAAGCCCCATTTCCTTTGGGTCTGGGTGCCCAGAAGAGGCGGCCCTGGCTGATGGCTCTCTGCACGTCTAGGCTCTGGCGGATGAGAATGAGTTTGTTCGTGACACTGCCCTACGCGCAGGCCAACGGGTCATCTCTATGTATGCTGAGACAGCCATCGCCCTGCTACTGCCCCAGCTGGAGCAAGGCCTCTTCGATGACCTCTGGAGAATACGGTGAGAAGGGGACCCAAAGGCTGGTGCCTGCAACTTTGAGTCTCGGAAACCCTGGTTGAGTTCTTGAAGTTGAGAACTCTCAAAGTTCTCGACACCTTTGCTTTTAGACTGTTCATCACTCTTGTTTTCCTGTAGCAGAGTTAGTTCCCCCTTTTCCCGGCATGCGTGCATGCAAAGGTCAGAGGTCAACCTTGGGTTTCATTCTTCAGGAGCAATCCACTTTGGTTTTTGAGATGAGGTCTCTCACTGGGACCTGGGCTTGCTGATTAGGCTAGGTTGCCTGGCCCAGGAATCCACCTGGCTTTTTACATGGGCACAAGGGATCAAACCCATGCTCTCATGCCTACATGAGTATTTGGCAACTGAGATATCTCTGGCTTCTTGTCTTGTTTTTTGAGACAAGGTCTCCCTGATTGGTTTAGAACTCACTGTAGCCAGACCGGCCTCAGTCTTGGAGTCCTCCTGCCTCGGCCTCTCTGGGGCTGGATTACAGGTGTGCTCCACCATGCCCAGCACTATAGCAGTCTTTGTTCCAGGCCTGTTTTGAAATGTTCTCCTGTTCCGGGTGGCAGTGGCGCACGCCTTTAATCCCAGCACTCAGGAGGCAGAGACAGGCGATCTCTGGGTTTGAGGCCAGCCTGGTTCATAGAGCGAGTTCCGGGACAGCTAGGACTACCCAGAGAAACCCTGTCTCAAAAAACAAAACGACAACAAGAAACCATTCTCCCTATTTACTTTTAAATGAGAGTACTCTTTTGTTTTAAAATTCTACTTCTGGAATTTCTTCAGACTGCAACTAGTGAGGTGCTCAACGCTCCATACAGAAGGTTGTCTGGCAGAAATTGTGGCTACAACAACAAACTGGACGTCACACCCCATGTCCCAGATGGCGAGAGTGTGTTTCTGTCTTTGGCTTTTGGCAGTGCTGGGGATGGAGTCCAGGGTCTCACACATTCCGACAAGTGCTCCACCACTGAGCTATATCCCCATCCGAAGCTTTGCTTATCCAAAAAACTGGAGATTGATTTAAAGATAAAGAATATGCATACAGAGGACTTTGGTCGGGTTGATTTGTTTTGTTGAAACAGTATGTAGCTCAGGGCAGCCTTGAACTCACTATGGACCCCATGCTAGCCACAGACTCAACCTTCCTTCCACCCCTGGAGTCCTAGGACTGTAGGTGTGTGTCATTGTGCCTGGGTCACGCCTGCTCTTCATCTCGTGTGCATGAGTATTTTACCCATGTGCATGTGTCTGCTCCGGATGTGTGCCTGGTGCCAAAGAGATCAGAAGAGGCATTGGAGCCCTGGAGTCACGGATGGTTGTGAACGACCCAGGGGTGCGGGGAACCGACCCTGGGTCCTCTGTAGAGCAGCCAGTGCTCTACATTGTTGAGCTGTCTCTCCAGCCTCTCTACATACTTTAAAAAATAGTTTATTCTTCTTTCCCGTGTGGCGCAGGGGATTGAATCCAAGAGAGCCTACATATTGGGCAAGTGCTGTGCCAGTGATGGCGCTCGGCCCTTCTTTTCATGACTGAAGTAACTTGCTTACTAGTAGAAAATTTGGGAACTGCATGAGGTAGTGTGAGCAGATGAAACTTGTCTTCCTGTCCCCATGCTGAGCTAGCCACCGTGGATGTTTTGGGTACCTTCCCTTGAAGTCTTAAATCTCTGTAGGGCTGGGTCAGACCTAACACCATCCCTTATGAGTCTGTTCTTGCCTTCAGGTTCAGCTCTGTTCAACTCCTTGGGGACCTCCTGTTCCACATCTCCGGGGTCACTGGGAAAATGACCACAGAGACAGCCTCTGAGGATGATAACTTTGGAACTGCTCAGTCGAACAAGGTGAGGGCCTGGCATTGGGTTCCTTCCCGTGCTGTGGGATGCCCTGATGCCCTGCTCTGGCTTCACCACCAGTGTTCTGTCTGTTCTGTGGGTTACAGGCAATCATCACTGCCCTGGGGGTTGATCGGCGGAACCGGGTCCTGGCGGGGCTCTACATGGGCCGCTCAGACACCCAACTGGTGGTGAGGCAGGCATCACTACATGTGTGGAAGATTGTCGTTTCCAACACCCCCCGCACGCTGCGTGAGATCCTGCCCACTCTCTTTGGCCTCCTGCTGGGTTTTCTGGCTAGTACATGTGCAGATAAAAGAACGGTGAGTTTGCTGGACCCTAAGGTCCTCTTCCCAGAGCCCAGCTAGAGAACTGGATTTACAGAGTTTGAGGGGGACACAAGTGTCCCCTCTGTGACGGGAACATTTAGTTAGTTATTTAGTCGTTCAGCAGGTATTTACTGTGTGCCATGCTGCGGCCTAGCGTCTGTGGAGCCTCCCTCCTTGTCCTTATTAACGAGATGTACAGTGATCATGCATGTGTCAGATGTGTTTGTGGTAAGTGTAACACACTCACGCCCACAGTAAGGGCACATGGCCCAGCGAGGGGTCAGCAAATGCTTCTTAGAAAAAGTGATGTTTGAATATGAACAGTTAGTAAACAGTGGCCAGCTGGAGAGGTGGGGAAGACAACATCAGAACTGCCCCATGGGTCTGCCTTAGGTGCAGAGGCCCCGTGAGGAGACATGGCCTGTGAAAGGCCAGGGCAAGGCTCTTGTAGCTGGAGAGACAGGCCGGGGAGGAGCAGGCACTGCCGGAGATGAAGCTGGTGAGCTGGGCAGAGAGAGACGGGGTCAGTCGGGCTGGGGAAGTGCCCAGTCTGGACTGATAGTTCGCTTCAGCCTGTCGATTTGGCCCTCTTCTAATGCCTGGCCCTGGTGAGCAAATTGTGTATTTAGCTCTAAAGGAGGGCTTGTATGTGGCTTCAAAGACAAAATTAATCTTTTTCCTGAAATCATTTGTTACAAATTTAGCTCCTTTTGAGCAAAAGCACTGGGCTAAGTATGTTCAGTGAGCTGGGATGGCTGGCCTTCCCTGTGTTCTGTGATGGACTTCATCTTCATGTGTGAGGCTGACATGCCTTGTGCTGTGGTTTCATGTGAGGCTAACCTAGTTTTGTATAAGTTTATATAAGTATTTATGATTTAAAATGGGGGGCAAGGATTGTGTAGACTAACCTCAACTCCTGGTCCTGCGCCTTCAGCACCCCAAGTGCTAGGATTACAGGCATGGCCACCATAACCGGTCTCCACACTGCCCTGAAGATAGGGCTGGTTTTTTTGTTTTATTTTTAAATTATGGTAAGTATTATGTGAGTATGTGCACATGGGTGTAGATGCCCACAGAAGCCAGATGGGGAGGGTGTTGGATCCCCTGGAGTTAGAGTTACAGGCAGTAGTGAGCTACCTGATATGGATGCTCAAACCTGGGTCCTCTGGAAGAGCAGTGAGTACTCTTCACCACTGAGCATTCGTCCAGCCCATGTTGTTTTGTTTTCTTTGGTTTTGGTTTGGACAGACTCTGCCTCAGGCTGACAGAAACTCATAGTCCTGCCCCAGCCTCCCACACACTGGAGTCACAGGCGTGGGCCATGATGCCTGCACTGGCTTTCCTTTGCTGTGTTTGCAGCATCTTCCGGGAAGGTAGCCTCAGATCGTGGAGCCTGTGAGCTTCAGGGCCCTTGTTCTGGAACTGTTCTCTGGGTGCCCTGGGGTTTGCAGACACTTGATGTGCACTGCGTCTCTCCGCTGACAGATTGCAGCAAGGACATTGGGAGATCTGGTCCGGAAGCTGGGGGAGAAAATCCTCCCCGAGATCATCCCCATCCTCGAGGAAGGCCTAAGGTCTCAGAAGAGTGATGAGAGGCAGGGCGTGTGCATCGGGCTGAGTGAGATCATGAAGTCTACCAGCCGAGACGCCGTGAGTGTGTTCACAGGGCCCTGCAGCCCGTGCAGCTGGGGGGACTGGTGGCATGCTCTGGGGAGGGTGCCAGCCTCACTCTGTGCAGACTGTTTGCTTCTTAGCCAAAAGTGAAGGAAGATTCCTCAAGTGGCCTTAGGACACTGGAGGGGACTCCCCCACTCTGGAGGCTGCTGTAGATGTGTCTCTGTCACTTTACCGACTAGGTGACATGTGTGGTGCCACCTCGGGGCAAGAGGGTGCCGGGGCGGGAAGGGTGTTTCCTGGGCACAGAGCCCCCACCTGGGCTATTGGAGACTAACGGTTTTTAGCAGAGTTGAGACCGAGGAACTTGGCTTTCCAAGAGGTGAGCAAAACAGTCTGGGTGCTGGAGGGCAGGTCCCAGGGCCCTTGCTGGGGCTGGTCAAGTCTGTAGAAGACCAGAAGTAGCTGGGACTTAGTGATGACGGTGAGCGTTTTAGTTGCTGAGTGTAGGTGAGGGATTCCTGGGGTGATCAGGTGTCCTGTGTCTGTCCTGCTTCGGTTTCTCATGGTCAGCTGGTAGAAGCATCAGCAGAGGGGCTCCGTCTGCTCCCTTGTTGGTTCTGCGGGAGTCTAGCTTTGTGCTTACGCTGTTCCAGGTGCTGTACTTCTCTGAGTCTCTTGTGCCCACGGCGAGGAAGGCTTTATGTGATCCCCTGGAGGAGGTCCGAGAGGCGGCAGCCAAGACCTTTGAGCAGCTGCACTCCACCATCGGCCACCAGGCTTTGGAGGACATTCTCCCGTTTTTACTGAAGCAGCTGGTGAGTGGATCCCCCACACCTTTCTGCCAGTGTGGCCTTTCTGTCTGTGGAACAGTGAAGCACGGGGGAGACTGGCAAGCAGCAGGCACTTGGGAGTGGGTGCCACAAAGTCTGACGTGGCTCTGTGCCTGTCCTTGGACAGTAAGTAAACGTGGGAGGTGAGGGGTGAGTGGAGGAGGCAGCAGAGAGGCCGTGGGAACCGGCTCCCCACGGTCATCCCTGTGTCGCTCTGCAGGACGACGAGGAGGTGTCGGAGTTTGCCCTGGACGGTCTGAAGCAGGTGATGGCTGTAAAGAGCCGTGTGGTGCTGCCCTACCTGGTGCCCAAGGTACATCCCCACACACGGCAACCACAGATGTTGGGTCTGACAAAGCAGATGCAGTGAGCTTGCATGTGCCCTTATTTCTCAAGATGTATTGGAGCAGGGGGTGGGCTCCCTCGGGCAGAGCGGGGAGTGGGCTGTCTGCGAACCCAGTCTGGGCCTGCTTGGCACTAGGCGGGTTCAGTCTTCGTCAGGTTGATACTGTCACCATCCCTCCAGCTGACCACGCCACCTGTCAATACCCGGGTGCTGGCTTTCCTTTCGTCTGTGGCAGGCGATGCTCTGACCCGCCATCTCGGCGTCATCCTCCCGGCAGTCATGTTGGCCCTGAAGGAGAAGCTTGGGACTCCAGAGGAGCAGCTGGTAAGGCCGCACGAGCGCTCCTGCTCTCCAGCAGCCGCTGCCGCCCTCCTTGCTCGCCCGCGGCTCCGCGCTCAGCACACGTCCCTGTGGTTTTCAGGAGATGGCCAACTGCCAGGCTGTGATCCTCTCGGTGGAGGACGACACCGGCCACCGGATCATCACTGAGGACCTGTTGGAAGCCACTCGCAGCCCTGAGGTGGGCATGAGGCAGGCTGCCGCGGTCATCCTCAACCTCTACTGCTCCCGTTCTAAGGCGGACTACACCAGCCACCTGCGAAGTCTCGTCTCTGGCTTGATCCGCCTCTTCAATGACTCCAGTCCTGTGGTGCTGGAGGAGAGCTGGGATGCCCTCAACGCCATCACCAAGGTGAGGGGCCGCTGCCCCCAGAACTGCCTTGTGGTTGCAGAATATCCTAGGCTCCCCAGCTCCTATTGTTTTTGTTTTTTGGGGTCTTGTTGCCCAGTCTGGTCTCCTAGATTCAAGCAATGTTCCCACCCGACTTATCAAGTGCTGGGACTACAGGTTTGTGTCACTCTGTAGGCTTAAAACTACAGATATTCATAAAAGTAGGTTCGGACAATAAGTTTACGTCACTGTTACTCAGCTTCAGCATGGGCATGTTTGTGGCCAGTCTTTGTCTCTCTCCTTGGCCCGTGCCTTGAGAGGAAAGGCTGTGCCTCACGGATGCTTCTCTCCAATTCTTGCAGAAGCTGGATGCTGGTAACCAGCTGGCCCTGATAGAAGAACTACATAAGGAAATCCGGTTCATAGGCAACGAGAGCAAAGGCGAGCACGTGCCGGGCTTCTGCCTTCCAAAGAAGGTGAGCCAGAGCCTGGAGACACAGGGTGCTACACACCAGCTCGAGGTGTGCTGCAGGTCAGCTGGGGCAGCAGTGGGTCAGTCCGTTGTGCTCCGTGTGTCCCGAGAACATGCTGCTTCTGTGGTGGCCTCCTGTGATGGGTTCATAATGCCCCCGGTCTAAGCTGTGAAGCCGCCTCTGCCAGAGCCAGGAGGTCAAGGTGGTGGCGGTGTTTCCTATGGTCAGCCTGTGGGGTTCTTTGTCCTCCAGTCAGGTCACCCCGGGCAGTGACCCTGATTCCACCCCTTTATGGACTGTGAGGAGTACCTTGCTTTGGGTGGGAAGCTGGCGGGCCTGGGGCGTCTGAACTGGACTCAGCTCTGGTCTCTTGTCAGGGAGTAACCTCCATCCTTCCAGTGCTGCGGGAAGGAGTCCTCACTGGCAGTCCTGAGCAGAAGGAAGAAGCAGCCAAGGCCTTGGGTTTGGTGATCCGCCTGACATCAGCTGATGCCCTGAGGCCCTCTGTGGTCAGCATCACTGGGCCCTTGATTCGCATCCTTGGGGACCGGTTCAGCTGGAATGTGAAAGCAGCTCTGTTGGAGACACTCAGCCTCTTGCTGGCCAAGGTGAGTGAGTTAGGAGCTTGTTCTGTTTGGATCCTGGAGAACAGAGCTGACGTGGGAGACCAACGTGAGATGTCCTAGTGGGAGCAGAGGGATTGAACCATAGGCACTGGACTGGTTCAGTTCGAAGTCCTGCCTTAGCTCTGGGACCAGAGGACCTGAGAATCATGTCGCCTTTGAGCCTGCTTCCTCACCCGCTTGTAATACCACCTGCCATTGCTTGTCCTTGGGGCTAAAGCCTGCTCTAGCCAGGGCTGTGAAAGAGTGCCCCCTTATGGTGCCTGCCACTGCCGCCCCTCCCTCTGCCGCCCTCCCTCCGTTCTGAAAGTGGGCTGTAGGCGGGTTTTCCTGTGTGCTTGGGTCTTACCTGCTCGGAGCTGCATGTGAGAGCTTGGCTAGCTCCGGGTGGTTGAGAGTTGTGGTCGTGGCGTTAGGGCACCGCAGGCATGACTCTTAGGTGTGGGTTTTCTCCCGCAGGTTGGAATTGCACTGAAGCCCTTCCTGCCCCAACTTCAGACCACCTTTACCAAAGCCCTGCAGGATTCCAACCGGGGCGTGCGCCTGAAGGCTGCCGATGCGCTGGGGAAACTCATTTCCATCCACATCAAGGTGGACCCCCTTTTCACAGAGCTGCTCAACGGGATCCGTGTGATGGAGGACCCAGGTGTGAGGTACAGTGCTGCCTCAGGAGCCATGTTCGCAGGCTGTGCCCAACCGAGCAGGTGGAGGGCAGTAGTGTGGGAGAGCCTGGGGTTCAAGCGGTGCATTTCTTCTGTAGAGACACCATGTTGCAGGCCCTGCGGTTTGTGATTCAGGGTGCGGGTGCCAAAGTAGACACCGCCATCCGGAAAAACATCGTCTCACTCCTGCTAAGCATGCTGGGACATGATGAGGTATGGCTGTGGGTCTGTGGCTACCCTGGGAGTTCTGTTGCCTCTCCCTTCTCAGGCATCTGCTGCACATTGTGTGGGAGTAACCCTGTCCTAAGTTCCTGTGGGACTGACCATGTTCACTCAGGCTGGGGGGGTTGGAGTGTTGTTGGTACTGATGTTTCTGGAGTTCGGTTGTCTGCACTGTGCTGGGGATCAAACCAAGGCCTTGTACATGCTAAGCAGGTGTCCCCGCTGCGCCCCAGCCCGGCCTAGTCCTCCTGTCTCACGGCTGCAGCAGCGTGGTCACCAGAGCTTTCATCATGGCGTTAGCTTCAGTAGCTCCCCTGCTCAGGAGGCATCTTCCATGCAGAGCCGTTCTTCAGCACCATGCTGCGGCCTGGCTTTGTGACCTGGGGTGCAGGTGCCAAGTGGATGCCGCCATGTGGAAAAGCATGTGACCGTGCGAAGGTCTTAGTTGCAGAGGGCAAGATTTTCTGTGGCCACACTCTTACCGAGTTATAGGGAGGGCCTGGGACTCCTGCTTGTATTCCGTTCCATTAGTCCTGGCAGTTCTGGAAGAGTCTGTTACGCTCCTTTGGTTTCCTTGCACTGCGGCAGATCTGTGAGGTTGCTGAGTCTGTGGGAAGACCTTTCTGTTGTCCCCACAGACAGCCCTCTGCTTGTGGTGGTGCTCTTATCAGGGCTGATTTTTTTTCCGGGGGTGGGGGGAGTGGGGAGGGGTGGATGTGCTCACCTGTGCTGGCCTTTGTGGGGGATTCAGGATTGTGTCTTCCCTAACCACGTGTCCACCTTATTTTTGGGGGGCAGGGTCTCTCACTGAGCCTAAAGCTCCTCCTTTTGGCTTGACTGACTGGCCAGTGAGTCCTTTGGGTTTACCTGTCTTTGCCTCACAGCTTTCTGTAGGTATTAGGGTCTGAACTCAGGTCTTCATGGCAGCATTTTACCCGCTGAGGCAGCTTTGGTTTTTTGGTTTTTCAGACAGATTTTTTTTTTTTTTTTTTTTTTTTTATTTCTTTGTGCATTGGTATGTTGCTTGCATGTATGTCTGTGTGAGAATGTCAGATCTTGGAGTTACAGACAGTTGTAAGCCGCCATGTGGGTGCTGGGAACTGAACCCAGGTCCTCTGGAAGTGCTCTTAACCACTGAGCCATCTCTCCAGCCTGCCTCTTTGTTTTTGGATATAAGGTTTTGCAGGTAGCCCAGGCCGGTCTGCAGCTTGTGATCTTGCTGCCTTAGTCTCCCTGATGCTGGTGCTGCAGGAGTGAGCTGGCAAGCCTGGCTTATGTGGCTTCATACTCTGCGCACACCCATGGTGGGTACTGTACTGCTGTGTGTGGCTCTGTAGGCCTGCAATCCGTAGTGGCCTGTTCTCTGACTACAGCCCAGCTTCCTCATGAGTACCTGTAGGAGAGCCTAGTTGTTGGTCACAGTCTCCTAGAACTTTTACAGGGCCGAGCATGGTGCAAGCAAAGGTTACTTACTATCTAGACAACTTTGCATTTTCCACAGCAGAATTTAAAATAGCCCACATGGTGAGAGGGTATCCGAGGTCGTTCTAACTGTGTGTGGTGCTGAAAGGCCCACATCGCTGACAGCCTGTTCTCAGAGCTCATACTTAGGTTAAAGGTCAAGGGTTGGCCTGCTTTAGTTGTCCTGTAGTCATTGAGTCCACACTTGGTTGGTTGGTGTCTTAGTCAGAGTTACTACTGCTCTGATAAACACCAGGACCAAAAGCAACTTGAGGAGGAAAGGGTTTATCTGTCTTACACTTCCACCCCACTGTTCATCATTGAAGGAAGTCAGGACAGGAACTCAAGCGGGGCAGGAACCTGGGGGCAGCAGCTGATGCAGAGGCCATGGAGGGGTGCTGCAGGTGACCCTAGCTTGTGTCATGGACATAAAACTAGCCAGGATAGTTGGTTTTGAAGGAACACTCAAACTGAGACTTACTAATGAAATAGCATTTACTTTGAATCTCCTCTTTTGGTCTTTGGAGTAAGCTGGCCATGGAGCAGGCAAGGAGCCTTCTGTGTATCTGGCTTTGATTTTGACAGAAAACATTGGCCCTAGGGTGCTGTGGATGTGGCTTAATGGAAGAGTACTCACCTACCATGTGTAAAGCCACAAGTACTGTGTCGAGCGCTGCCCCTCTCCCACCATACAAACTGTGTGTGGCGTGTTGTCCAGTGGCTTCAGCTTGACTGTCTAGAGCAAACCCCATGGTGAGGTGTGGACACAGCAAAGAGCATCTGGACACAGGGTGCCAGCAGCTCTCCTGTCTCCTGGCCTCTTTCCCGGCTGTGCTCTTGTGGATAGCAGTTGAGATGCTGAATGTGAAGTATTCCGACTCCCGAGAAGCACGGTGCTGTGTAAATGCAGAACCATTGCTATTGTAATGATGATTGACGTCTGCGCACACACTGCAGTGTGGAGTGCAGTGTGTAATCTAACTCCCCACCACGTAGTCATAGTGAATGGCGGTCCCAGTCTGGTGTTGAGAATGTGGGTGCCTAGAATGAGGGTGGCGTCAGAGTTCCCGAGCTGAGGTGTCCTTCTCCTGCCCTCACTCCTGGGGAGCCGACGCACTGGCCACACTCTCTGTCACTCCCTCCCTTCTCTGTCAGGATAATACTCGGATCTCCTCAGCTGGCTGCCTTGGGGAGCTGTGTGCCTTTTTGACCGAAGAGGAGCTCAACACTGTCCTTCAGCAGTGCTTGCTGGGTAGGTCACTGCACAGGCCTGGCGGAGAAGCCTGGCACACTTGTCTCCTCCCACTTGAAGGATCTTGGAGCCCTGGACTACCCTTGTCCTTAGGCGTCCAGTCGCTAAAGCAAACTGGGGTGTCTGCTGCTCCTGTAACCGCAAGCCAGGAGCAGCTGCGGGAGCTGCCATGAAAGCAGGGGTTTCTGGTCCCAGTGGGGGTCAGCCCCGGGTCGTAGGATGGGAGTGTGTTGTAAAGTGCAAGTTCATGCCGATTGTGTCCTTCTGTCCAGCTGACGTATCTGGTATTGACTGGATGGTTCGGCATGGCCGGAGCCTGGCGCTCTCTGTGGCTGTGAACGTGGCTCCCAGCAGGCTCTGTGCAGGCAAGCACAGCAATGAGGTTCAGGACATGATCCTCAGCAATGCCGTGGCAGACAGGGTAAGGCCCAGTCCCATCCTCCCCTGATCCTCCATCGCCATTCCTCACTAGCCCTGACCAGGGGGCGTGTCCAGCTGGGTGTCCAGACCCTGCGTTCCACTGTGGCTGGGTAACTTGGATGCTGAGTGAATGAGTCCTTTGGACTCCAGTATAATCATCTAAACCGAGACCTTGGGATGTCGATGGCCCCTCTTGGTCAGAAGATCTCTGATCCTTGTTCCGGGGAACCATTGGCTTTATTCTGCCCTGCCACCCAGCAGGTGTTTAAATGAGAGCTGAGGACGAACTGTTGGTGAGGGTCATCCGGGATAAGATGGGTGTCGAGGGGCCTTCAGTTCCCCGGGGGCAGGACGCTTACCTGATTCTGCTGCTTCAAGGCAGCATGGGGTGGCTCCACCCTGTGTATCTCCTGCTGTTCTCCACAGATCCCCATTGCTGTGAGTGGGATTCGGGGCATGGGCTTCCTCATGAAATACCACATCGAGACAGGAGGTGGACAGTTGCCGCCCAGACTCTCCAGCCTACTCATTAAGGTGAGTGGGGACAGTTGATAAGGAGCCCCAGGACCAGCACACACTGGAATGAGTTCTCTGTGATGGTGTCAGGAGCTTTGGACCCCTGGGAATAGATGGCAGAGTGTTTCTGTGTGCGTCTTTCTCAGGCTGTATATTCAGTGTTTGGTCAGATTCTTAGACCTATGACTCTATATAAAGGTAAAAATCACTTTTTCATCAGATGTAGTGGCGCAGGCCTTTAATCCCAGCACTCAGGAGACAGAGGCAGATGGATCTCTGAGTTCAAGACCAGCCTGGTCTATACAGCAAATTCCAGGATGGCCAGGGCTACACAAAGAAACCCTGTCTCAAAACAAAACAAAACAAACAAACAAACAAAACCTTCGTTTTTGTAGCAGCAAGTGGGAGAGGTGCATGCCGTCTGGAGGTCAGAGGGCACTTACAGGAGTTGGTTCTCTCTTTCCATGTGGGTTCAGAGGGTCCAGTCATGTAGTCAGGCTTGGTAGCAGATTCCTTTACCAGCTCAGCATCTCACTGGTTCCCAAGACAGGGTGTCACCATGCAGCCTTAGCTGGCCTAGTCTACAGATCTCAAGGAGGCTTGCCTCTGCCTCCCGTGTGCTGAGATGGAGAGCACATGCCTCTGCGCCCAGAGGTTGAGTTGAGTTCTGATCATCTCCTTGCCTGTCCCTCCCTTAGCGGACATGGCACTTACCAGTGTGACTGGTGTGTGGGCCCAGGCTCTGATCAAGACAGCTGGGGAGCCTGATGTGGCGGCACATGCCTGTAATCCTAGCACTTGGGAGTCAGAGGCAGGAGGATTGTGAATGTATGCTATCCTGGGCTACAAATGAGTAAGGGAAGGGAGGAGGTGAAGGCGCCAGGTGATCTGATGTGACAGCTCCCTTCTCAAACATACTGTGCACAGAGGTCAGAGCAGGCCAGCATCTCAGTCGCATGGGGCCATGCTGGAAGCCCTGTGGACAGCTCTAGCCAGTTACAGTGCTGCTCTGCTTGGACCTCTCTGAGTAGTGAGTTCCAAAAAGGAGCCACCGTCCTCTGAAGATGCCTACTTGTGAGAGTTTAGACAGGGTCTGGTTGGATGGGCGCCTGTGACCTGGTCAGCCTGCATTCTTGTTCACTCAGCCTTCATTTACTGAGGCCTGCTGGGCTTGACTGAAGGCAGTAAACGAGGGAAGCAGCTCCCTGGAGCCTATCGGAGAAGGCCTGGGTTAACCAGGGGTGAAGGGTGAGGAGGAATCATGTCGGTCAGGAACCCAGGGCGAGCATGTCCCAGACAGTGTGGCCAGCAATAACCAAGGCATGGCAGGAAGGAATGGAGCCTGTGTGAGGAAGGCCAGGAGCTGTGAGCCAAGGGGCTAGCAACACTAGATGAGACGGGGAAGGAAGACACTGTCACCTGCCAAGGGAGGGGACCTTGTCACACTTACTTTTGAGGCGAGAAGTTCGTGCTGGAGAGAGAATGCCCATCCTAGAAATCTAGGCTCTTCTGAGGAGCAGACTGGATGTATCCCTCTGTGTTCCTCTCACAGTGTCTGCAGAACCCATCCAGTGACGTCAGGCTGGTCGCCGAGAAGATGATCTGGTGGGCAAATAAAGACCCCCGGCCTCCCCTGGAGCCGCAGGCCATCAAGCCCATCCTGAAGGCTCTTCTTGACAACACCAAGGACAAGAACACTGTAGTGAGGGCCTACAGCGACCAGGCCATCGTGAACCTGCTCAAGATGAGGCAGGGCGAGGAGCTCTTTCAGGTGGGAATCGGCCGAGAGCGTCAGCAGCACACGCTGTGGGCTTTGTCCTGCTGTCCTTGGTACACTAGTACCACGGCCCTGTTCTCTGCCACTATATGTTAGTTAGCTGGCAGGTGGAGACTCGGGTGCCTGGAACAGATCCTTTGTTTTCAGACTTGCTTCAGCAGCTTATTCTCTTGTATGAGTACGTGCCAGAAGCCTGGCAGTGCTGCCGCATCTGAGCCCCAAGCTGTGTCCTTCGCCCTTCTTCCTGCAGCCTGTGTTCCTTCCCCAGCTTAGGAAAGGCACGAGGAGACATTTTCTGAGTTGTCTCGGGTCCATCCAAAGCCTTTGCCTTGCCAGGTTCTGCCCTGGCGGCTCAGTCTCAGCTTGGCACCCACCCACAGCTGTGTTCTCACGATCTACTCCTCATCTCCCCTCAGTCACTCTCCGAGATCCTGGACGCGACCAGCTTGGAGGCCCTGAATGAGTGTAACCGGAGGTCACTGAAGAAGCTGGCCAGCCAGGCCGACTCCACGGAGCAGGTGGACGACACCATCCTGACGTGACAGGCCAGGTCCTCTGCAGAAACTCCGCTCCACATCTTTGTTCACTGTTTTCATTTTTGAAAATACGTTTATTCCAAGGGGGAGCTCAGGAGATGGTGTTCCCAGAAAGTATTTTAGTATATCAACTGATCAGAGCCAAAGCCTTAAATCAAACCCACACACAACTGAAAATTGCCTCCTCCATCTCTTGCCCTTGTCTTTGGAGAAGAGAAAGAAGAGCATAAACCTCAGCGTGGCAGCTAGAGGGCCCGGCCCGGCCCAGCCCAGAGGCACAAGCCCAGATCCCTCTTCTGCGCTGGAGCTCCCAGGGTCTGCCCAGTGTCTGAGTGGGCACAGCTTCCGAGCTCTGCCAGCTGCTGCATCTGGGCTTTCTCTGAGCCTGATTGGATCTGACTTGCCTGGAGAAGGTGATGCTCATCCATCTCCTCAGTTCTAGGTCTGGGGGCGTGTAGGCCATTTGAAGGAGGAGTGTTTAATAAAGGCTTTGATTTCATCTTGAAAGAAGCAGGTTTTATGTTGTCATCCTTTGAGACAAGTTCTCTCTCTGATTGTGTAGCCCAGGCTGGCCTTGAACTCAGAGATCCACTGGCCTCTGCCTCCTAGTGCTGGGATCAAAGGTGTGTACCATACCAGGCAAGAACTAGATTGTTTATAATCTCCAAACACCCATTAGACACGAAGCTTTCTGCATCAAGAAGAAGGGCCGTTTTAGGCTCTTTCTGGAAGGATGGGCCTTGCTGTTTTCAGCCCTGCCCTGCCATCAGAGCTTCGCTTCATCCACTGTGGGCCCCCACCCCCACCCCCTTTCCTGGCTCAGTGCACAGCCAGGCCTCAGATCTCCCACAGTGTAGGGAAAGCCGGGGCCCAAATGACTGCTTCCCAACTGTCCTGGTGGGAAGGCAAACTTCTGGTGGTCAGGCTGGGGACAGTGGTCCCCTCTGCGGAGCAGTGTTCCTACGGCCCAGGGACGTGCAACAGGGGACCACAGCTGCAGCTCAGTATCTGCCTCGTTTATGAATGACTTCCTTCCTCCTGGTTCCTAGAAGGTTGTGACACACCCCCTAGTGCTGCAAGCTTCATGGTCCCAGTGTGAAATAAACTTTTGTCAAAATTGCTGGCCAGTGCTGGGCTTGGGGCAGTGGTGACTTAGTTCTATAATCCCAGCACTTAAGCAGGAGAACTTGGGGTGGGGGGTGCCATCCACAATTACATAGTTAAGGCTAGCCTGGCTACATCAGAACATGTCTTAGAAAAAAACTAAAGTTAAAAAGTCCAGTGTCTGGCCGGGTAGTGGTGTAATGCCAGCACTATGGAGGCAGAGGCAGGTGGATCTCTGTGAGTTTGAGGCCAGCCTGGTCTACAGAGTGAGCTCCAGGACAGCCAGGGCCACACAGAAAAACTCTGTCTCGAAAAACAATAACAAAAGACCAATGTCACTAACAGTGTAGCGGAGGTCGAAAGTGGGTTTTTGTAAGACAAATGACCTCTAAGATGTGTCTGGTGGAATCCTTTATCCTGAGCGTCATATGTCTGGGACTTCTTATTTCACAGCAGACCCGGTGTCATCTGGCGGGGGAGTAACTGTAGAATCCTAGAGCTGGAAGGGACCTTGAGAGGTCAGCTGAGTCAGTCCCCATAGTCAAGCAGCCAATGGTTTCAGCTTTTGGTAGCCATGGCAACTGGGATTCAGATGGTCCAGTGTCCTCCCAGCTGTCAACTAAGCTTTCTGCATGTGAGCTCACCTCTCCCAGGCAGTGTGGTTAAGTGCTCAGCCCAGAAGCCTCTTCCAGGCAGTGGGCTGTCCTCAGTGTTTCCTCTACCAGCTTGAGTTACATCCACCCCAGCTGGGAGGGCAACCTGATGTGCAGAGGGTAGGGGACACCCAGTAAGCAGAATCCGAAGGAAAAACAGCTTCCAGTTCCAGAAACCGGAGGAGGATGAGCACTGTGTTCAGAATAGACGTCTGGAGGTTGTCACAGACATGACTCAAGGCTCTTGGAGAACGCTGAATTGCATTCCTCTGGTGTGCTAGGCGGGTGAAAGCTCCCAGGAAGTCCAGTGGCTCAGGACTTCACAACAGTGGGCAGGCTAGAAGGACCTGTCTGGAGGCACAGCAGCCCTGGAAACAGCCCAGACAAGCCCTGGAGGAAGCGGAGCTTGGCTCCCTAGGAGTAAAAAACTATTTGTCCCAGTGGCTGGCAGCTGCTTAGTGTCTGACAAAGCACTGGAGCTCTTAATACCCAGTTCCTCATTTCTAGAATAAGGAATTTGGAAACGCTCAAAATGTTCTCAGCTCCCCTTTCGGTGTTAGTATAATTGTGCTACTCAACATTTATTTGAAGCATCCTATAAACTAGGGTCTCGTATTTTAGGGGTGTGTGTGTGTGTGTGTGTGTGTGTGTGTGTGTGTGTGTGTGTGTGTGTGTCCTGTATACATGCCTACACACTACACACATTTCTGATATCCACAGAGGTCAGAAGATGACATCAGGTCCCCTGGACTGGAGTTATGGATGGGAGTTACCACTATATGAGTGCTGAGAAAGCAAGCCAGGTCCTCTGGAAGAGCAGCCAGTGTGATTAACCCTTACCAGCTAAACCATCTCTCCAGCCCCTTGCTACTGTTTTCCAGAGGAGGAAGTTGTGGCACAGTGGCCACATGCCCAGCATTGTGTGGCTCGGAGATGACAGTGTTGTCCTCTCACCTTGTGGTGGGATAGGCTTCAGCATTTTTACCCTTCAAAGCAATGCTTCCAGAACTTTCCTGTCCTGGCACTCACAGGGAATGGGGCAGTGGAAGATCCTGGGTAAAAGCGTGAGCCAGGTCCAGATGACTTCTAACTTCTGGTTTCTCCTAACTTCTGGAGCTGTGTGGGAGCCCGTTTTCGGGTTCCTCGTGGCTTGCAGGTCTGCATAGAGGATGATTAGGACCACGGGCCTGAGTGCAGGTGTCTGAGATGGTCTGCCCTTGGCTGTGCTGGGGGAAGGTCTTTGGCTCCACCCCTTGGCGTCTCTATAAATACCCTGGGGCAGAGACAGTCAGGGCCTGTTGGGAAAGGTTCCAGGCCCTCTCCAGGCTATCCTTTATTTTCTATCTGTTTATCTCCACAATCTAAATCCTATCTAATATTTCCTGCTGCTCACACTCAAGAAAACTCTGGGGAACTGTGGGGTTGGTGGGTGAACGCCCCACAGAATGGCGCCATGAACAGGGACTAAAGACAAAAAAAGGGGAAAAGAAAAAAAACCAGGGGACTAAAGAAAAAAGGGACTAAAGACAAATGAACAGGGATTAAGACAAAGTAATAGGGACTAAAGATAAAGGAAAATAATGGCTTTATTATAGAGTTTTTGGCGAAAGTGTGAGTCAGCCCTGCCAGTGGAAAGTGGCATGCCAGTGTTATGGAAAATATAAATTATATATATTGAGGGGTAGGGGTTTTATCCTTGAGAGAAAAGGAAAACGGACTGGAAGGATGTCCGATGCTGCAGCACAATTCTCTTCTGTCAAAATTTTCTGTCTTCTATCCCGTTCTCAATTTCTATCTGTGAAAAATAAGTATAAGGTATAATACATAGTAATATAGTGTAGGAAAAAGTTAGAAGTTTAAGATCGTGTAGAAAAAAATAAGTAAGGCAACTAGACAGAAAAACTCCAATTTTCTAACTTGGGGAGCTATGAACGCAAACTTGGGGAAAAATCTTTCTTTGAGCTTTACGGGTAATAAAAAAGCTCTTCTTTGAGCTTATGGGGAAGAAAAAGTTTCCTATGGAAGCTTTGTCCTGGGGACAGCTGAAATGCTAAGTCCAAGCGGCAGGAGAAAGTGATTTCTCCCTGAGGCAAAAATGCAGGTGTAAGAAGCCAAAATGTTTAAAGTTGGGAAGTTTTGGGAAAAGCTGGTCTTCCTCTTCTGGGGAAAAAAATCTTCCTCTTAAACTAAAAAGCTTTTCTTGAAAAACTTTGGGGGAAAATCTCTCTAAAAAGCCTTAATCTTTCTCAAAAGCTCTCTTAAACTTAAAAACTAAAGCCTTTCAGAACTCAGAAGGACAAAAGTTAGAATCACCTGAAGATATTAGTTTGGGGATCACCTGTGATTAGTTCTAAGGGAAAACATGAAACTTAAGACAGGAAAACCTCTAAGTTCTCTTTCAAGCTTTAAAAATCCTCCCTGCAATGCAGGAGGCAGGGACAAGTTCCTAAAAACCTCTACTAAGCTCTGTCTCTTCAAGCTAGTAAAAGACAGTGGGTCAGAGTCCCCTGAGGGAGACACTGGGAGAGTGTGGGTGAAGAGCTACAGACAGCCCAAAGGGCAGAAAACCTTACCTGAAAAAAAGCAAAAAAGCCAAGCTTTTCAGTTGCAGCCGAGCTGAGGCATGGGGGTTTTGTTTCTGAGAGTCTATGAAAAGGTGCTCCTAATCGTCCTATCTATCGCAAAGATCCCCTGAAGCATGGCATCCTCGCTTCTGAGCAAAAACCCAGAGGCCACTGGCCAGCTCTCTAAGGTGGAGTGCATTTCAGGGATACTAGGGTTCCTGCAGTTGCAAACTTCCTGGAGCACAGAGCTGAGGCAGGAAGGTGCGGGACCCAGGGGAAGATGCTAATGAACAAACACAGCTAAAGTCGGTGGGAACAGCACAGTTGTCCACTTTCCTACAAGTCCCGGGTTGATAGGTCCACAGCTTCAGAAAGAAATCTGAGGAAAGCTTTCCTACCAGAGTAAGGACCTTTCTGAGAAAACAGTAAAGCTGAACTGTGTCTGAAGCAGTTGTGCTGCTGAGTCAGAACGCTGTCTGGGGAAAGAGCCCAGCCAGGGCGGAACAGAACTATCCAGGAGTAAAGCTTTCTTCTCTGTCAGAGAAAGCATCTCTTTGAGAAAAGCTTTGTTTCAACTGACTCCAGGTGAGATGAGGGAGTGTAGCCCTAAGGGGTGATTGCCTCTGGCATAAGCTCTGTCCTTGAGCACCCAAACACAACCCACCAGGGGACTGGGCACAAGTGAAGGCCTGAGGGAAAAACACCTGTCCTAATGTGAGCTTAGATATGGCACAAACCTCCCTTGTTAGTAAGCTTTGTTTATGAACACAAACCTCAGACCCCAAAACCAGAAACGGACTAAAACCCCTACCTTCAGAAGCAAAAAGGCTGTCACTGTGGTGTTGAGAAGTGTTTCTGGGGTAGAAGGGATAAATGGGAACTGTCTGGGAGAAAGACTCTGAAGAAACAGAGAAGAGAGATATAATCCTCCCCAGAAAATGCATGACCTGAAAGAGCTGCTAGAATTTGAGGCAGATTCGAGGGAGGAAAAAAAGCCCCTACCTCCAAAGGCAGCTAGCAGAGGTACAGAACCGCAGACAGATACCTGAAGCTCTGCATCTGGGAGAGAAGGAACAAGCAAAATAAGAATAAAATCATTGGGAGAAAATCTCTCTGAAGGAGCTATAGAAAAGCTGTTTTAAATGGTTTTGTTTTCCCACTGACTGGCAAAGGCAAACACAAGCCCCAAGGAAAGTTGCTATCAGGAATGCCATCCTCAGTGCCAGCTAACCCAGGCAGGTGCGGTTCTGATCCGGACCAGTGTCTAATGAAAGGAGACACCTGTTAAAGCCAGCTGAGGAGAGAATAGAAATCTCTCAATGCTCCATAATTAAAAACTTAAAACTCTTGGTTCAAACCTCCTGGGCAAGAATTTGTAAGCAAGTCCGCTAAAAGAACTGGAGGTTGACTCCCAGACCCAAAAAGAAGTATGGGAAATGGAGTCCATAAACTAGCTCTTAACAGTGAGCTGTTGAAGAGAAATGCATTCTGGGAAATATATTTCAGCTAAAGATGATACTGTCCAAAAACTTTTCAGCTCAGAATGAAGTTTCTTCTCAAAGCAATGCTGGAAAGCTTAATCTTGCCTCTTGAGAACTCAGATCAGAACTAAACTATAAGAGCAAACAAACCACTTTAAAATCCTTAAAACAAGGGAAAGCAGTTTATACACTGAACGTTGTCTTAGATATGGTGAAGCTAAAAATCCTTTACTTCTTGAACAAACAGCCTGCAATGAGTGATTCCTTTGCAAATCTAATAAGGGAGACAGAGGAAACAGGCATTCAAAAAAGAAATTACTGGTTTATAGGTGGGGGAAAAAAATCTTCAGAAAATCTAGCTGTCTTACAAAAGAGTTGCTTTGCCTGAAAGTTCCTTACAAGAAATCAATGCTAATATTATAGCTGCTATAATATCAGGAGTTAAAGCTCATGAAATGAAAATACTAAAGCCTGAAAATGCTTTTTCTCAGAGTAAGCTAATGAAGGATATGTTTCATGAAAGAACATCTATGTTCTTGACTCCTTTGAATAGTAACAGTTTTGGTAAAAATACTGGAATTAACAACAATCAAGTCAAAATGTTTCAACAAATTCAAGATGCTATTCCACAAAAGACAACTGCCATGCTTTGTGGGCCATATTAGAGCTCACTCCAATCTTCCTGGTCCTTTAGCTGAGGGTAATGCAATGGCTGAGCATTATCCCAAGTGGAAATGGCTCAACAGTCACATGCTCTTCATCATCAAAATAGCAAAAGCTTAAGAAAGCAATTCAATCTTACCAAAGAAGCAGCTCGTCAAATAGTTAAAGAATGTGGGGTATGTCCAAAATATTTTCCTGTCTCTCACTTAGGGTTCAACCCTCTAGGTCTTCTTCCCAATCATCTATGGCAAGTGGATGTTACTCATATTGCAAAATTTGGTAAACTAAAATATGTACATGTGACCATTGACACTTATTCAGGATCTTTAATGGCTAGTGCACACAACCTGGAGAAGCTACAAAACATGTAATTATGCACTGCTTGAAGTGTTTTCGTGCATGGGTATACCAAAAATTAAAACTGATAATGGTTCTGGATATAGTAGTAAGGCATTTCAACAATTTTGTACCCAATGGGAAATCGTACATAAAACAGTTTTCCTTATAAAACAGGTATTCAGGGACAAGGTATCATGGAAAGGGCTCGTAGCAGTCTTAAAATACAACTTCAAAAAATAAAAATAGAGAAAGAAGAAATTTACCCTCAATCGCCACATAATGCATTAAATCATGCTCTTTTTGTTCTGAACTTTTTGAATATGGATGTCCGTGAGCAGTCTGCTGCAGATAGATTTTGGCACAGTGGCACCCAAGCGACTTTTGCTCAAGTGAAATGGAAAGATACCTACTCAGGGATTATGGAAGAGTAGTCTCGATCCTGTGTTAATATGGGGTCGAGGACATGTTTGTGTTTTTTCACAAGAGGAGAATGAAGCTCCGTGGTTTACCAGAGCATTTGGTAAGGAGCATGGAACTAAGAAAAGTCAGCTCTGATGACGTTCCTATAAAGGAACCAGAATGAAAGTGTTTCTGAGGTTTTGTCACTGGTTAATGCAAACAGTGAGGAAATAGAGTTTGGAGCAGTGCCGCTTTTGGCTTTACTAGCTCCTTTAGAAAAATACTTTATATCACCTAATAGCTGTGCAGTATTTTGAAAAGAGCTTTACAGCTGCTAAATACGGTAATTTCACCCTAAGGGTGAAGTGAAGTTTTTCCATAGAACAAACCAAAAGTACTGCTGCAGTAGAAACGTTTGTCTGAATTGAAGCACTTAGGGGAGCTATTATGAATCTGAGTGAAGGGACAGCCTCTAGTTAAAAACTGTTTACCACTGACAGTGCATCTCTGCCAGTTCCAGAACAGCAGAAAGAACTTGGCAACTTTGGGGTGTGGCTTCCTCCTGAGAATAAGTATCACAACTCTATAACACTCACTAAATCCCAGTGTTGTATAGCAAAGCTGACTATAAACTCTAAACTTTAGAAATGATGTACGTACTTCCTGTCTAGTTAAATAGAGACCGTGATAATTAAGAGTAAGTAGAAAAAGATAAGATATGTGAGTTTGTAGAAATTATTCTGTCTTGTTAGATCTGTGTTAAGAAATCTTTAAGTGTTTGCTAAGTTAAACATATGCTAATGGTAGCCCTATAAGCTTGCAAGAAGCATGTAAGGTAGTCTTAAGACATGTAGTAATAAACTTGTAAGAAGTAAAGTTGTTAGTTGTAAATGTAGGTTTAAATAAGAAGTAAGTTTAAATAAGATGGAATGAATATAAAGAAGTATATAAGTAATAAGAAATATATTTGCTAAAGTAGTTCTATAGTTTACTTAAAGAGTATAAATAAGATGTTAATATGTTATATGTGAGTTTGTAAAAATGTGTAAATGTTGAGTGTGAGTTTATGCTTAAGCACATGTTATATGTGAGTTTGTGAAAAAATGTAAATATTGAGTGTAAATCTATGCTTAATGTATATGGTGAAAGAACCTGAGACACAGAACGTAGTGTCCTAGTAGACTGCAAAGCAGGCAGTCTGAATGGTTTCAAAAGCTCCAGAAGCCACTAAGAAGCTAAGAATGGTGGATGCCAGAACCAGCACAACAAGGCATCTGCAGCTGAGATCCGTGGAAAATCGACGCAACACAGAAAAACCTGAGCTAACATCAAAAATGGTGCGTTAATATTACTGTAACTAAAAAGATCTCTGTGAGAACAAAAGTTGCAGAAATGCTTGTTTGAACTAGAATTGTTAACTGCAAAAAGTTTTGGTTGTAAAACGTCTCTTTGTATTTGGAAGTGAAAGCCTGATACCAGAATTTACTTTTATGAACTTTTTGAACCTAAAAAAAAAAAAAAGCTGGGTGGTGGTGGCGCACGTCTGTAATCCCGGCACTCGGGAGGCAGAGGCAGGAGGATCCCTGTGAGTTTGAGGCCAGCCTGGGCTACCAAGCGAGTTCCAGGAAGGGCTCAAAGCTACACAGAGAAACCCTGTCTCGGAAAAAAAGAAAAAAAAAAAAAAAAAAAAGAGAGAGAGAGAGAGAGAGAAATAAAACTACAAAATTTTTTGTTATGGATTTCTTTATATTTGGAAGGCTAGGACAGAATTTATCATTTGAATTTTGGGACTTAAGAAATAAAATGAACAACAGTGATTTCATTACAATGGGATAATTGAGTTTATTTATAGTAATGACCTAGGAACTGTTTTCTAGAGTTATTTGTGTTAAAAGTGGAACTGTGTAAATGAAGAAATTTATTGTTTCTACCTAGACTAAAGATGCAATTTTGTGTATGCATATATGCTTTAACTGGTGATTCATGAATTGTTTTATGTAAAATTGAATTACTTTATGGAACTGGTTTTGTGTTACAAATGCAACTATTTTTAATAGAAAAGTTTGGGTTTTCTAACTAGGCTTGAGACTTTTGCTTAAAAAGTTATAAAAAAAAAAGGGAAGAATTAATATTCCTTAGTCTATTTAATTTAAAAAACATTTTCTTGTTGTTTGAGTGGATTAATGTCATGTTTTGTTAGTAAGAAATGCAAATGGGGTATATTAAGAAACCACTTTTAAAGTGTAAAAAGTTTTATTAAGAAACTGCTTTTGGATGTTTTGCTAAAGGTTTCCAAAGTTAATGATTAGATTGAGAATATTGCTTTTCAATATGGGTTTGTAGGAATTGTATGAATTTGGGTTTTTCTAACTAGGTTTGAGATTTTGTTTAAAAAATTATAAAGAAAAGGAGGAGTTATGAGTGAATTAAGGTTGAATTACATTTGCATTATGTTTAACCTAATGTACCCTGGTTTTGTAGAGTTAAGGAAATATTTAAGTTTGTGAAGACATCAGAAATTTTTCATATGTTCTGTTAGTAAGAAAATTCAAATGATTAACAGTTAAAGTTGTAAGACTGAGAAAATTAACTATATATAGCATCATTAATGTTAATTCAAATGGTTCTGTACAGAGTTTGCTTTGAGTTGTAAGACTGGGAGAATTGTGACTATGTATAGCAATATTTATGTTAATCTGTTAATGGTAATAGTGAAGTTAAAGGATTCTTTAAGTTTGCAATTGCATTAAGTTTTTGGTTTAGAAAGGACTTGATGCAGCTAAAGAGTGCTGTAGTCACCTTGGACCTAATTCAAAATAGAAATGCCTACTGGGAGGTGTGACAGCTATGAGATTGCTGTAAGCTATTAATAATGAATTATTTTTTATATATTAAAAAAGGGGGACCTGTGGGAGCCCGTTTTCAGGTTCCTTGTGGCTTTACCCAGCAAGTCCGCATAGAGGATGATTAGGACCCCACATGGGCCTGAGTGCAGGTGTCTGAGATGGTCTGCACTTGGCTGTGCTGGGGGGGGGGGTCTTTTGCTCCACCCCTTGGCGTCTCTATAAATACCCTGGGGCAGAGACAGTCAGGGCCCCTTGGAATAGGTTCCAGGCCTTCTCAAGGTTGTCCTTTTTTTTCTATCTGTTTATCTCCACACTATAAATCCTTCTATCTAATACTTCCTGCTGCTCACACTCAAGAAAACTCTGGGGAGCTGTGGGGTTGGTGGGTGAACACCCCACAGCTGCAATCTGACCAGTTTCTTACCTCATTTGCAGGGTACTGGCTGGGAAAGCCTTTAAAGAGGCAGGGTCCTGGAATCAGTGACAAAATGGTGTCACCTTGGTCACAAAGGTAATTGTCTAAACCAAGTGTTCCTGACCCCTGAAGTTGGAGCCTCTGAAATTGGTGTCACGATCTGTGGAATGGATCTTGTATGGCTGAGACACTCCTAAGATCAGCCTTGTAAGTTAAGTCTTCTCTAAGGGCTCCCAAGCCCAGGAAACAGGGCTCTACAGAGACTTAGATTTGGTCTTCGGAGGTGGTTTTCCTGATGGATTTTGAAACAAAGTAGGCATCTGGAAATGCTTGTGGCTTTTTTGTTGTTGTTTTGTTTGTGTGTATTTGGTTTTTTGGGTTTTTTTGGGGGGGGGTGCTTCAAGACAGGTTTTCTCTGTGTAACTAAACTTGCTGTGTGTGTCCTGGAACTTGTTCGGTAGACCAGGCTGGCCTCAAACTCAGAGATCTGCCTCTCTTTGCCTCCTGAGTGCTGAGATTAAAGACCTGTGCCGCTGCTGCCACCACCCTGTGTGTTTTGTTTTTTGAGGTAGGGCCTCTGTCTTGAACTGGTTCTGTAGACCAGGCTGGCCTCGAATTCAAATGTCTGCCTGCCTCTGCCTCCCGAGAGCTGGAATTGAAAGGGTGCACCAGCACACCCAGCCAGGGATGCTGTAAGTATAGCTCCATGAGGCTGTTGTAAGTTGCTTCAAGTTTTTCTAAAATGGCAACAAGTTGTAATATATTCTAGTAGTGCCCCAGACTCATCGACCCAGAGCAGAAGAAGTACTGTACATTCAAGCTTATCTGAACAAAGAGTCCATCTTTAAAATAAAAAAAAAAAAGGGGGGGGGAGAGGGATTTTACTTGTGTTATGGAGTATGTCTAGGTGTGTGTGTTAATTATTTCATTGCTCTTACCCCGCGAGAAAACGTCCCGAACATGACAAACCCACAGAAGAGCTGTTTATTAATATAGGATAGGAAGAGACAGACGTGACAGGCCTGTGGGAAGCACACACGTGGTTAAGAGGACAGGAAGAGACCGGTGCAAGAATGGCGCCGGCCTTTTAAAGAGTGGACCGCGCATGCATACAGGACCGCATGTGGCTACTCCACGCATGCACGTAGATTACATGGCCGCGCACGCTTTACGCATCCATGCAAAGCCACAGAGTCCTAGTCCCTGGAGATGTTTTGATCCGGAAACGGCTATTTTGAACCGGAAATAACTAGGGGGTCTGCCAGGCAAGCCCAACCGTGTGGGCATGTTGTGACTTCCTATCAGTGTGTCTATCAATAGTGTCTTTATGTGTATGTGCGTATGTACACATGTATGGAAGCCACACGCAGTGTCTTCCTAGATTGTTCTCCATGTTATTTTTGTTGAGACAGGGTCCAGTCATTGGAGTTCTTTGATCCAGCTGGACTAGTGGCCCTCAAACACCAGGGATCCTCCTGCCTCCACTTCCCCGGCACAGGGAATGTAGCCATAAGCTGCCACACCTAGGGAAGCTTATGCTTGGGTGGCAGGCACCTTACTGACAGTTCTCAAATCCCCAGGCTTTAGCTTTTGGCCGTGCTGGAGGTATAACGTGGGGCTAGGCCAAGCTGGCCCCCAGGCTGGGACCAGTCTAAAAGGACTAGCTGTATGTAACACGTTCTAATGTAATATTTTGTTTGTGCTCCAATAGAGTTTGTGCTATATTCTAACTACAACTATAACTAGTTCTGACACTGAAGGAAATGCTCTATGTTTGGTGCGTTGGAGATCCAGGGGCTTTGTAATCAGTTTCCAACCCTCCCTGTGCAGCCTGACTTCCAGCTCTAACAGATGTGTATAGCCACCGCAGGCCGTCCACAGTGAGTGAGAACGGGGTGCTCTGCACAAAGCTAGGCACACAGGTTCTTCTCATGTGGACAGTGTGAGAGACCCAGGGAAAGGGCCAGTGTGGTGGTTTGAATAAAAATAGCCCCATAGGCTCATAGATTTGACTGCTCGGTCCCCAGGGAGAGACACTACTTGAGTAGGCTTAGGAGGTGTGGCCTTGGAGGTGTGTCACTGGGAGTGGGCTTTAAGGCCTCAAGGGCCCAAGTCAGGCCCAGTTGCAATGGGGCCACACGAATATATCATAGAGACTCAGCTGTATATTAAAGCTTTACCTAGAAAAGCCAAGGAATTTTTCTAGAGGAAGCCGTTTATCAAGGAATATTTGTACTGTTCAGTTTTTAATATATCAGCTGCCTTCTGCTATGAAATTCTTGTGTGCCCATATACTACTAGGCCATTGGCAAACAGTTCAGCTTCTCAGACCCGCTGCTGATCCACTAGGTAACTAACACCCCTGCAGTGCCTAGGAGATAGGCAGCTGTAGGTGCATAGCCTTGTTTCTTGTGCAAATGAAGCTCAGACCCTCCCCTCCCTTCAGGCCTAGTAGCATTGCAGAGCTATTGACTCAGGACAATAGGGCTTTTTGCATAACCAGGTGTAGTAAAGACTGGGGCGGAACTCCAGGCCCAGGCAGAGCTGTGTGGCCAGAGAGAAGAGAAGTAGCAGAGTTTCTCAGCCAGGGGTCAGGAACAAGGAAGGAAAGGTGGAGGATGAAGGAACAGAGGATGAAGATGAGGTTGAAAGCACAGGAGCTTAGTTAGGACTGTGGCAGGCCGGCCCAGTAGGTACAGAGAGGAGCTGAATGTGAGGTCGGAGCTGAAGCTGTGTAGATAGAATTTTGTCTTAGAGAAATAAAGTACGGAGGAGGGAGCATTGGTGTATATAGATTGCTTTCCCTCAGATAACCCCTTGCCAGATGTAGTGTCTTCCCCAGGACCCTGGGAGGGATTTTCTCAGGGAAGGCCCTTGGGAAAATTCCGTTACTTAGTGTCTCTTCTGCCTGCAGATCTGGATGTAGAACTCTTAGCTACTTCTCCTGAGCCACGTCTGCCTATGTGCCACCATGCTCCTTTGCCATGACAATGGAGTAAGCCTCTGAAACTGTAAGCAAGTCCCAATTAAATGTTTTTTTATGAGTTCTGTGGTCATGGTGTCTTTTCACAGCAATAGAACACTAAGACAGCCAGTCATGGTGCCATGGTGAGCATAATGCTTCTTCAAGATTATTTGGAAGACATGATTGTAATGGTGATGATTGCCTTTGCCAGTACATGGCAAGAAGGGATTGGCCACCAGTCACTCCCCATATAACACAGCACTCCTTATGTAGGAAGAGCAGAGCTGAGGTACCCATAGGAAGGAGGTCTCTAAGGTTCTGCTGGCAGAATGGGGGGGACGGACGGACCTGTATTTCTTGATTTTTCTAGTCACTAAGCCCCAGTGCCATTCAACAAAAATAATCTGGAAAGTGATTTGGACAGAAGAGGCGCCAGGGTTTGTGTATGGCTCTAGAATGACTAGGTTCTGCTTTGCAGAAGAGGGAGAACTGTGTGCTTCCCTGGGTGGTTCTGAGTCCCATTAGGGGGGCTCCTCTGCCTTCAGGGGGAAGGGGGGTCTACCATGTTCAAGCCTAGGAAGAAAGTGCTGGTTCAAGGAGTGTGTCAGTAGGATTTCTGAGACCTAATTGAGTGTGCCAGACTGAGTCCCCATATCCTGTCTAGTGTGCCTTCTCTCGAGATGGGAACAGAACAACCAATGTGTGGAAGTCTCCAAACAGTGCCTTACTCCCGAGAGAGCTGCACTCCATCCCTCCTACCACTTAAGATTCCCACCCCACAGGGAGGTGGACAGCTGGGGCATGGCGACATCTGCCACATCCTTTCTCAAACAGCTTGGCCTCAGGACCCATTTAGGACCCAAAATTATCAAAGCCTCCATATCAAACAAACCATTCCAAAGAATGCTTGTTTACGTGTATCTTACCTGTAGATGCTTGCATTCTAGAAACCACAAAAAAAAAAAAAAAAAATACTCGTTAGAGAACAGCCAGGCGGTGGTAGAGTGTGGATGAGTTCCAGGACAGCCGGAGCTACACAGAAAACCCTCTCTTGAAAACACGTAAAATGGGGATTTAGCTTAGTGGCGGAGCACTTGCCTAGCAAGCGCAAGGCCCTGGGTTCAGTCCTGAGCTCTGAAAAAAAAACAAAAACAAAAACAACAAAACACATAAAATAATAATAACTAGGAGGAAATCACACAGCTCGGTGACTTAGCTCAGTTGGGAGAGTGCTTGCCTAGTGTGCAGGAAGCCCCTGGATCTGTCTGCAGTACCACAGAAAGCCTGGCATGGGTTTAGCTCAGTTGGGAGAGTGCTTGCCTAGTGTGCAGGAAGCCCCTGGATCTGTCTGCGGTACCACAGAAAGCCTGGTATGGGTTTCATGTTCACTTCCACTTTCTTTTTTTATTTTTGTTTTTCGAGACAGGGTTTCTCTGTGTAGCTTTGCGCCTTTCCTGGATCTCACTCCGTAGACCAGGCTGGCCTCGAATTAAGAAAGATCCCCTTGCCTTGCCTCCAGAGTGCTGGGATTAAAGGTGTGTGCCACCACTGTCCGGCTCACTTTCACTTACTTTTTTTTCCCCTTTTTTTCTTTCTTTTTTTTTTTTTTTTAAGATTTATTTATTATGTTACAGTGCTCTGTCTGCATGTATCCCTGCAGACCAGGAGAGGGTCTCATTACAGACCAGATCTCATTACAGATGGTTGTGAGCCACCATGTGGTTGCTGGGAATTGAACTCAGGACCTCTGGAAGAACAGTCAGTGCTCTTAACTGCTGAGCCATCTCTGCAGCCCCACTTCCACTTTCTTGCATGAACACAGCCTATGGCCCTCGAATTTATGCGGATATCACAGCTCCATTCAGGCTTCTCCTGTGCTGACCCAGATCCAGCACTGCTGATTTCAAGGAGCCCCCGTCCTTCCCAGTCCTCCTGATCACCACTCAGCAGCTCTTCACCCTGGAATGTACACTGTCATCTTCTGACCCACCGCCCATTCTCCCAAACAGTGTGCAAGTAGGTCTTTGAATTTTGCTTACTGCTAAATCTCTAGCTGCTAGACCAGTGCCAGGCATAAAGTAGGCCCCCAATAATTGTTTTTAACTTAAAAATTAAAAAGAAATATTTTGTTTTGAAAATATGCAGCACGAGTGTATGTCTTTGTGCCTGTAGAGGGTGACTGTTCTCCTGGCCTGGAGTTACAGACATTGTGAGCTGCTATGTGGGTACTGGGGACCATACCCAGTCCTCTGCAAGAGCATCTGCCTGTAACCACTGGGCGTCTCTCCAGCCCCCATTGATTGCTGAATTACTACTGACTTGCTTCCCCTACCGTGAAGATGTGGGTGGTGTTTTGCGTCTGGGTGCATCTAGCAAGCACACCCGTATTTATTGAATTAATAAACGAACCAATCAACTGAATCTGTTGCGTGAATCCAGTTGCCAGGTGAGGTGATGGTTGAAAAGCGGCTTTGGCTGGCTGTCACCGTCTGCTGGGTTTATTTGTTGGTACCTGACCCTCCTGTTCATCACATGCTTCCGGCCCGGCAGCTCTATCTGGCCGCTGCTGCCATGAGTCTGCACAGTGTACCTCCCGGTGCCACCCTGCTGGGGGGGGGAGGGGGACTCCTGTGGCCTCTTACAGCTCCTAAGGTAGAAGCAGCTGCAGGCCTCCTCTGGCCACAGCTCAGGACGCCGGGGATGAGGTTTCCAGCCGCGGGCGGTCCCGATCAGGTTGGAGGTTTCTGTACAACACACACAGCACACGTGCTTAGAGACGAGATCTCTTACTGATGCAGCTGGGTGAAGGTGAGGCAGTGTTTTCAGAGAGTGTGCCAGGAGACTCGTTTTGGGGCTCCAAGGGTATATCCTGGCCTCAGGGGATCCCCTCTCCCAAGCAGAAACTGATGATTCTCACAGTCTCAGACAGCTGCTGTCTACACACAGTCACCATTCAGAGCCCACCTCTGTTCTGGTGTCGTGAATCTTTACGCTGGGATCTTTCCCGTGTCACCTAACAGTGGCAGTTTGTCTTATTCTGACAGCTGTTGTCTTCTGTACTGCATCATTCATTTTTAATTCCACATGACTGTATCTGAGTTCTGCTGAGTCTGCAAATTTTTGGAGGGAAAAAGTTTAATATCCTCTACAACATGGGGTATAGTAAATCAGAAATAAGAAACCATTCAATAGTTACAGAACAAACGGAGGAATTAGCTCCTAATGGGTCCTCCATGACATCTGGGGCCAAACTGGGAATCTCCTCTCCCAGGACCAATTCTGCTTCACATCCCTGCGTATCCAGCAGCCACGTCATCAGGCTGCCGCCTGGGAAATTCTTAAAGTCTACAATAGGACTTGTTCACTTCTAGGGTGAACAAGACCCTGAAGCATGACCAATCAGCATCGGTGGTTACACAGCCTCGCACCTGCAACATTCTGTGAGGAAACAGGCTCTGGGACAGAGCTATGTGGCTTGTCCAAAAGCAGTGCAGGGGTGGACTTCAAAACAGCAACCCTCCTGACCTGGGAGCAGATATGCAGATGTGATCCACTGCCTCACAGGCTGGGGAGACACCCGGTGCTTATCTCAAGTCTAACCTAAGACTTTTTTGTTGTTGCTGGGTTTTTGTTTGTTTGTTTCCTCTGAGACAGGGTTTCTCTGTGTAGCCCTGGCTGTTCTGGATCTCGCCCTGTAGCCCAGGCTGGCCTCAAACTCACAGAGATCCGCCTGCTTCTGCCTCCCGAGTGCTGGGATTAAAGGTGTGTGCCACCACCGCCCGGCCTAAGATGTCTGTCTTTCCATCTGCTTTATTTAAACTTTTTTTTTTTTTTTTTTTTTTTTTGCTGGGCAGTGGTGGCGCACAGAGAAACCCTGTCTCAAGAAACAAAAAAAAAACAAAACAACAACAACAACAAAAAAAACAAAAAACCCAAAAAACAAAAACTTTTTTTCTGAGGTTTTTATTTTTTGTGTATGAATGTTAGTCTGAATGTGTCTATATACCATGTGTCTGCAGTGCCTGCCAAGGCTGGAAGATGACAGATCTTGAGGTTGGAGTTACAGACGGCTGTGAGCCACCACGTGGGTGCTGAGGATTTTGTCAGGGTCCTCTGGAAGAACAGCCGGTGCTCCTAACTGCTGAAGCATCTCTCCAGCCCTTCCATCTGTTTCTTAAAACTGCTGGTCCAAGCCGGGCGGTGGTGGCACATTCCTGCAGTCCCAGCACTCGGGAGGCAGAGGCAGGCGGATCTCTGTGAGTTCGAGGCCAGCCTGGTCTACAAAGCGAGTTCCAGGAAAGGCACAAAGCTACAGAGAGAAACCCTGTCTCGAAAAAACAAACCGAAAACAAAACAAAACAAAAATCTGGTCTAAGGGATGGCATTAACTTGCCCAGACCCAGAAGTTCCATCAAGAACACATACCAGCACCTCTCCTCAGCTGGCACCTTCTGATTCCAGACTTGTGCTCATCTAACATTACCACGCTAGCTTCTGGAAAAACAGATCAAGGCTTGCACCAGCCTCTCACTCCCATGTGATGTTCAAGGACTTGCCTGTAACACCTTGAACAGCAAAATATTATGAGCTGCATGAATCTACTAGCAGCAGAGTGGTTAAGGAATAATACGGCCATCAGATGGAGTACCATGTCGTAAGGCAGTTAAATGACAGGAAGTATGCTGTGCATACACACGCGTACTTAAACACACATAGAAATTAGTGGGAAAGCAGGTCTCCATCCAACTATTAAGTATTTCTTGCTGTCCAAGAAGCCTTAATGTGTTACTATGAGATGTTCAGAAGGAAAAAACTAATTTGGACTTTGAATTTAATAAGCGTCTGTACTTTTTTTTCTTTAAACACTAGCACTGCTTTTTATGGGGAAAGATTAGGAGACTGAAAGAACAGCAGAGTCCCAACAGGTGCCTGACTGGAAAGGTGGTATGACGCACGACGAGGGGGCTGGGAGTGGAGCTCGGCTCGCAGAGTGCTTGCGTAGCATTGTGCGGAGGCCCTGGGTTCGAGTCTCCACACCGTGTAAAACTGGACTCGGGAGGTACAGGGAGGAGGGTCAGAAGTTCAAGGATATCCTCGGCTACTCGGGGCGAGTCCGGGGCCACCCTGGGCTACTGGAGAAGCTGCTGGGGAAAGCCAAAGACACTGGGACGGCGCAATCCCCGCGAGTCTGCAGTAAGGAGGGCGGTGGCAGCGAGCGCACCGGGAAGGGCGGGTGGGCATCCACCCAAACTGGAAAAACCTGAGGCTGCTTCTGAATTGCGCACGGCTGAGTTCCGGCGCCCCGGGGCTCCTTCGGCCACGGGGAAACCGAGGCCGAAGGAGCGGCCGCGCGCAACCGCGCAGGCGACCAGGGTGCGTCCCACGGCTCCGAATCCGGAACCGCTACCCGTCCGGCCAGGAGCGTCGGGCTCCCGGGGTCACGGGGCTCGGAGGCGACTTCCGCCCAGCGCTGACCTCTAGGACGCGGCTCCGCAGCCGGCTACCACCGCCGCCGCCGCCGCCCGCCTCCTCCTCCCTTCCGTCGGGCCAGCGGCGCGTCCGCGCCCGCCCGGGACTCCGTCGGGGCGCAGGCGCACTGCGCGTGCGTGAAGAGAGGGCGCGGCCGGCCGGGGCTGCGGCTGCGCAGAGGCGGGGCCAGCCGCCGCGCCTGCGCAGTGGTGGGGCGGGGCGGGAAGGAGGGAGGCGGCGGCACCGGCGGCGGCTGCTGAGGAGGAGGAGGAGAAGGAGGGTGGGGGGAGCGAGCGGAGGGAGGTGTTTCTGTCAGTTCCGGCTGTTTGTTCGGGAAGTGGATCCGCCGCTGCCGGAGCAGCCGGGAGGGAGCTGCGGATCGCGAGGCCAGGACCGACCCCGCCCGCCCGCCCGCCCGCGCCGCCCCCGCCCGCCATGGCCCGGGACTACGACCACCTCTTCAAGCTGCTCATCATCGGCGACAGCGGTGAGGGCCGCAGGGGCCGGAGGCGCCCAGGGCCCTGCCGGGCGCGGCCCGCGGGGGCCAGGGGACGGACGGGCGGGCGGGCGGGCGGGCGGGGAGGCGCGGCCCGCGCGGGGCGGGAGGCGCGGAGCGCGGCGGCCGCAGGCCCCGGGGGTGCAGTCAGGGGCCCCGCCGGGCTGTTCCTCTGCGGGTCGGGGTGCCGAGCGCGCGGGATGCACGCCCCGGCGCTTGCTCCTGCCTCACGTGTGACCTTGGTCAAGTCGCGCGATCGCTGGAGTTGGAGAGACCCGGGTTCGAGTCCCGGGGAGACGAGCTTTTCCACTCTGTGACCTTGGGCAAGTTGGCTTCACCTTTCTGAGCCTCAGTTCCTGCATCTGGGAAGTGGGGACTTGTTAAACTGGGCGTTGTGGAGTATTCGGTGAGCTAAGAGTCAGGAAAGTGCTTCGCGCCGGGCCCGAGGTAAAGTAACCCCAACGAAGTCACTGTTGGGGTTGTCAGAATGAGTCTCCCCGTGAGGACTGAGCCCTCCGTGAAGTGGGGGTGTTTCCAGGACCTGCCTCTCCGGGTTGCTGTGCGTTTGGATGAGGGTTCCTGCAGAATCGCTGCAGAGGCTTTGGTTGGTTCGGTTCCCTCATCTTTGGAATGGAGTAGGGGCAGATCTGCCTGTCGCGGCTGATGTTAGTTAGCGCTCACAGGGATGCGAACAGTGTCTGGCACACAGTGGGTGGACAGCGTTTGCTGTTGTCACCATACTGAGGGAGACCCGGGGGTGCTTCAGCCAGTACTCTAAGGGCTTCGTCCACATACACAATCCTTTCAATACCGCTCTATTGCCGGTTCACAGAGCAACTTCTGGTACCCCAGTGCTTAAAATGCATGTGTTCAGTGAATGAACACAGAGCAGCCTTAGGAAAGTCAGACTGGTTTCTGGCCAAGGATGAAGCATTTTTAGAGATGTCTGGAGTATGGCAGGTGACCAGGTCTGTGGAGTGACGTTAAGTTCAGGGAGGCAGGTCCCAGGATGCTTATGGGAGTGTAACTGAGGTGCTAGGACTATAGGATGTTTCGGAAGGAGGCTGGGGAGCAGCCAAGTCTATAGATTAGACTTCAGTTGAGTGTGGGATAGAGGGTCATGTGACTTGAGACAGCCAAGTTGGTGGTAGAGCCTGTGGATCATTAAGGAAATGGAGCAGCAAGTCCCTCGAGACTCCGGATGTAGGCTTGGGTGGCAGTGTCATAGATGGGTCATTCAAGTGAGTGGTTTTTGGTCTCACCCGTGAAGCTGGGTTGGGATGTGGTTGGTGGTTTGGATCCGGTGGGAAGATGGCTGTAGTTTCAGTGGTTGCTGGTGGAGGGAAGATCTCGGGAAAAGTTAGGGCCTAACCAGTGAGGTGGGAGAGTAGCGGTGGGCGGGATGGAGTTAGAAAGGTGGAGGACTGGTGGGTTGTAGTTTGAATGAGACAGAACCAAGCAAGCTGTGTAAACCTGAACTTGGACACAGCCTATGAGATTCCTCGGGACGCTGAGGATTTGCTTTTTCCTCTGGCCTTGGTTCTGAGTGCCTGGCGGTATGTGATCTCCTTCCTTTTGTAGTTTAAGGCAGCCTGCTGTGGTCAGAGGTCTTTACCCTTCCTGAAGATGTCTTGTGCTAGACTCAGCAAGATGTAGCTTGTTGGCTTTTCTGTGAAACCCAGGAGATGGTTTTGGCTTGCTTTCTTACAGCGTATTTTACATGGTGTATTGATTTTTTTTTTTTTTTTTTTTTCTCAGAAGTCAGGTGTGGGAGAAGACTCCTTGGTCAGGTCTGGCTCCCAGTTCAGTATGAGTGTGTAGGCCTGGGTTGTGGAGAGGAGGGAGACACTTTGCTGTTGGATGTCTCCTGACACTGAGCCGAAACGCCAAAGCTGAACACTTAGGAAATCAGGAGTTGGTAGCCAGGGGAATTCAAGATAAGCTTTGCAGCTGAGCAGGGAGTCTGGCATCCTCACCTGCCTGCCCTGGGCTCCTTGAATGTGTGCTTCTTAAGGTCTGTCAAGTGATTCGCAGACACTTTCTCATCTGATTCTCACCCATGGCCTCTGTGGTTTGTCAAATAAGGAACCTAAGGCCTAGAGGCGCTGCCTGCCTGCCCCAAATCACACAGCTTTCAGCAGTGAAGCTGGGGGCCAGTGTTCGTCTCCGCTAACTCCCCCAAATCACACAGCTTTCAGCAGCAAAGCTGGGGGCCAGTGTTCGTCTCCGCTAACTCCCCTAAATCACACAGCTTTCAGCAGCAAAGCTGGGGGCCAGTGTTCGTCTCTGCTAACTCCCCCAAATCACACAGCTTTCAGCGGCGAAGCTGGAGGCCAGTGTTCGTCTCCGCTAACTCCGCAAGGGCGGGCAGGTGGTGGAGGGCTGGCAAGCAGTAGGCCCTCAGTGCTCGCTGCTTTATAACTCGAGGCCTCCTTCACCCTGGACCACACCGTACACACTTCTGGGATGCATTCCCTGGCTTGGGTATCTTTTCTTTGTAGCTGAGGCTCTACTTTCTTCTTGGCTGTTGTGGCATTGACTTTGGTTTATAATGGTGCCCTCCGACGCCAGTCACTCTCGTTCTTAGAGACTGGAGGCTGATGTGCCATCAGAGACCTAGTGAAAGCCCTTAACAGATGAGTAGATTGGAGCTGGGAGGCGGGCATGGCTTGGCTGAGGTTACACGAGAAGGTGGTCACTGAGGCAGGATTAAAGTTGATAGTGCTTCACTTGAGTTTACAGCAGGCCGGTGCTGAAGCAGAGAAAATTGATGAGGCAGCGGGACAAAGCCGGGGTGAAGGCCCAAAGGCAGACAGAGGGGGTAACGGCCAAGGGTGAAATCTCTTGCCTGCCAAGAGGCAACAAGTGTGCTGAGGTGTGCCTGTGCTGTGACTAGTGGTTGTTCTGCAGCCAGGGACTTCAGGTCCTGCTGTCACTGCGGATGGCACCTTCTTCTTGTCTATTACGGTCTGAGACTCAGATACATTTAATAAGAATGACGGTAATATTAATAATAATAAAAGGCCAGCTGTAGTATTGCACATCTTTAATCCCAGCACTTGGGTACACAGGCAGGTGGCTGGCTGTGAGTCTGAGGCCAGCTTGGTCTACACTGGGAAGTTCCAGGACAGCCAGACTCTAAGGGAAAAAAGAAAAAGGGTTCTGTCTCCTGCCCTAAGGTTTGAAAGCTGCTTCCCAGCACCTGGTAATGCTGCTGTAATAGTGTGACGTCCCCGGCGTTCACCAAGACTGATATTGGTACGGCCATCAGTTTGTGCAGGTGTTTAGGTGGTGGGTATTAAGTGCTGGGTTCAGCTTAGCACCGAGTGGATGCATAGGGTGAAGGCGGCAAGGTCTAGGTCCTCAGTGCTTAGGGAACTCACTGCTTAATGGCCAGACGTGAGCTTTCAGCTGAGTAAGCTGGACCTAGAAGGCTTCAGGAGGAAGCAGAGGAGGCCACAGAGCCAATGGGGTGTGAGTATCAGGCAGAACACCATGAGGACCAGCCCAGAACTTGGGCTCTCCTTGGGTTTAGCAGGATGCCTCGTGGCAGAACAATGAGGAAGTGGTGCTGAACACTGGGCGCTGGAGGGCTGAGCAACAGGTGCCTTGGATGCTCAGCTGTGTGCTCAGGAGCCCGCCACCCTCAGACCCTCTTTGGGAAGGTAGGACCCAGGTGGACTCAGAGAAGCAAGTTCTGCCGACTTGCTCACTGGAGATGGCCTGGAGAGGACATCTGGGGTTAGGTTAGAAAAACAAGTGTGCAGCTCAGTCTACAGCAGTGGTTTGCAAACCTGGTTATTTGAGGGGGGTGGAGCAATGCTATCTTTGAGAATTGGAGTCAAAATCTGGGTTTCATGATAGGCAAATACACTTAGAATTTGCTTTCAGTATGGGGTCCTAGGTTAGGATGTGGTACATTTGACGGCATTTGTTAGAACAGAAAGGATGGCTATACCAGCTCTGGGATCAATTGATGTTCCTGAAAAAGATGCGAGAGGATGATGGGCTGACATCCACTGGCTTCTGGCTGCTTCTGTTTTAAGTCATGCTTCCTCACTGGGTGACAATGTGTTTGTTCTTGTGTGGCAGTTCCACAGAAGTGAGGATACTCGGTCACTGGGTCTGGGGTATTTAAATTTTTCTTGGTATTGTCAAATTGCTTTTCAAAGAAACTGAAGTCATTTGCATTCCTACTAAATGGGCTGAAAGTGCCCCCATCAAGGGCTAAGAATATAGCTCAGGTGGTAGAGTGTTAGCCTCATATGCACAAAGTCCTGGGTTCAATCCCCAGCACACCGATAACCCCAGCATTTGGGAGGTAGAGGCAGAAGAATCGGATTCAAGGCCAACCTCTGCTATACAGTGAGTTCAAGTATGGCCTGCGCTACATAATACTCTGTCCCCACCCCACTCCCACCCCCAAAAAATAGAGGGAGAAGGGAAGGGTAAAAAGGGAAGGAACAAGCCAACAAGTCCTTAGGATGCCAGCAGAGGTGATTGACAGGCCTGGATTTGGATCTGCGCCTGACCTTTGGAGGTATCTTAGGTCAGCTGCCCATTCTTCAAGTCCTGCTTTCCTCATCTGAGGAGACACCATGGGAATTCTGGGAGCATCACGAGCTGCCACGCAGACTTGAGTGTGTGTTAATCTTTCATTCTGAGGTTGCTTGACCTAGCCATTTTTGGGTAATGGAGAAAGGAGACAGGAGGCAGGTAGGTGCACTGGCCAATCAGAGCAGTACGTATGTGGCAGTCAAGAGGAAGGTGGGGTGAGGCACAGCCAGGGGCTGCTGTGCCAAGTGCAGTGGTCCAGACACTCAGGGGTGGTAGCCAAGTAGGTATCCAGCAGCCTCCCTGTGTAGATGATTTTTCTTTGGGCCCCCAGCTCACAAATAATGACATGGAGACTTATTATGAAAGCTTGGCCTTAGCTTAGGGTTTGTTCCCAACTAGTTCTTACAGTCCACATTAACCTGTACTTTTAAATCTGTGTTCCATCGTGTAGCCCGGTACCTCATCTCTCCATACTGCCCATCCTGCTTCTTCTGCACTGGCTGGCTGCTCTCCCTCGTGCCTAGATTCTTCTTCCTACTTCCTCTCTCTGCCCAGAAGTCCCGCCTATACCTCCTGTCTAGCTATTGGCTGTTGAGCTCTTTATTAACCCAGTCACAGCAGTGTATCTTTATACAGTGTATAGTATCTCACAGCACCCCTGCCTCACTCATTCAGCCATACTGACCCAGCTAGGGGTTGATGACTGAAAGCTGGCCCTAGTCATTGGGCCTCAGTTTCTTCACATGTATAGTGCCCTGATAAAACCGAGGACTCTCTCCAGCTTTCCAGTCCTTGCAAACTGAAGTGGTGTGAGATTCGCTGAGGCCCTTGCTGAATCTGGAAGCAGGTGGGCCAGTCTCGTTTGGTTGACCTTCCTCTTGTTGTCTGGGGCAGTCCACAGGGCCTGGGTGTGAGTGGCTGTCATGTCCCCCAGAGGATTTGAGAGCAGCTTGTCTTACATGAGGACGAAGGCAGAGGTCAGTGATTGACTGGAAGAGATGTTTGTTCTTGGTTTGTGCAGAGATAGGTTGGCCCTGAAGAGTTCTGGCCGTGCTGGGCTGCTTACGGAGGACAAAGGATGGTCTCAAGGGAGCCCCCACCTGCTCATCTCCACGCCTTCTCTCTTGCAGGTGTGGGCAAGAGCAGCCTGCTGTTACGGTTTGCAGACAACACCTTCTCAGGTGAGTCCTCCCTGGGTGCTGTTGGGTGCCTGGGCTTTGAATTTCCTACCCTGTTCCAGAACCCACTTGCTTCTGTCTGAGGCAGGAGACTTTATCATTGTGGGGTGAGGGCACATAGGTGAGAATTCTGTGCCTACTGTCCTCACTTCCCTAGCAAGGGTCTGTTTGTGCCTCACACTTAGGAATTGCTAGTCTTACTAGATAGTCCATGTCTAATAGGAAGACGTCTATAGCGTAAGAATGACAGTTACCCCTCTGCTGCCCTGGAGCCTCTGTTCAGGGTGTGGGTGTCCTTTCCTGACCCCACCTGCTCTTCAGAAACATGCTCCAGCCTTGCTGTGCACAGACCCCCACCCTGGTTCTGATTGTTTTTAGACAGTGTCTCCCTATGGATCTCTGGTTTGGCCTGGAACTTGCTATGTAGACTGGGTTGGCTTTGAACTCACAGAGACCCACTTACTGAGTAGTGAGATTAAAGGCATACATGCTACATGCCCAGCCTTCCTTTCGTTCTGTAGGGCTGGGAAGGGTTGCTCATGTCTGGATGCACTGGCCTTCACTAACACCACTCAGGGCATGTGGCTTCTGGTTACATCTGTTTTAATCAGTGCTGCATTTCTGGGATACATTGTTTCTTCTTGTACACAAAGAACTGAGGTTACTAGGTCACAGGGTCTAAGAGTGTTTAAACTTTGCTCGGTACTGCCAAATTTATTTTTTAAAAACCTGTTATTTATGCCAGGAGGTGGTAGCGCACACCTTTAATCCTAGCACTTGGGAGGCAGACACAGACAGATCTCTGTGAGTTCGAGGCCAGCCAGGGCTGTTACACAGAGAAACAAAAAACCCTTATCTGACTGAAGCTGAGGGCAAAGGGGACATGTCACGTGTCTTAATTACTGTTCTACTGTGAAGAGACACCATGATCACCGCACTGAAAGGAAGGATTTAATTGGGGGCTTAGCTTACAGTTTCAGAGGGTCAGTCCATCATCATCACGGCAGGGAGCATGGCGGCTGCATGGTGCTGGAACAGTAACTGAAAGCTGTATCTTTATTTTATTTTATTTTTGGTTTTTCGAGACAGGGTTTCTCTGTGCAGCTTTGGAGCCTGTCCCAGAACTCACTCTGTAGCCCAGGCTGGCCTCGAACTCAGAGATCCATCTGCCTCTGCCTCCCAAGTGCTGGGATTAAAGGTGTGCACCACCACCGCCTGGCTATTTTATTTTATTAAGATTTATTTATTTATTATGTATATAGTATTCTGTCTGCATGTGTTCCTGCAGGCCAGAAGAGGGCAGCAGATCTCACTACAGGTGGTTGTGAGCCACCATGTGGGTGCTGGGAATTGAACTCAGGACCTCTGGAAGAGCAGCCAGTGCTCTTAACCATTGAGCCATCTCTCCAGCCCCTAAAAGCTGTATCTTGATCCATAAGCAGGGGGAGGGCAAGCGAGTGAACCTAGACCTGGCATGGGCTTTTGACACTCCCAGTGACACACTTCTTCCAACAAGGCCACACCTCCTAATCCTTGAAATCCTCTCAGATAGTTCCACTCCCTGGTGACTAAGCATTCAAATATGAGTCTGTGGGGGCCAGTCTTAGTCAGACCACCACACCATGGTGTGTGTATGTGTAGGTCAGAGGACACTGGGGAGTTGGTTCCCTCCTTCCGTCATGTGGGATTGAACTCAGGTCATCATGCTTGGCAGCAAGCACCATTGCCTATTTGAGATACCTCACCAAGTTCCCAAATTGCTTTTCAAGGAAGCTGTGGTCATCTGCGCCTGTCAGTCCATTTTCTCTTTAACCGTATCTGGGTGTTTTATCTGCATGTGTGTCTATGGTTGTGAGTTTCCCGCGGCTGCTGGGAATTGAACCCAAGCCCTCTGTTGGTGTGGAGCAGTGTCTGGGCTGTGATAACCAAAGTTGTCTGCAGATTACTTCATGTGTCCTCAGGAGAACAAAGGCACCCTGGTTGAGAACCACTGGTCTTCAGAACCTGTTCCCAGCTTTCTTCTGCTCTGTGTTGATTCTGGTTTGTTTTGCTTTGCGTGCTCACGTGTGAGGAGCTGCTTGCCCTGGAGATACCAGACGCTGGCCTGGTTTCTGGGTGCTCGCCCTGGTGTGAGCTGTGTCTCCACCATGTTTGCTAAAGCTTTCCTGCTAACTTCCTGCTTCCATTTCTGCCTCACCTTGAACTTTGGCCTTTCCCATGCTCTTGCCACCCTTCACGTGGTCATCTGTGTCTGTCTTTTGAAAGAGTTCCTGCTGTGTTGTGGATGGAATGATAGCCATGCTTTTAGCATACTGGACTATGAAAGTCGGCAGCTGCTCTTAGATGCGTCTTCCACACGGATATCCGAAGCGCCATTTCAGTAGCATCTTGTCTGCTGGTGAAACCTCCTGGCCCACTGCCACACACACACACACACACACACACACACACACACACACACACACACACACGGAAGGAACTGTGCATAATCTCATAATCTCAGCCATAGCACAAAGGCCTGGAGCACCCCCCACCCCAGCCTTAGCCTCACAGACCCCAGGCCCACCATGGATATTTTGCTGCCATCTCCCCAGGAAGGTGCAGTGTTGGGTCCTCAGTCAATTTTGAAGGTCACCCTCCCCCCCAAAAAAAAATAGAAAAGAGAAACCCGGGATGAATAGGTCTGCTATATTCTCGGGTCACAGCCGACATGTCCCTACCCTGCCTTTTGCTTCCCATTTTCATTTCTTTGGTAGCGTGTATTTCTGAACCTGTCTCTTCCTTTGGGTCACTGTGTCCTGACTTACTTGCGTCTTGGGCCTATTAGAGCAGGTGTGCTTTCTTTGTTCAGGGCTCTGTCCTTAGGGCCTTGACTGCGGGGGGCTCATACAGTGGGATGGGGTGGGGTTCTGGGGATCAGAGGGCTCCCTACCCTGAGTAATGGGCTGCATTCGTACAGGCAGCTACATCACCACAATTGGAGTGGATTTCAAGATCCGGACTGTGGAGACCAATGGGGAGAAGGTGAAACTGCAGATCTGGGACACAGCAGGGCAAGAGCGCTTCCGCACCATCACCTCCACGTGAGTCCCTTGGGCCCTCGTCCTGGGTGTCTGCATGACGTTGAGTGACAGTGTTGAACAGAAACAGTAGAAACGTCCCTGCGGGTGAGGAAGGAGGCCGAGGTGGTAGCTGGGCCTTCCCTTCCTGCAGACACCAGAGAAGGCCGTGGTGTGCTGAGGGAGCCACCAGGGCTCGGGCCATGCGGTGTCTGAGCACCTGGCCCTGGTACCTGCCATGAGACAGACTGTGCCGTCCTCGTGGGTACACGGTTTTCCCTGCCGGCAGCTCCTTTTCCTTCAAGTGGCAATAGCAGCAGTATTTGCCTCCCTGGGTAGTAGTGACAAGTCCTTCCCTGGTGCCCAGTGAGCCGCTGACTCCTTAGAGATGGCTCCCTCTCTGGGAGCCTGGGAGGCCACAAGTATGTGGGCCCCTCTTCTACCCCCATCTGTTGTCTAGCGGGTCACCTGCCTTTGCGGTGCTTGTGGGACTCAGCTGCCCACTGGAAACCACTCCATGTTGAGTCCTGTAGATGGGGTTCTTAGGTGTCTGTGAAACAGCGTGGATTTCTAATTCCTGCTCTGTGTCCTTGGACAAGCTGTCTAATGTTTGTGCCTCTGTCCAGAGAACTCTAGTTAGGATTTGCCCGAGTGAGTGCTAAGGCTTAAGTTCAGGGCTCCTGCTCTGGCCTCTTCATGGGTCACTTTTAGCTTTCTGTGTGCCGAGCATACTGTTTCCCCATTTTACAGCCAAAGGCGTGTCTGTCTGTGTGTGCATTTGAGACAGGGCCTCACTGTGTACCCATGGCTGCCCTCAAGCTCACAGATATCTCCTGTTTCTGCTGGGATTAAAGGCACGCACCATCTCTCCCAGCTAAAGGTGCTTCTGAGACGTGCACTCATGTGGAAGTGCACGCAGGGTGGATGGGTTTCTGGGACACTCCAGGCCTTCCTGCGTAACAGTTCTGGATTTTAGTGGGATGTCTCCAGGTGACCATTCCAGGCCCTAGGTGTCCTCTGAGGGTGTGTGTGTGTGTCAGAGGAGCACAGGGCTACTCAGCTGAGGCTCAGCCTGGTGGGTGTGTTGTCCTGTCTACTCTGTGGTGGACACGAGTGCCATGGCCCAGGACTCTCTAGGCACAGGGTACCGTCCTGTCTGCCTACGTGTCTGGGGAAACCAAGGTTAGCCCTGCCAACCTTGGGGTCTCAGGCTTGGCCCATTCTGAGGCACAAGGCACTTCAGGGCCTGCCTGCCAAGGGGGCCATGGAGAGACCGATCCCCCGTGACGGTGGCCGGTGAAAGGAGGATCCTGAGATAGTTGAACGTTTTGGAGGTGTGGCGGGCAGTCTGTAGGAGTGGAAATGGCTGTACCCTGTGTATCTGCTAAAAGGAGCCCTGTTGCTATCCCCAGTCTTAACCATTCCTGAGGAGGTTTCTGGCCCTCGGGGTGGCTGGGGTAGGGGAGAGGGAGAAGGGAGAAGGGGGAAGCCTTGCACTGGCCTAGGAAGCAGGCCTGGTGCTGAGGCTGCGGCTGCCCACTGGACTAAGTGGCCGCCATCAGGGGAGTACGGCAGTGGATGGGAGACACTTGGGTCAGAAGACTGGGAGCCCTGGTGTCTTCCACCCCTGGCCAGCCTAGGCCCTTCCTTCCCTGGCCAAAGCTCTCCTGGAGTGCTGGAGTGGCAGGAACTAGGGCAGTGATGTGCCATTTCTTGGTGTCTTGTGCAAAGGTAAGATGACAGGCATTCTGCTGCAGGAATGGCTTCTGTCCACATGGTTCCCATACCTGCCCCAGAGGCGGCCAAGCTATGCCGTGTGCTGAGCCGGTGCTCAGGGCAGTGGTTGGCTAGGGACCAAGGCAGGGTGGTTCAGGGGTTCCGAGCTGAGATAGTGGGAACTGTCGGGCTCCCTCAGAGCCTTGGACCAAGTCAGTAGACAGGGTATGTATGGTGTCCTGGGAGGGCTCCCCTGTGTCTGAGGATGGACAGATGCCCGGGCCACAGTACAGCAGGGCCCTGGTGTCCTGCCCTTGTTCTAGATAGGTCTTGACTACAGAGGGGTGACTAGATGGCTGGGTGCCCTTCCCAGTCTGCTGTGGATCCTGGTGTAGCCATCCTGGAACCCAGGCTGGGAAGTGCTGTCCAGTAGAGCTGCATGGAGGAGCCTGCCCTGGGGTTTGGAGTCTCATTGTTCTAAGACCGTAGTGATGAAGGACGGGTCGCTTTAGAGACAAGGCTCAGAAAACAGCTTGGGCGGTTAGATAGACTGGGCCAGGAGTGTTGCTTGGCCGCTGGCCCTGTGCTTCAGGGATGGTGCTGCTGTCTGGCTTTCTGGGGACAGATGTTCAGAGAGGAGCTGTGGCACCCTCCTCCTTCTAGAGCTTTGCTGAGTCCTTCCTGCGACTGCTGGAGGCCTGTGTAGCCTCTACATTCTGTCACTGGGGCAGTGAGCCAAGAGCAGGAAAAGAAGTGTCACCTGTCCATGGGGGGGGGGGAGGACGACACGACACCTTGCCATGGCTTCTTGTAAGGTGCAGCCTCTAGGAATGACATTTGCCTACCAAGATTTGAAAGTGTGAGTGTTTAAACCAGGATGGGGTAACATGATGCCAGATTATAAAATAAAAGGAGGAAGACTTCAAAGGAGTTCCGCTGGTGGTGCTCAGTCAGCTGTGGTGACTCTTCCTGCCTGGTCCATCTCAGGCTGTCCCCATCCTTCACCACCGCTGGTCAGGCCTGACAAGCCAGTGCTGTCCAGCTGGCCAAGCTTGGCTGGGGCTGGTGGTCAAGGCTGGGTGAGGGCCTTGGTCGTGGCCCAGGGCACCCTCACCTTCCCCACCACTGTCCTGCTGTGGCAAGCGGGCCCCAGGGAAGCAGCTTCTCTGTCCTGGACCAAAGCCCTGATGCACATCTTGGCCCTGCAGGTACTATCGGGGGACCCACGGGGTCATTGTGGTTTACGACGTCACTAGTGCCGAGTCCTTTGTCAATGTCAAGCGATGGCTTCATGAAATCAACCAGAACTGTGACGATGTGTGCCGAATATTAGGTGAGGCTGGACCCCAAGGTGGGGTGGTGGGCAAGTGGCGGCTCTGCCCTTGCAGGTGGGTGACTGTGCTTTGTCTTCAAGTGGGTAATAAGAATGACGACCCTGAGCGGAAGGTGGTAGAGACAGAAGACGCCTACAAGTTTGCTGGGCAGATGGGGATCCAGCTCTTTGAGACCAGTGCCAAGGAGAATGTCAACGTGGAAGAGGTAAGCTCTGTCTGACCCCGTCAGAGGGCAGTGAGGACCCATGCGCTTCAGCAGACCTCACTTCTCTACCACAGCGTTCCCCCACTCCAGGCCTGCCCAGCTGTGAGTGACCAACAGTTACTTACTGCCCACTGCTGGCTGCCGCTCTGCAGGCCCGAGACTGTCTTAGCTCAGCTGTCCTCTGAGGTAGGAGCCCACATCTCGGGGAGGAAACCTCAAGTTCCTCTCACTGAACAGCCTTAAGAATCAGCCAGGGAGAGCTGGCGGCAAGCCCAGATCTTTGCCACCCCAAAGCCCTGCAGGTTCTAGCCCAGCTGCCTCCTGTCAGCCCTCTCAAGCCCATCTCCACCACCTCCTCCCTGTCCCTCTTGGTTGCTTGCTTTCCGGTTCCTAGGGATTGTGGATGGAGCCTCCACCTGGGAGGCCTCTTCTTCACTTTAGCTCCCCCTGTTGAAGGGCAGCTGTGATTCTGAGGGAGAAAAGCTAGAGCTTTTTCCACAAGCCCCACTTGGCCCACTCACTGGCCCCAGAGGAGTCTAGAAGTACCAGGAAGTTGGCTTCCCACTGCGTTGGAAACACAGGCTCCTTAGAGCCAGGCTAGGACCCACATCTGGGACTGAGCTCCGGGTGATTCGCTTGTTCATCTGTACACAGGAGTGAGGTGGTTCCCCAGGTTGTGAGGACCAAGCGAGCCAAGTTGTGCTTGCTCAGTAGATGGAGATTGTGAGCTCAGCTGTTTGTAAGAAAGATTTGTGTGAGAGTGTGTGCAGTTTGCACGTACAGGATCCAGAAGAGGGCGTCAGAGCCCGTGGAGCTGGAGTGAGAGGTGCTTGTGGGGCCCAGCTTGTAATGGGGGTGCTGTGATCCGACCCCTGGTCCACATGACACTGAGTCATCTCACCCGTTTTGAGGACACCAGCGTTTGTATGCCCGTGGCTTGGTGGCTGCCTCCGCATGGCTGAGCCCTGGCAGCAGGACTTAGGTAGTCAGGGGAAGGTTTAGACACATTGTCTGGCCCCAGGGACGGTGAGGTGGACAGCCGGCGCTTCCTCCCATCTACATGCAGAGCAGCGTACTTCTGTCAGAGGTTCTGGTGGGTTTTTCCTGTTTTGAAAAGGACTGGAAAGATGGCTCAGTGATTGAGATTGTATGCTTTTATAGAGGACCCGAGTTCAGTTCCAGTACCCATGCCAGGCAGCTCACAACCGCCTGTAACTCCAGCTCTGTAGGTACTGCACTCAATGCACATACCCACATACAGGAAAAAAGATTGGAAATTATCCAAGTGATTGACTTCTGACACCCAAGACAGCTGTGGTCTTTTAGCATTCCCTTTAACCTTTGACCCCACTCCCTCCTCCTAAAGCAGCCCTTCTCCACCTGGGGGTCATGACCCCTTTGGGGGTTGAACAACCCTTCACAGGGGCTGCATATTAGATATCCTGCATATCAGATATCCTGCGTATCAGATATTTAATTATGATTCATAAAAGTAGCTAAATTAGTTATGAAGTAGCAGTGAAATAATGTTACGGTTGGGGGTCAGCACACCATGAGGAACCGTGTTAAAGGGTGGCAGTGTTAGGAAGGTTGGGAACCGCTGGCCTAGAGTGTGTTTGAGGGCATATAACACACACCAGTAACCCTAGCACCAGGGAGACAGAGGGAGGAGGATGGTGAGGTTCAGGCCAGGTGACACCCCGACACACACACACACACACACACACACACACACACACACACACACACTTTGGACATACACAGAGTTCACAGAGGAATAGAAAATTGCCTGGGTAGGTGGCTGTGCTGGCCAGCAGGGCTCCGCACTAGGTCTCAGGTCAGCCTTACCCTGTCGTCTCTCCAGATGTTCAACTGTATCACAGAGCTGGTTCTGCGAGCAAAGAAAGACAACTTGGCAAAGCAGCAGCAGCAGCAACAGAACGATGTGGTGAAGCTCACGAAAAACAGTAAACGGAAGAAACGCTGCTGCTAATGCCCCAGTCCACTGCAGAGACTGCACTGCTCCCTCCCAGCCCGAGACCTCGAGCTCCTCGGGGACAGTCTCAGTTTAGTGCCGTTATTTAAAGAATTCTCTCCACGTTTTTTGTATCGGGAGGCGCCATCGGCACTTCCTCCCCCTTCCCCCTTGAGTGCCAAGAAGGTGTTGGACGAGCCTGCCCTTCCCCACTGGTGCCCATCCCCCTGCTGAGGCGCCTGGACCTGTCGAGGACGCTGCCAGCTGAGCGGACTGATTAACCAGTTTGTACATAGTGTATATTGCATTAACCAGCTGCACACCCTCAGCCTGCTCTGGCTTTTGCCTCCTTCCTGCCAACCTGCTGCAACAGACCCTCCCAAGCCCTCCTGTCCCATCTCGACGGCAGCTTCCTGAGGAGCCAGCCTCATGTCCTAGCTGAGTCTTTGGCCAACCTGGGCCCGTGGAGTGAACTCTACATGGCTCCTGCCCTACAGCGGCTCTGGGAGCTGGGGAACCTGGCCTCCACACAGGCCCTGCCCTCGGCTGGCCCTAGGCCTTCAGTTCACAGAGGAAGTCAGTCTTGCCCATCTGGCCAACAGGTTTCTCATTCTGCCTTCTAGATGCCTCTGCTACAAACCCAGGGGAGCTGTGGCTTCTCACTTACCCACGTTGTTTCAGTTCCAGCAGAAGGTAGGGGTACCTGTGTTCAGAGATGGAGCTTACAAGGGGGAGCATTATTTTAACAGATAGAGCCAAATGGAGCCAAATCAAACGAATTCAGTTCCTCAGTTATTTCCGTGAGACGACTTGATTGGCTCACTAGCGAAAGTTGTGACTGTCCCACTTTGGGTTCAGTACTTTTAGAAAAGGTGTATGGTTTCTGTTCACTGTGGGGTTAGGCTCTTTCCCTTCATGGGGAAAGAGGAGCTCTGCACCCTTGCTCCGGTGTGTGCAAGGGCCTCCCAGTGGAGCCAGTTTGTAATGTAGTACCAGACACCTCTGACACATGCAGGGGTGCTGGGTATGGGAGGACACCTCCAAGCTGGGCCAGGCAGCTTTGCAGTACTGACAGACCTGCTTTAGTATGAAGGCAGTAGGAAGATTTCTTGGCCACTGGGAAGAAGTGACAGTGTGGTGGGGGAAGCCAGTATTGGCCCCCCCAGCCCCCCCGAACCCCCTGGAGTAAAAATCAGGGTGATCTACGTTTAATTACTTCCCCCTTCCCCTAAAGGATCACGTAACTGGGAAGAACTGATTTGGACACCATGATGTGTTTTAGATTTCCTTTCCTAGGCGATTTCCAGGCAGTCCTGACCGGACAATCATCACAGATGACTGCAGATTTTCCGTGTTAACACTGTGGACGGGTTTCTAATCAATAAAACTGGGGCTTTCTTCCACCTGTCTCTCCACTTGTCCAGACTGTCAAAAGCTGGGGTTCTGTGCGACAGGCCTGTGTTTCTGAGCTGCAGGCTGGGTTTGGGGCTGTGGGCCTAGAAGGTAGGTGCTGTGGAGGACACTTCAGGGCCAAGCAGTAGGCGGCTCCATGTGATCCAGGTGAGCCGGGAGCTGAGGCAGATTCTGTTTTCGGGACTGTCTTGGCTGACGGGCAGAAGTGGTCCCACATGCTTCTGAGCCCATGGGACAGTGTGGAGGTGTTTGCCAGCTCAAGCAATGAGAGGGTGAGCTTGGAGCATCCAGACCAAGTTAGGTGGCTCTGCGGCTGCTGGCACCTGCCTATGAAGGCCCAGGTGATGGGTGACTTGGTGACAACAGTGTGCCTGTCCCACAGAGTGTCACATGCATGAGTGGGGTGGGGTAAGGGGGGGGGTGGGGGCTCAGGGCTAAACTGGTGTCCTAGTGGACCTGATGTGAAACTCCTGTCAACCAACAAACTTTTAAATGGTTTGCTAGGATTATTTCTGTATTGAAAGTTTCTAATTATGCTTTTTAAAAAAAAATACTAAAAATAAAGGTTCAAGCTGCCAAATTTCCTTCTAGGGTGTGTTTGCTCTCCTCCAGCTGTGCTCTGGGCACCTGGCCGTTTCCACTGTTGGGTCCAGCTCTTGTTGAGAACTCGAGTCTGGTTTCTCCATGAACGGACGGGTCAGGACGGTGGTTCCCTTGGGCCCAGAGCACTCGTGGGAGGGATGTCAGGGAAGCTCCATGTTTATTCTTCACATGCCGGAAGGATGCAATGGAAGCATCTGCTTGGAGCGAGCTCTTTGAGCTGCAAGTTCCGCCATGCTGGACAAGAGGGTGTGGGGCAAGACACTGCCACCATCACAAATGGCCTTCCGGGCTCAGTACTAACCCGCTGTGGCGGCGGCAGCCAGTGGTGGCTTTTGACACACAAAGCATGTTTGTGACAACCCTCCACACACCCAGGAACTGAGGCAGCAGGTCTGTAGAAATTAATTTTATTCTTATTTAGACTATTTTCAAAAGAAGCAGTGGTGCGCTGTTTTTCTAAAAATATGCCTTTATAGATTTATATATGTGTGTTATAAAATCCATACGTGTATTTACACAATTGCTACATACAAAATTACAGCACTGTGGTATGTACACATCTTTAAGTACATTCTTTCTGCTCAGCCCTGCTGTGCTTTTCCCCGTTGAGGGCAGGAGGCTTTGTGAGTGGTAAGCAGCTGCAGGCTGGGCCCACAGAGCCTCTGAGTGGGGCCTCAGCAGAGATGGGGACGGCTGCTGCGGAAGGAGAAGCAGCAGGCTGCAGGCCTTGTCCCCTGTAGGCCTGGTGGGCAGGATCTGGAGGCTCCCAGCAGCCTCAGCCCATCCACCCTTGGCCCCCACGCTGCCTTCCGTGTGTGGGTGGTTAGACTGGTCCCCTTGGAGGCCAGCCTGTGGCCTGCACTTGACTTGGCCAGGTTGATTTGAGGTGGGCAGGAGCTGTGGAGGAAGAACAGTGCTCTCCCAGCCCTACCCCACGAGGGAAAGTCTGGGCCTCACTAGGGGTAAGGACTGTCTGCCCTGGAGGAAGCTGAGTGGAGGCAGCCAGAAGACAGGATTGTCCCTGGGGGTACGGAATGGCCTCGGTGGAGATGGGTAACCCGGTTCTTAGGCCCTAAGCCATAGGCTGGGGCTCCTGCCATACAGGACTCCGGCACAGGGGCATGCACATGGGTGAGGGGCCGTGCCTCCCCTACTCCAGGCAAGCGGCTGGTGCAGGAACGGAGGCTCAGGCCTCCTGAGGCATGCACAGGAGGACCTCAGTCTGTCCCCATGTTCAAATCCAAGGAGGCAGCAGAGCTTTTGGGGTGGGCTGTGAGGAGCTGGGTCTGAGTGGCAGAGCCCATCAATGGACTGCATGAGAAGAGGCTGGAGCCCTGCTCACTAGCAGGGTCCTGGGGAAGCCCAGGCTGAGGCTTGGCTTGGGCAGTGGGGACAGGATTCATTCCTGTCCCTTGGCAGGGAGCAGCCTTCAGAGGACAAGGCAGGCCCCACTTCTCCATCACACTAACAAAAGGGAATGAACCCACTGGAACCCACTGGCTCCAGCTGAAGGTGACGGAAGACCCTTTTCAACTGCCTCTAGTTCTCCATCTTCCACGGCCTGACTCCTCCCCACCTAAATTTTCCTGAAGAAGGAGAAGAGCCGTTTGCCGTCCATGGTGCTGGGTTCCTGCCCCCGCCCTACGCCGTGGCCCCTAGAGAAGGCGGCAGCAGGCCGGCTCTGTTCCTTCAGGTGCGTGTCCATCAGCTGCCTGTCAATGACCCTGTGCATGTCATCCTGCAGAGAAGGAAAGGGTGTGGATAAGCAGCGGCTCTTACCTGGCCCTGGGGTTGGACAGGGAGGTGACAGATGTCAGGGCAGGGGAAGGTGAGGGATGGGATGAATAAGCACTGGAGCTGGGGCTGGTGGACCAAGAAAGCGGTGAATGTTGGTGCCGTGCCAGGGCAGTCTCAGCCAGTGTCTTGAGGCCTAGATAACAGAACAGCCCCGTGCTGTACTAGCCCGTGGGGCTGTCTGGATGCCTGTGGTCTGGCTGGCCACCTCACCCTCAGTCAGCCCAGAGTGACCTTAGCTTGTCAGCTCTCTGGCTCAACGACCTGGTCCCAAGAGGCTACCGGTGTCCCAATTCCCCCTTCAGATCCCTTCCAGGCTGTCACTAACGCCCACACACCAGCAACGGTGGCTATGTGTGGACTGCCCCCCCCCACCCCCCCGCTGAAGCTGTGGGCAGTGTCACCTTGAGACACTGTCTCCTCCCTCCTCAGTCCCACCGTTAGCTTCTTCATGGGGTAAGGATCTCACCCTCTGATTGGCTGGTTACTTCGATCAAGAAGCCCTGCCCTGCCTCACAGGACAGCGGCGCTGAACAGCTCATTTCTGGTCACCAGATTCTGACTCCTGTAGAAGGAAGCCACCTGGCAATGGGCTCTGCTGCTAACAGTTTGTGAGGAGCTCTGTGTGGTCATCACCAGACAGCAGACACACCACCACCCACCTTCCTGCCTCCTTCAGCTTTTAACCCGGCTGTGAGCTCTGTGCCATCCTGACAAGAAGACCCTAAAACAAACCCATAGGTGAGGCCAGGTTGGGGTGGGCTCCATGCAGCAGGGAAAACTGGGCTCTGGGCAACCACTCATGAGGGGACAAACCTGGAGGGCCTGGCCCCACTTTCCAACCAGCTTGTCTGTCCCCTCTCACTCCAGTTCTGATCTGAGGGTGTAACCTGAGTATCTTTTCAGGTTTCAGAAGGAAACCACAGGACCTTTCTGACCTATCGGTCACAAGGCAGTGTGGGTGAGGGGCAGACCTCACTGTCACTGGCTGACAGCCTGCACACCTCTCCTTCCGATCTCACCCTCCATCACATTCAGCTTCCTCCCTGCCTTTTCCCTGTCTCCTCCCTCATCCTCTCCCTGCCAGCCCGATTTTCCATTTGCCTCTCAGATTAACCCTGTGTCATTTTTGCCAGCACTTGGCACATGGCTCCCACTTCCGAAGCCTCAATGTGGAATCTTAGCGTTACTCTACACTGGGGCCAGACTCAATGAAATATGTTGTTCAGCACTAGAGAGAAAAGTCAAAGACCTCCAGAAAGAAGCCTTTCGATACTGCCATGTTTCTCCTGGCACGGTCACTTCAAGTTGCATTTTATACTTTAGCCAAATTTATCAAGCAAATTCCGGAACGTATCTCCTTGGAACTACACACACGCACGCAGGAGCTGGTCATGATCCCACGCCTGCTGCTATTCCTGTGGTAAAAATCCATCTATGGTAAGGTGGCATCAGCCTGCCAGAGCTGCCAAACTCGCGGCACTGATGGGGAAAGAAGGCTGGGGCTCGATGGCACATCATACTGCACAGAGATGAGGTGGGTCCGGGACACAGAACACGGTGAGTGGTCCATGGGGAGGTGGCAGATGCAGGACAGAGATGCAGGAAGGAAGAGATGAATGGATGCGAGGCTCAGTCTCACCTCAAAGGCAGGAGGGGTGTACAACTAAAGCTGTTGGTACAGGAGCTGAGAAAGGCCACTAGATCAGAAACCAAAGGAGCCAGATAGTAAAAAGCCCTGAGGAAGCAAACTGTAGTTGGGAGAGAAGAGAGAACAGCTGTGGTAAGTAAGCCAGGGTTCTGGCTAGCTGGCTGTTGGTGGAGTCAGGACTGGTTGCCAGCCCCACAGAGCCACAGTGTAATGGTTACTACTAGTCTGCCTGCCATGTGGGGCTCACCTCAGTAAGTCACAGGTGACTTTCCATCTGAAGAGAGACCTTAACCACTGGACCCACATTCCGACATCAGCCTACCCCAACCTCACCCATGAGTCACAGCCCCTGCCGGGGCAGTAGGGTGTCAGGAGACCCTGACACCAGTGGTCCTAGCTGACTCCTGACTCACTTTCTCCAGGCCCTGTGCGAACAGTGCCCATGGGAAAAGGAAGCTGCAGACCGTTGAGAGAGAGGACAGCAGCAGCCTGAGGACTGCTCACTGGACCCAGCTGTGAGCTTTCACTCAGTCACACGGGGCTTTCCGGTCCCAACCTTAGTTTAAACAAACCAGAATGAGCAGCTGAGGAAGGCCCACTCCATGTCTGGTGGTAGCATGTCCCTAACAGGCTGTTTGGCTTTTCTGTCTGGAGGCCACGCTAAGGCCTTCTTCCCCGGGGACTCCACAGGTGAGAACGGAAGCTTCTGGTCACCTGGGCTCATAGGCCTTCTCTGCCAAAACTCTCATTACAGATGTCGGTTCAGAGATGCTTCGTGGCACTTCCCCATCTAGGCCTCAGGCTGCTATTTACCTGCCAAGCCTCAAGCTGCTGTGAGAGGTTCAGTTTCTGCTGAATGGCATCCAACAGCTGGCTGTTCAGAGACATCATGTCCATCTTGCACTTGGCAAGTTCCAGCTCTACAGCGTTCTTTCTGCAAAGAAATGAACCACAATGAGGATGGGCACCTTGTGCCAGAGGCACCTGGTTCTTCACTGGGAGACCTGGTAAGGAAAGGGGGCTGACCCCACACCACAGGGTCACTGTGACTAAGCTCTTTGAAGGACTGCTCCCTAACCAGGCTGTGGTAAGTGATGATCTCTCATCTCTAAACGGGACACGGAGTGGTTAAAAGAGGACAGCATTTCCACGAGGACCAGAGCGGGTCAAGGGCCTCTCACAAAGGGGCTGCTGGCTGACCCTTCCCACAAGGTTGTGCATCCGAGGGTGGGAACCTTCTCCTGCTGTGGGGAGGTACTCCTTTGGACTAGCCACTCCCCCAAAGGAGCTGCCCCTAAGATTAAGATGTTCAAAGGAAGCCACAGAATGGTGACCACAGTTTAGCAAGTCCAGTGTCCAATAATTGAGGAACTGTTTCTTTATTTTTTATTTATTTTTAATTTTTAATTTGTTTTTCAAGACAGGGTTTCTCTGTATAGTTTTGGAGCCTGTCCTGGAACTTGCTTTGTAGACCAGGCTGGTCTTGAACTCACAGAGATCGCCTGCCTCTGCCTCCTGAGTGCTGGGATTAAAGGAACTGTTTCAAAATAAAAAAGACAATATAACATGGGCACCAGTAAAATATAGGGTATTTACTGACAGTTTACTACCATGATGGAACCAGGAGGAGGTCGAGTTTTGTGAAATAAAACCCACACAACACACAGAAATACAGCGCATTACGCCTGGTGAGGTCGCTGACGCTAACTTTGCTCACAGGCTTTCGTATTTTCAAATTTGCATGTTTTGGGTACTGTTTTGCTCAGTGCAAGACAACAGTAACAAGACAAAACCCGGACCCGTTGGGGTGGGTCTGAAAGGAGGGTGCAGTTAACTGTGCTGCGGCCTCTGCAAACGCAGCAGCACTCGCTGCCTGGAAGCATACAGTAGAGACCCATGGGGAGCTGCAGGGCGGACCAGCACAAGCCACCACTCTGGCCTCATACTAACACACTACCCAAGCAAAGCCGGAAGGAGTAGGTGCGACTCATTTGTAAAGAGCTCAGACCATACTTCCTCCCTGCCTTGCCCTCTACCCAGCAATTAGTCACCTGCTCCACGCCCCACGCACCCCGCCCTGGCCCAGAGTGGCGCATCCACCAGCCAGGCCACTTCGCCCTATAGGCCGCTCCAGACAACTCCGGGCTCCTCCCGGCCCCGCCCACTGCGGCTGCAGGCCAGCAGGGATAGGACCAAGCCTGTCCAATGGGCAAAGGTTCGGACGCCGCAGGTTGCTTCCGTCATGCCCGCCGCCATTGGCTGCTAGAGAACAGCAGAAATCCTCCTGGCAGCGGTTGCCATGGACGCGATTTGCCTGACAGTTCCCAGGCACCCCGCAGCGGCTCTAGCTTCAGGAGGTACCATCTGTCTGCCAGCAGATGGCGCCGTGAGCAGCCCGGACTAGGGGAATGTGCTGACTAACGCCTGGGCCAGGGGCCTGCCTGGGCAGAGCTGCAGCGCAGGGAAAGAGGGTCTTCAAAAGGAACCCCAGACCTGAGTGCTGCTCAGGTGAGTGTGAGGTGATAAAATTGCTAGCCGCTTTCCTGGACCTCACCTATTGCGTGAGAAAAGGAACCCCGTAAGGTTGCTGCAGCCCAGGTTAGCAAGGCGAGTCTCTCTCCCTTGAATGCGTCTTAACAACCAGGTCAGGAAGCAGCCCCACCCCAGCCATTCAGACTGAACTCTTTTGGGGAGGCCTCCGTGTGATTATGTCCAGGCACGGAGAACCGGAGACGTACTGGGAATCCCGTGGCACACACGGACAGGTGTAAGAGCCTTACTGAGATAGATCATACTCGATCCCCAAAAATGCACTAGAAGTGATAGAGGTCTGATGGAAGAAAACCGGGCAGAACCGTAAATGGGATGAAGACAAAGGCAGATGGTGGGAAGCTGACTCTTGTTTACAGACACACAGAATCACTCCGGCCAGCTCTCCAGCTTTCAGGACAAGCAGCAAGCAGAAAGGATGTCAGGTCCGGAGGATCGGCAGGCCTGAAGGCGATGCTAGTGAGCACAGTGGAAAACCTTACTTCCCTCCTGGCCTTTCATCTGGGGAGGCAGAGGCAGGCAGGGCTCTGAGTTCAAAGCCAGCTTGATATACAAACCTAGTTCTAGGACAGCCAGGGCTACACAAAGAAACCCTGACTCAGAAAACCCAAACCAAAACAAAGAACCTTTACTTCCTCTGTAGACAGTGAGACAGGCATCTGAGAACACACACATTTTTTTTTCCCCCTCGAGACAGGGTTTCTCTGTGTAGCTTTGCGCCTTTCCTGGAACTTGCTTTGTAGCCCAGGCTGGCCTCGAACTCACAGAGATCTGCTTGCCTCTGCCTTCCGAGAGCTGGGATTAAAGGCGTGTGCCGCCACCACTGCCCGGCCACTTTTTTTTTTTTTTTCCAACTTTTATCTCCTCAGTGAAGGGAGCACATGACTGGGAATCAGCTGAGTGTCATGGTGCATACTTACCATCCTGGTCCTTGAGGTTCAGACCAGGGAATGATTTCAAGTTAGAGGCTAGCCTGAGCTGCATGCATAACCGACCAGGCAATTTCTAGTAAAATGAGGACCATGTAAAAATATCCCTTTGCCTGTTGAGCTGTTGAATGCAAAGAAATGCACTTATAAGCCGGGCAGTGGTGGCGCACGCCTTTAATCCCAGCACTCGGGAGGCAGAGGCAGGAGGATCTCTGTGAGTTCAAGGCCAGCCTGGGCTACAGAGTGAGTTCCAGGACAGGCTCCAAAGCTACACAGAGAAACCCTGTCTCGAAAAACCAAAAACAAAACAAGAAATGCATTTTCACACTTCTCTTTTGAAGACAGTATTTGAGAAAATGACCTGGCTTCCTAGAAATAATGGAACAGTAGAAATTATGAAACGCTGTAAAATCTAACCTAACTGCAAAAGAGTGTAAGACAAAGACCCTGGTCCTCACCAGACACATGTGCTCAAGATGACAAGGGAAGGGGAATGTTCCAGGCTTTCAGAACATGTCAGTCAGGTGAATACATAGTCTTTGGAGCCAGATTTTTTTGTTTGGTTGGTTTTTTGAGACAGGGTTTCTCTGTGTAGTCCTGGCTGTCCTGGAACTAGCTCTGTAGACCCACAAAGGTGGATCTCTGTGAGTTCCAGACCAGCCTGGTCTACAGAGTGAGTTCTAGGACAGTCACAGGTGTTACATAGAGAAATCCTGTCTTGAAAAGCAAAACAAAACAAAAAAGTGCTTATAATAAATTTAAAAAAAAACCTAAAAATAAAAAAAAGGTGGTAGATGCACATAAGGACACTGGAAAGCTAAGCTGTAAGTGGGAAATATACTAAGCCATGCATCATAGCATCTGATGTTTAAAAAAGAAAACAAACAAAAACCCAACTAACTACACAACAAATATATTACAAATACATCATCACACCCACAGGAAAAGTGTCAAATCACTTAACCAACCTTCACTAGCACCGTCTACCTGGGGACCAAGTGAAGTGTGTAGCAGCAGGGCCACCAGCCCTGTCTTTGTGTTCTTCTGCATGAGTGTGCACGTGCATGAGAGGGAGAGAGGGAGAGGGAGGAGAGGGAGAGAGCTATCTTATTATGTAACCTAGGCTGGTCTCAAACTCACTCTGTGGTGCAGGCTGGCTTACACTGGAGATCCTGAGTTCTGAGGTACAAATGTATGACACTATGGTGGGCTTATGACAGAATTCCCCACTTATTATTTTTTATTTATTTACACAGGGTTTCCTGTGTAACAGACAGCTTTGGCTGTCCTGAAACTACTCTGTAGGCCTCAAACTCACAGAGATCCGCCTGCCTCTGCCTCCCAAGGGCTGGGATTCAAGGCGTGGGCTATCTGCCTGGCACCAGAGTTTTAAAAACAAGCATATACTTCGATTTTATGAAATGACAGCAGAGGCCGGGGACGGTTCAGAGGAGATCACTGCTGCACAGGCATGAGGACATGGTCTGGGGCCCAGGGCTCATGGAAACTGTGGGTGTGGCCTGTGTGCCCCATCTTTAGTGCTGCAGGGTGACAGCAGGGCCTCAGAGCTATGCAGTCATCACAGACACAGGACACAGCAAACAAGCAGCCCACAATCACGTAAGAGTGAACGGCCCGTCTCCACTCACTTAGCGATGGCCTCATCCCGGTCCCTGATGGCCTTCTGCAGCTGCTCCTTGGGCTCCTTGTCCTCAGATGTCACTCTGAGTCGGTCCCTTTCCTCCTTCAGCGCGCTCATCTCCACGCTCAGCAGCGTCACCTAGCAACAGATGAGAGGAACCGGGAGGGTAGCACCTCTGCTGCATCCCAGACGCTTTCTCCACAAGGGAAAAGACACCCAGAGGCCAGCAAGACGGCTCAGCAGGTCAAGGTGATTTTTGCTATGTGAGCCCGCCCACTTGAATTTGGTTCCTAGAACCCAAATAAAGATGGAAGGAGAAAACTGACTCCACCAAGTTGACCTCTGACTTCTACCACAATTTTGAGGGGCTGGAGAAGCAGCTCAGCAGAAGACCTGTGTTTTGTTTTTTTCCCCGAGTATCCTCAGTTCACAGGGGCTGTTAACTCCATCTTGAAGGTTTCAGACATCCTCATATGATACACATATAATTAAGAATAAAATAAATCTGGAAAATAATCTTAAAAAAAAAAAAAGACATCCACAGGTCCTGGGGCGTGTACAGGGAGCAGGTTGGTAGTGTCCTGTTGTTGCTTGGCTCCAATACAGACAGCCCTTCTCCCCCAGCAAGGATGCTTTGTGCCTGGTTCCAGCTTAGGGGTTAGGATCTGGGCGGGGAGGCTGAACCTGAAATGTAGCCTTGGAGTCAGAGTCCCTGTGTCCTCAGCACATCACACCACTGCTTTGACTGAGAGGTAGATGGTAAAAGAGATCACACATGCATCAGGCCTCTGGAACACATTTTTTGGAGGCAGGGTCTCAAATTCTGGCACAGCTTGATCTTCCCATTCAGCTCCACAGATCAAAGCCACATGGCATTTCAACACCTACCATCTGTCACTTTCATCTTACTACCTCTTCTGTGGTCCATTCCACACTGAATGGCACCTGCTCAGTCCTCATGACCAACCTGGGAGTTACCCCTGGGCAATGAAGGGTTCCTCTAGTGCTGTTTCAGCAACACATTCCATCCTACACCCCCCACCCCCGTAGAGTGACCTCACTCAAGTACACCATATCATTGGATGCATGTCCTATCCATCTGTACATCCCAGAGCTTGGCTGCAAATAGTACTTAATCCTAAAACACTTGTGCATCGAACAGCTGACATTTTGAGGTAGTCATCAATCCAAACCTTTACTATTTGGGGGACATTCCTGGTTATATGTCCTGCTGGGAGACGGAGATGACCTCCCACTAGGAAAGCCAGGTGAGAAATGCATCTATTTTCCTTTGCTGTCTGGAACCCCCCACCCCACCCCCAATCCTGCAGATCTGGGAGAAGTAAAGCAGAGCTGCACAGGCAGCAGACTGGTTTTGCTGTTGGCTCCCCAGGACTCCTCCTTCCTGTTTGGGACCTGAGTTATCCAGTTGTTCTTGCTGTTGATCCTATAAGCTATCAGATTTAATTCCAAGGCATTCATTTTCTATTTCAGTTACACAGAGCAAATGTCTGTTGTGTGCAACCAGTCTGGCAGAAATTGCAATCAACGTGTTAAGTAATGAAGACTGCTAGGATCAGACATGAACAGGGATGCCCAACCCCACTCTCTTGGTGAGTGTTACACACCCACTGACATTTTTCCACGGGAGGATCCATCCACACAGGTCGGATCCCTTCCACTAAGGGACAGCTGCCACTCCAGGACTAGACTGAAGATCAAGATCGCAGACAGCCAGCAGCTACTCTGCACAAATGCGAAAGGCATGCTATGATGAGAAAACAGAGAGTTTGCTGCATTTTTAAAAAATAAGATTTCTGTGTGTGTGGTGTGTGTGTTTTTGCCTGCTCACATGTCTGTGAGCCAGGCACATACCTGATGCCCACAACAGAAGAGACTGTTGGACCCCTGGAATGGAGTTAGAGTGAGTTACAAGTTGCCATGTGGATGCTGGTAATCAAACCCGGTCCCCTGGAAGAGCAGCCAGCATTCTTAACTGCTGAGCCACCTCTCCTGGCCTCAAATTTTGCATTCCTAAGAGCCTGATAAGGAATGTAAGGACCTGGGCCTCCCGTTCTGCACTGACTGTGCAAGCTACAACTTTCCTGGTGCGAACAGGTGGTACACAAGGATTCTAAGCCTTGGAATGTGCAGTCTGGAACTTTTGCAAAGGCTCTGGTTTGTATATGCATCTCACTCCAAGGTAGAGATGACTGTGGCGAGGCTTAGCATTACCCTAGGTACCAGCAGGTCCGGCAGCCTGACTGCCTGACCCTGGACCTAGACAGAATGTGCAAAGACCGATTTCTTCAGATCAAAGGACCGGGGTGTGGCTTCAGGACAGCTGAGTAAGGGGCAGAAAAGGAAAACCACATGCTGGGCATGGTACCAGGCAGGACCAACCAACACCCAACATATGCCAAGTAAAACTCCAGAAAAGCTTTCCACTGTGCTCTAGAAAACCCGAAGAAGCTAGAACCCAACAGCCAGCTTCTTAGGAAGGAATACAGAAATCAGAAAAACACGAACAAACAAACAACTTCCTGCCCACCCCAATGAGTTGATGTGAGGCTCAAATGTCATGGAGGGCCTCATCACACTGCGGATGTGGGCTCCACTCTTCCCATTCTTCACTAATGGTAGGTCTGATGGCTGACAAGAAAGTGGATCGATCGGCTTGTCTCCACATGCACTTAGGCTACACCCCACCACTCACCTAGTAAAATGGAAGGCCTCACAATTAAATAGCACTAAAAAGCCTATCCTGGAGCCCGGAAACGCGATCTTTCTTCCCACAACCGTTTGAACTTAGTCTAGTGGCCTGTGCTAGGAACTCCAGGAGAAAAAAGGCTGAGTGGTAACTTGTACTGGTCATTATGGGGTCTGCGATCTGCTTTACTGGAAAACAAGATGGGAATGTAGTTATACAAAGAGGTGGAGCCAGGGGTCTTCCAGGAAGATCTAGAGAGTTCCAGGCGGAAGTGAAACCGTGAAACGTGCTCAGCAAAGGAAGGGTGAGCAGGGTGGAGGCCAGAGCAGGCAGGCGGGAGGGTCTTCCAGACAGCAGGGGAAGCAGGAGAGGACATTGCTCACAGTTACTCTGTTGCCAGTGCAGAGGGAAGGAAGAGCTGAGGTGGAGGAAGGTGGCAGAGTGCAGCAGCACATGGTGGCCAGGGACTTGGTGACTTCCATGTCTTGATATGGAAGCTGCCTATGGTTCACAGGAGGTACCTGCTTTCAAGTCCCACTACAGGAAAACTGCCCCCGTGAGAAGGTGGCTGGGCTCAGGAGCATGGACGATTGGGCAAGCTGTGACATGTGTAATATGCAAGGCTGGCGTGACAGGAGGTCGGTCTGAGGTGGCCAGCAGGAGGAAGACAGTGTACCACGTGGTGGACTGGTTAGTTTCTGTCAAGTATCTGGGAAGAGGGAACCTCAATGAGAAAAATGCCTTCATCAGATTGGCCTGCAGGCAAGTCTGTGGGGCAGTTTTCTTGATTAGTGACTATTAATCGAGGGCCCAGTCCACTGTGAAGGGGACCACTTGTGCAAGTGGTCCTGGATTGTGTATGAAAGCAGGCTGTGTAAGCCGTGGGGAGCAAGTCAGGAAGCAGCACCTCCTGCCGTGGCCTCTGCTTCAGCTCCTGCCTTGGTTTCCCTCAATGACAGATTGTGACTGGATTGTAAGCCAAATGAGCATTCTATTACAATAGGAAGCCAACTGGAACACCAAGGATTCCGAGAAGCCCTGAGCACTTGCCTTGAATATCTTGCAAAAAAAAAAAAGACTCATAGAAAAGGCTGTCCAGTTGCTCCTAATGCCTAGGCCAAAAAGTGAACAGGAGCAGGGGGACCTCATGGATCTCTGCTTTTCTTTACAGTTTTTTTTTTTTTTTAAGATTTATATTGTTTATGTGAATGAGTGTTTTGCCTGCATGTATAGTATGTACACCATGTGTGTGCCAGGTGCCTACGATCAGGACAGAGTGCTGGATCCCCTAGAACTGGAGTTACAGGTGACTGTGAACCACCGTGTAGGCTGGAAATTGAATCTGAGTCCTTTGCAAAAGCAACAAGTGCTCTTCACCGCTGAGCCCTCTCTCTAGCTCCCGGGTGCTTGTCTTTTATATTCTACAATTAATCCTGAAGACCACTCCATCTGCTGGTGGCTGCTCTGTACTCAACAATGTCAAGGAGGATGATGGGGACAGAGGAGAGAGGGGTGGCGCATCTTCATGGATTTTGCCTCCAACTGATAATGAGCAGTTACTACAGTCTTTTACTTAAAAGTCTGGTTAGTTTCTGAGGTTGCAGCATGAAGCACAGCCACCCTGACTTCTGCCCAGTTTCCAGGTGAGTAGAGAACATTCTCAAGAGAGAGAGCAATGGGATTTGAGAGTGGATGTTCCTGGAATCTCAGTCCTGGCTAACCTTGTAGGCACCCTACCACCAAAGAGCACAGAGATAACAGGTGTTCCACACAGCTGTCACATGTGCTTCTTCGGGTCTAGCCTCAGTGCCAGGCATACAGTGGTCAGATGGCAGATGGTGAACCAACTCTGCATGATGAATATCAACCCCATGCTGGCTGCTCTCTTTAGGCCTGAGTCCGAACTCTAACTCCTTACCCCGGGTGTTAGTGTGACTCCCATGGGTGTCACATCAGTGGGTGCAGGTATAGCTAAGGGGTTTCTTCTTCTGAGTACTCTGGAAGAGAAGTTCAATTCCACAGTCCACATGGGGCATGAGCAGAGTCTAGGGAAGTCTCGGAAAGGGAACTCACAGGAACTGGCCTAAACCAGTTATCAACTGAACTTTTTTTTGTTTGTTTTTCAAGACATGGTTTCTCTGTGTAACAACTCTGGTTGTCGTGGAACTCACTCTGTAGACCAGGTTGGCCTGCCTCTGCATCCCGAGTACTGATTAAAGGCGTAGAACACCACACCTGACTTCAACTGAACTAAGGAAACTTAATAGACATGGCTTCCTAAAGCTACAAACTAAACTCTAGGCAACCTATATGTAAGCTGTATTTCTGAGTCAAATACTGTCCTCCAGGACATCTTTAGTTTTTAACTCTGATAAGAAAAATTTTTTTTATCAAACCCTAATAAGCAAGCACTTATTTAAAATCAGTGAGTCAGGAGCACTGATATATACTTGGGAGAGGCTGAGGGAACTATTGAGCCCAAGAGTTCAATACTAGCAAATGCAGCACAGCGAGACCCCATCTCCAAACCAACCAACCAACCAACCAACCAACCAACCAATACAACATTAACCCTCTCGGTTTATTTGAGACATGGTGTCAAGGCTGGCCACGAACTCACTATGGAGCTGAGGACGGCCTTGAATTCCTAACTCCCTGCTGTTACTTCCAAAGCACTATGACTACATGCATGTGCCACCACACTGTGCGCCACCAACTCCAAAGAACTTCTAAACAATCTGGAGATCAAACCTAGGGCTCTGCACTTGCTAGTCAAGCACTCTGCCACTGAACTATACCCCTTCAGAGAACCTCTGGATCCAGGTCTCTCTTGTACTTTATTCATTTAGTTTGGAAGGTCTGTCCTAAGTCTGAATCACCCTCTGAGCATCTTAGAGTTCAGGCAGGTACATGCCTTGGGCTGCCTGGCCCACTCCCGTATCTGGCTAGGAGCCAGCCGCAGCTGTGACCTTCCACCCTTGCCCTCTGGCCCCTCACAGGAAGAGCAGTGATGGCTGGAGGCGTATTTTCTAAGATAGCAGTAAAAGCGGCAGGAGTTTATAATGAAGGAGTCTGCAGAGTAAGACACTTCTACCAAGGCCAGGATAGGCAGGTAAGTGGGGCTGTGTACAGGTGCTCCCCTAAGTTGTCACTCCCGCACGCAAGTCTGGTCCAGAGACAGAGTGTCCATGTCCTTTCTCAAGAGAGATGGAGTCACGGTCCAACAAGAAAGGAACAGTAAGGGCAAGAGTACGTGCCCAAGAGCTGAAAACCAGGCTCTCAAAGGTGAGGAAGCTGACACCTCTAAAGACCAATTGTTCCTTGACTTGACAGCTCCTGGCCTGGGCCGCTGGGAAAAACATCAGAAAGTGGCCTGGGAGCTGTGGCTTTCAGTGGTCAGCACCCACACGTTAGCCCAACTTGTAGCTCTGTGGACAAACCACTTCAGGAAACACAGCCAGCACAGCCCCTGTCCATCTCACTCGGGCTGAATGGGGACTGGTTTTGTCTCCTGAAGACACCCAGTTCCTCAACTCTGGGTCACAGTCCCCTGAGAATGTCATGGAGGAGAGCTGCACCTCACAAAAGAGGGAGTGGACAGGGGACCCATGTACATTCTCTTCAGTGTGAAATGAGGGTGCTCACCTGACTGTGGAGTTGCTGCAGCTCTTCTAGGCTCTGCCTCAGTTTACCCCTCTCTCCCTCCATGAGCTCTCTCAGGGCTCTGGAGTCCTCACTGGTTTGCCTTATCTGCTCTTCTAATGACTCATCGTCCAGTCTCCGGGCACCCTGACAGAAAGAGGGAAGCCGGGAGTAGGGAGGAAGGGCGAGCAACCATTAGCGGGGAGTGGTGGAGGCAGATGCAAGAGTAGAAAGACAGGAGTGGAGGGAAGTGAGAGAGGGTGAAACGGGAGGGGAGGAGAGATTTTTCAGTGTTTAATTTTACCCTAGAAAAGCTCATTTTGATTTCAAGCTTTGGGAGAAGCAGGTGTGTATGTTAGGAATGGCACATGCCACGGACAGCTTCCTTATCCCACAATGACTTGGCCTCCTGCTCCCATCTAGCTACAAGTCGACCCAGGCTGCTCAGACAGGGACTCCTGCCCTTTGCCTTACCACCTCTAATGTAACAGAGACACAACTACTCTGAGGGTCAAACAGGAGGAGTCAGGGAGAGTCCCGTCACGAAGCTGTAGAAACGTCAGTCCAACCTGCATGCCGAGGAATATCCCTCTTCCCCCGAGAGGCCCTGTTCATCTCTTCAACCTCCTGTGCTGAGATTTTTTTTCTCTGACAGGGTTTCTCTGTGTAGCCTTGGCTGTTCTGGGACTCACTGTGTAGACCAGGCTGGCCTCGAACTCATCACAGAGAGCTGCCTGTGTCTGCCTCTAGAGGGCTGGGATTACAACTGTGAGCCACCATGGCCGACAAAGCTTGTCCACTAATAATTACCCTCTTATCAGGACCAACTGCAGACGAGAACGTGGGAGTTTGACCCAGATACAAATTTCTCTCTTCAATGTTTCTAAGCAAAACTCTCCAACTCTAGGCCACCAATGCCTTGTGCATATGTCTATGAAAAAAAGGACTACTCCATGGTACAGTGGTTCTCAACCTGTGGGTCTTGACCCCTTTGGTGAACATCTATCTCCAAAAATATTTACATTAGGATTCATAACAGTAGCAAAATTACAGTTATCAAGTATCAATGAAAGTCACTTTATGGCTGGGGTCACACACCATGAAGAACTGTGTTAAAGGACTGCAGCATTAGGAAGGCTGAGAACCACTCCCACGGTATTTACAGGAAGGGGACCATGGACCCTACTTCTGGTTACTGATACTCTGTACTATCAAACCAACGACTCGGGATTCTGGCGACAAGTTATGAGAGGCTCCAGCTCAGGCTTGCTGTACCACCTACAGAGAGCTTCCACTGCGCACTGCCTAGCTCCTGCAGCTGACCCTTACCGTGGGCTCCACGCCATCTACGATGCTCTGTATCAGCCTCTTGAGATCGCTGAGGGCAGTGCGCAGGCTGCCAGCAGGCACATCCTTGGCGGACGAGGTCTCTGAGGACTCGTCCATGGAGGAGTCTGTGGACACGGCGGAGTCGGCGCTGTCGCTCCCTCGAAGGTGGGAGCAGAGGTAGCGGACCTGGCAGTAGGCTTCCCAGAGCTGCAGTCTCAGCTGCATCACAAAGGGTTACACGTTACCAACGAGAGAGAGAGAGAGAGAGAGAGAGAGAGAGAGAGAGAGAGAGAGAGAGAGAGAGGACCGAGAGCCCAAATCCAGACACCCGAAACCCTGTTTTTAGGAGCAAAGATTTTGTCTTGGCTTTTACAATAGTCTATCTTAAGAAATCACACTTACTTTGGACCTAGTACATCTTAGACTTCCAATTCTTTGTGAGATCCCTGTGTAGCCTTGGCTGGCCTGGAACTTGCTGTAACTGCTCTGCCTCAGTCTTCCTCATACCCATGACCAGACACACCAGTTCTTATTCTCCCCTAATCAACTAATCGGCCATGTAGAGCGTTTCTGTTATGCACTTAGCTACAGTGAGTGGAGTCAGGGCCTGGCTGGGGAAGGGGTGACTACGGAAGACACAGAGAGACAAACGGCATAGGGGGGTGGACTGCAAATGTGGGAGGACTCTGCATTCCCTCCGAGGTGACACGGGGAGGGACTGAGCAGAGGACACTGGGCTCTGGCTGTGCTGCTCAAGGTTTCAGTGCCCACTCAGTAGTGCTCCTGCGGGCCCTCGGCTCTTCTGCCAAGTGGCAGCACAGTGTTGAAGGGAGGATGACGAGAACCCGGGGCCCACTTCTCCAGACAGGGAACAGGACGTCAGCACCTGCTCTCTCTCCTGCTCCAGCTCCTCGGCCTCCATGCTCTGCTCGATCTCCGACAGCAGGGATGTGCTGGGGGCAGCGGAGCCCTGCAGGCTCCTCTCCTCCCTGAGCTCCTCCACGGTCACCTGAAGCTGCCGGCAGGACAGCCGCACCTCCTGGAGCTCCAGCTGGCTCTGGTGCAGCTGTGGGCAAGAGAGCAAACGCTGGGCAGCGAGTCCAAACCACAGCAAGCAGTGCCCAGGACCCGACCCCACTGCTCGACCTGCCGCCAACTTACAGGACAACCGAGCTGGGAGGAACCTAGCGGGGTGTGTGTGGGACACAGTCAGCAAGACCCGGCCCTGGAAATTCTACAGAACAGACAACTCACTCCTTCAGTAATTTCAGGGAAAAGGTTACTACAAGAACCTAGTGATTGCAAAGACTCAAGGGGTGGGCATGGTGGTGCATGCCCTTAATCCCTGTGAGTTCGAGGCCAGCCTGGTATACACAGTGAGTTCCAAGACAGCCAGGGATGTACAGAAAAACCTTGTCTCCAAACAAAAAAAAAAAAAAAAAAAAATTATTAAAAAAAGAGGCAGAGGGTGGGGTCTGCCTCAGCAGATGAAAGTTTGTGCCGTACAAGTCTGAGGGACTTGGACTTGATACCCAGAACCCACAGTGAGGGTAGAGAACCAACTTCTGGAAATTGTCCTCTAACCTCTATGTGTTCTATGGCACATGGGCTCTCACACTCACAAATATAAGGTGGAGAATGAGTGAGGAGGACTCCCAATACCAATCTCAGGCGTCCACATGTATACACATGCATATATATGTGCTTGTAAACACACACACACACACACACACACACACACATACACACACATACACACATCCCCAGGTCAGTGTGGTCAAAGAATTTCCTGGGATTTAAATTTTTTTTTTTTTGAGCTGAGGACCGAACCCAGGGCCTTGTGCTTGCTAGGCAAGCGCTCTACCACCGAGCTAAATCCCCTTAAAAATTATTTTTTTTTTTTAATAAAATGGTCCTTCTGGAGCCATGGCTGTTTCATTAAAAAAGCAAACAGCTGGGTTCGGTGGCAGTGTGCACACATATTTCCTGCATTCAGACCCCCACTGGGTGAACAGCGAGGGTTGGGCTGGGAAGGAGCTCAGTGCTGGGTGCTGCTGGTCCTGAATGCCCAAGGCCACTGTGCCTCCTGCAGATGCAGAGGCTATGGCGTGGATGGCAGCCACTCAGAGCTCGGGCTCTCGTTAGGGAGCCAGTGCTTCACGCAGACTTTACTCCTCCAGGGGCCTGGAGCCTCACCTTGAAGCCATCACTGCCAGGAAGTGGCTGGCTAGTGGCCCGGAAGAGCCCTAGCCAGGAAGGGACAAGAACTGGCAAGCTGCCCTGCCTAGTCCCTGGATCAGCAACACCTGCTGGGACAGTGGGAACTCCTCCAGCCCCAGTTTTAGGAAAACTTGGAAGGAAAGAAAAAATAAACACCACAAACCAGGGTTTTAGGAAATAGGCGACATCCCGAGGAAGTGTTCAGCACAGTTACAAGCAGCACGTTAAGTGGCAAAATGCTTTCCAATTATTCTCTAGGCAACTCCACATACATCTCAGCAGGAGAAGTTCCCACAGTTCAGTACAAGTTCTCATGAACTGGATACAATCAGTTCAATTACTCACACCCACTCTGGAGTGTTTAATTAATTGTAACAGCAAGAGAACAAAAGGCCAGGAGGTGCCTCATTCTCTGGTCAGTGACTGATTCACCACCTGGACAGATGTGCAGAAAAACCCAGTCAGACCATGGAAGAACCTGGTAACCATAGGAATCCTGTAAAATAAGCAATAGTATCTAGGGTTGGGGATTTAGCTCAGTGGTAGAGCACTTGCCTAGCAAGCGCAAGGCCCTGGGTTTGGTCCTCAGCTAAAAAAAAAAAAGAAAGAAAGAAATAGTATCTAGATGAGCGTGGCTGCACACGCCTTTAATCACAGCACTCAGGAGGCAAGAGGTAGATCTCTGAATCTGAGGCTACCCTGGTCTACAGAGAAACTGTCTCAAAAAACCAGAAAAAAAGAAAACACTTTTGTATAAGAAAGATGAGAGAGAGCCTGGCTGCGGTGGTGCACACCTCGAGGGGCGGAGGCAGGCGGATCTGTGAGTCTGTGGCCAGCCTGGGCTACAGAGCGAGTTCCAGGACAGGCTAGGACTGTTTCAGAGAGACACCCTGTCTTGAAAAAGGAAGGAAGGAAGGCAGACGACAGTGCATTTCTATGTCTGAAGAGGAGTGGTATGAGGTGCTTTGATAGTGCAGTGGTTAAGTTCAAGTTCACAGTACTAAAGGGACACTCTCCTCTCGACACTGAGGGGCTAGGATGGTGTGTGATGGCATGATTCGCTTAATCGCACACGCAGAGCCAAAGCCAAGTGTAGACCGCAGGGCATCTGCTTCACAGGTTGTCCCACGGTGACGGTGGTCTGCACTCTGCTGATGGAGCCTACCCACTTGCCAGGGTCAGACCCTCTGCATTTCTGTAAGGGGCTAAGAGCCCCCCAGAAGGACAACTGACTTCTTTACTGAGTATTAAAGCAAAGTCTTTCCCTCAGTTTAGTAAAGCAGACTGGCACATCTACCTGCAATTCCAGCACTTGAGAGGGAGACAGGAAGACTGACGCAAGTCCAAGGCCAGCCCTGGTCTACCAGGTCTACCTATCAAGTTCTGAGTCAGCCAGGACTAAAGTGAAACCGTGTCTCAAACAAAATCAAAACAACACAGTTTAACAAAATGCTTGTTATGAAGTGAGTACACAGTGTGAGTTTTAACCCTATTCTAAGGTCTTAAAACAAAAACAAACAAACAAACAAACAACCCATAGCTGAATTTATCTGTGGCTTAAAAATCTGTTTTGGGATGGGAGAAACTGCCCAGTAGACAAAGCCTCTTGCCACTAAGCCTGGTGACCTGTGTTTGACCCTGGAGATCCATGTGCTAGAAAGTGAGAAGTGATTCAGAAAAATCCTTCTCTGACCTCCACATGTACACTTGTGGTGTGTGCACCTACACCACACACACACACACACACACACACACGCACACATTTCTGACAGCAGGACCTCAGTCACACACTGACGCAGATCAAAAGGCTCCCCCACTGATGGAGACTTTGCCCTTACTGCTCAGCCTCCTACCCAACCTTAGCTGAGGATTTCAAATCACGGGATTAAACACATTCCAAGGCCACTGACTCAACATCTTACAAATCCGTGTTAGGACGGTTCAAGTGCTACCTGGGTCAGCTGGATTTTTCCCTGTCAGTGGAGGCCACTTTGGTGACAGGGTTCCTGACCCAGCAGTACACACAGGCCACCCACACCAGGGAGCACTTGGAGGGCCACACTGGTCCTGGCTCTTTCCCTCTGTTTCCAGGCTCAGGGAGAGGAACTAACTGTCATCTGCATTTCATGCTGGCTCAGTTCCTTTCGGCTATTCCCGGTCTTGGGCTTCTTCCCTTTTCCTGTGTCCGCTCAGTTAGCAGTGGAGTGCTTCCCGAGGGCCCAAGGGACTGGCGAGGGTAAATGAGCAACAGGAGAACCGGCTGTACCGGGGTCGGTTGGTCGGGGGAAGGTTTCTAGTTTCCACTCTATCAAGGGCTTGGAACAGGACTCTGGATAAATGATTTGTTTTCTGTAGGCTTTAGGGAAGTCTATGAAAGCTCTCCAATCACTAGAAAGTGACCTCCAACACTGCTGTTTGTCACCGTTAACCTTGAAAATGGGCAAATTCCTCTCCATTTCAAAACCTGCTGTGAGGCTTTAGAACCGGGCCCCATGTTCTCCTCCCCCTCCCCCACTCTTCCATTTCTGTGGCGCTGGAGGTAGAAACCAGGGTCTAGGCTTGCTGGCCAAGGCCCACCCACTACAGAGCTGCACCCCAGCCCCATTTCCTATTCAGCATTTGTCGAGGCCCTACTACACGGAAAGTTATCGTTGAAAGGACAAAAATCAGAGGGGAAAACAACTATTAAATGTCCCTCAGAGGGGTCAACTGCTTAGGTACAGTTGGGTTACAGAGGCAGGGACAAGTGTTCTTACAGACACCAGACTCAGAAGGTGCTTCCTGTTATCATTTGAGACAGTTTCTATACAGCCTAGGCTGGCCTGCAACTCGCTAAGTGGAGGCACACAGGCACGTAGCACCATGTTCGGCTTCAGTTAAAATGTCACCTCACATCAGAACTTCTAAACAGCCTCCCTGGAACCCAGTGGGGCCTCTGGGGCCTGGTCTTTGGGTAGGGACTTACCTGGCATTCAAGTATTACCTGCCCAGCCACGTCCCCACAAGTGACACAAAACAACTCACTGCACCCTCCCCACCATGCAGAGAGGGGAATAATGATCTCCTACTCTGCAGGCCCAGCCCAGCAAAGCACCCTGGGAACAGATGCTACCCTCTATTTCTGGGTAGACTGGGAGATTGTTTTTCTGTTTTGGAGGTTATTTCTTGTCAAGTCTGAGCTTGGATTTTCATCTGAGGCCTGGTGGCAGTTCCCAAACAAGGACAAACATGATTGAGAAGCAGTTTCCTTCAGGGAGGTTAAAAAAGACCAATTAGGTTCACAAAGGGGTTGGCCTGCGCCTTTTCTGGCAATAGGCAGAAGCTGAGAATGTCTTGCTGGGTTCTGTGGAAAGGTTCCTGGTTTCTGCTCTGTGCCAGCCAACTAAATCCCTCCGCTGGGCAGCAGCAGCAGCAGCAGCAGCAGCAGCAGCAGCAGCAGCAGCACTGGGGGCTGAGAACAGAGGTCCACAGGCTCCCTGTGAAATCTTGTAGCAGATTTCACAAATGCTAGGGAGGTCAGAAGGAGACTGAGTGCCCCGGCCACCGACAGCCTAGAAAGGACTAGGTGACGCTGCTCTAGGGACCAGGGGCTCAGAACACTTGGAAGGGATGACCTGAGGACCACAATGTACTTGCCCAGCTACAGGCATGGTAGAACCCCCTAGGGAATTACAAGACCCCTGTGGAGATCTCAGCATCACCTACTCTGAGGGAAACCAGCCTTGGTGCTGGTACCCCCCCACCTTTCCTTTTTTGGCTAAGCAACTGCACCCAACCCACCCCACCACGCCCCGTCTGGCCCTGGCTCTACAGACAGCATCTCTGCCCAGTACCTGCAGGTCTTTGTCGTGGCCCTGCCTTTCCAGGATCAGCACCCGGTCCTGCAGCTCCTCCACGGCCCCTTGAAGCAGACCATTCTCCTCTAAGGTGGCGCTGAGCCTGTGCTCTAGCTCCCGTTTCCGATCCGACAGCATCTTGATCTGAAAAGATGGAGAGCCACAGGATGGTGTGGATGAGCTCTATCTGCGTGAGCGTAGGAGGAGGGACTAGCCCCAAATATGAAGGTATGTGTCTCTGGGTATTGTGCCCATAGACATGACTTGGAGAACAGAGCTGTGTAATCCTGGGCTGAAGGGAAAGGCCCTCCCCTTCAGAAAGGTGCCTGGGAAAGGGTAGGAGTTAGCCTGGGGGAAGCCAGCATGTGGGCTGCCAGGCAGAGGAAGGATAGCTAGTACTCTGTAAATTCCAGAGATAAGTCAGAGAAGGCCCCACCCTGCCTGCCCTCAGCCCTACTTTGGCAGAGCAGGACCTGATCTGCCTACCTCTCAAGTCATAAGCACCAGGAAATTCCCTAAGAGTTGCTGTGTTTTGCAAGCAGGTCCACTGCCTCCTCTCCCTACTGCTGATTCCCCTGGTGCCAACGTCTTAGCGCAGAGCCAGAGCCTTGGCTAGTAAGAAGCTAGCAGGGTATAGAAGGTAGAGTGTCTGTATCAGCCCAGGCCCTGGGAAGGAATGAGACAATGGCCTCATGGGTAATTTGAACAAGTCATCTGTGAAGAGAAGGAAGATCTCCCTTCTGGAAAAGGCCGATTTTTTTTTTTTTTTTTTCACATTGAAGTCAATGTCAAGACATATGCATTTCTCTGTAAGGTCTGTCTGCTTTCTTCAGTGTCAGGGAGAAAGCCGAGGAAAGAGATGCCCAGTCTTCTATGGTTTCCATTGTTTGCAAGGAGGAAGCTCAATCATTGCTCCTCAAGGCCAGAAATGCCTTACCCAGGACCCTACCAGGTCCAGGGGCTCCAGAAAGCTTTTCCAAGTAGAACTGGCTGTGGGGGAAGGGAAGGACTCTGGAAGTCCTAAGATCCTTCCTGACCCTGCTCCTCCCATCTATGAATTCCCTGTCACACTTATATCTCATCCACCTGCATGCTTGTAAATACTTTCCTGGTATGGTCAAGATGTCCCCCTTCTCTGTGGTCTCGTCTGGAGAATGCCTTAAGGCTCCTCCTTGAGCAAGCTCTGGGGACCAAACTCAGCATTTTTCTAGGGGAGAATTAAGTAAGTGTTTAACTGTTCTAGGTCCCTGGGCTCTACCTTTCCCTCTGCCTCTTGGCTGCCCCCACTCTGCATTGGAGTTTTGCTCAGGGCACAAATCCTTCCTGGCCATCAATCAATCAGATAGGATGCTGTCCTGGGGAAGCAGGGTATATGGCCTTTGTCCAGAGAGATCGGGTGTCTGTCCAAACAAAGAAATATTGTCTCTCAAGTGTGCACCTGGGTAAGAGACCAAAAGGGGCAAGCCTTTGGTGAATGGCCCACTATTCCTCTCACTGAAGCAGACTTACCCATGCAAAGGGAATTTTCACTCTAGTTCATTTTTATTTAAGTGCCCTCTGACCTTTCAATTCTCCTTCCCATGGATCATCTTTGTTTCCCAGGTTTCCAGTAAAGTAATGAGGTAATATGATTCTGATACGTAACTGGCCCTTAAGAAACACTTCACAGTTTCATGAAGTTACTTATTTAAAATGAAAGATTTCACAGCTTAGCCTTTCAAACAGCGGTGCCACTAGATGAAGCCAGAGTTTGGTATTAGGCATACCCTAAAACTTGTGACCAAATCTGGTGGTAAACATTCCTGGGAAACTTGTTCCTGGGGGGCTAGAGGAAGTGAAGAGGTGGAGCAAAGAGGAAGGCAGGCAACTTGAAGGAGTGGGTGCCTGGCAGGGGCAGTTGAATGGCAAGTCATGCACACAGATGGTCACAGACAGGCATGCCAAAACCCCACTGGAACGATCTCTACTTACTTCAAGAACCTGCTGCTCAACAGCGGTGGGAGTTCCAAGGGAAAGGAGGAAAGAAGGGGATTGGAGGCAGAAAAGAGAAGACATTGACAGACTTTAGGAGAAACATCCTTAGGTCACTTACGATGCAGGGAAGCGTTCTCTGGATCGATCACAATGGCTGATCCCTTAACCACAGAAGTTTGGAGGGGGTGTCCTTCTGTCAGGCTCTACATCGTTTCTCAAAGTCTCATTAGCCAAAGGGGATGAAGGTCCCGAGAGTGGGTTGGATGGGAATCTGCCCTGGGAAGAGCCCCTTCTGCAGGATGACTCCCGCTGTCTGCAGCACCCATGCTGCCTGCAGGACAGTCCTCAAGCGCTACGTTCCTCCTCCTCTGCTCTAGCCAGGGGCACAGACCCTTGCTGCCACATTCTGGCCCACATTCTGGCCTCGCATATGCTACACCACCACCACCACCACCACCACCACATCATACTAAGTACCCTCATTAACTCCTCAACAGCACCTGCTGTTATCCTCGGCCATAAAATGCACGTTTCTATTCTATTCTGTGAGTCAATGAGACTACTTGTTTGATGCTGAAACATGGTGCTGTACTGAGTTAGAATAAGAGGAAAGCAGACGGGACAATGTCCTCCCCAGTTTTTGTGTGGGGCTAGCAAGGCTGTTTCTTGTCAAGATTATTCAGTAAAAGTAGGCCATCCATGATTTCAACTCCCTCGGCTGTAACTTTCAACCTCTTTATTTTTCTAGATGACAGGCTACCCACAGGAGCAAGGACAAGTGTCCTCCATTTAAGTTCTCACAGAAATGTCTCTTAGATGCTTCAGTACTTTTTATAGAGAGCAGGGGTTTATTTCCAAGCTCAGAGACTCTTTCTCCAAAGACTCAGTGCACAGCTTTAAGTGTGGCCACACTGGAGCCTCACCTCGGCCTGAAGGCTTTCCAGCCGGATGATGTGCTGGTTGGTGGATGAATTTTTCTCCCGAAAGTCTTCTCTGAGTGCGTGGACCTGCAGGGAGAGCTGTCTCTCAACTTCGGATGCCTGTAAGAGAGGAGATGTTTTCAGAGTGGATCAAAGGGAGGATGCAAAGCAAGTGTGTTGGGATTCCCCCATCGTCACTGAATATCTTGTGCCACAGGACTTTTGGGTGAGTTTTGGTTTCCACTTTCATCATAAAGGACTGCCTGGGTTTGAGGATACTTTACTGACCAGAGAAAACAGGTCCAGGAAAAAGTAGGTCCTCAAATGCAGGTTAACATCAGTGTCATTCTGCACACCGAAGACCAGCAAATACCTACTAAATTAACAAAGTCTCGGCCAGGTGTGGGTGGTGGTGGTGGTGCACGCTTTTGATCCCAGCACTCAGGAGGCAGAGCCGGGTGCATCTCTATGAGTTCGAGGCCAGCCTGGTCTACAGAGCAAGATCCAAGACAGGCATCAAAAGTACACAGAGGAACCATGTCTTGTACCCCTACCCCGAAAAAACAAACAAACAAACAAACAAACAAATAAATAATCTCAATATTTTACAATAATAAAATGGCTATACTACCTTCTGCAGTAGGACCCCCCCCCTCCCCCAAGCTGAGGACCGAACCCAGGGCCTTGTGCTTGCTAGGTAAGCACTCTACCACTTAGCTAAATCCCCAACCCGCCCCCCTCCCCCTATGTAAGCCAGGCTGGGTTAAATTTGCCTCAGCTCCCAAGTGCTAGGATTACAGGTATGGGCTACCACACCCAGACACTTTAGGAATTCCTTTATTTCTCTCCTCCATTCCTCACCTATGGTTAAAGACATTATTTACCTTTGTCTATTTTTATATCACTCCTCTTTAACATGTATGTTATATATGTTATGGTTTTAGATATTCTTACCATTCATAATTCTCTGGGTACTGCTTGAGGCTGAAGTTCACTGTCCTACCCCATTTGTTTATTTTCTAGTATTACAAAAGGTTGTCAGAAACAAAGTCTGCTTGGCTGTGCATGAACTCCAGTCCTCTAGTGAGGCCTGATGCTACCATGGAGGGCCCAACATGCTGCCCTGTAGAGAGGAGAGCTGTAAGGCAAAGCAGGACCACCTCTATAATCTTTCTGGAGCTGAGAGGACTTACGGTTTCTTGGGAGAGATCACTATACCCTGAAATGGTTAGGAATTCTTTTCAGAGAACATGTTATGGTGGTACCATTGAGATGTCTGGCTAGCTGTTCTGTGAGGCACCCTCCATAATGGGTCTGTCATCAACAGTTCTCTTCATCTTCAAGAAGTGTCTAGTCAGTTGTTTATCTTTGTTATTGTTTTTAGTTCCAAAAATTCAATATATATTGCCTCACTATAGAGAGGTACATGATAATCTTCACCTATTTCTTTTTAATGAGTTTATTACTGTTTTACATAACAACTGTGTTTTCCCCTCCCTCTTCTCCTCCCAGCCCTGCCCCTCCCCACTCCACCCACTCCTGTTTCTATTGAGAAGGGCAGGCCTCCCATGGATACCCACCAAACACAGCATATCAAGTTCCAGAGAGACTAGGCCCCTCCCCTCATGTTAAGGCTAGACAAGGGAGCCCAGTATAAGGAATAGGGTCCCAAAAGACAGCCCCTTCTCTCATTGTTAGGAGTTCCACAAGAAGACCAAGCTATGCAACTGTAATATATACACAGAGGGCCTAGGTGAGTCCCATGCAGGCTGCTTGGTTGCCAGTTCAGTCTCTGTGAGCCCAGGTTAGTTGATTCTGGGGTTTCCTTGATCTCTCTGGCTCCTACAATTCTTCTTCCCCATTTCCTGCAGGATTCCCTGAGCTCAGCTATGGGTCTCTTCATCTGTTTCCATCAGCTGCTGGATGAAGCCGCTCTGATAGCAATTGTGATAGCAGACACCCATCTATGAATACAGCAGAATACAGCTGGGCATCACTGAATTTTTTTCCTTTTTTTCCTGCCAGCTGCGTTTGCTTCTGTCCTAGGTCTCTGGGCTGTGCAGCCTCTGGGTCCAGACAGTTGTCAGGGGTGGTTTCCTCTTGTGGCATGGGACTCAGGCTGGACCAGTCACTGGCTGGTCACTTCCACAATATCTTTACCCACTTCCACCCCCTTTACCCCAGCACATCTTCTAGGCAGGACAAATTGTAGGTCCAAGGTTCTATGACTGGGTTGGAGTCCCGGTCCCTCCACTGGAAGTCTTGCCTGGTTACAGGAGATGGCCAGTTCAGGCTCCATATCCCTTATTGCTAGGAGTCTTAGCTAGGGTCACCCTTGCAGATTCCTGTGAGCTTTCGCTGTCTTTCTATCTCACCCCCAAATGCCCTTTCCTGTTGTCTCTTCCAGGAATCTCCCCTCCACCGCCCCACCCAATCCCTCCTGTACCTATCATCCTCCCACCCCTCGACTCACCAAATTTATTCTATTTTCCCTTCTCAGGGAGAGCCAAGTGTCGCCCCTTGAGCCCTCCATGTTACTTAGTCTGTGGTCTGTAGCATGATTGTCCTTTACAGCTAATATCCAGTTATAAGTGAGTACATACAATGTCTGTCTTTCTGGATCTGGGTTATCTCACTTAGGATGATTTTTTTTCTAGTTCCACCCATTTACCTACAAATTTCTAGATCTGTTTTTAACAGCTGAGGAATACTCCACTGTTAAATGTAGCACATTTTTTTTTTTTTTTTTTTATCCATTTTTCGGTTGAGGGACATCTGGGTTGTTTCCAGTTTCTGGCTATTGCAAATAAAGCTGCTGTGAACATGGTCAAGCAGGAACCCTTGTGGTAGGATGGAGCATCCTTTGGGTATGTGCCCAAGAGTGGTTGGTATAGCTGGGTCTTGAGGTAGATCAACTCACAATTTTCTGAGGAACCACCATATTGATTCCCAGAGCGGCTGTACAAGCTTGCACTCCCACCACAGGAGAGGAGTGTTCCCCTTGCTCCACATCCTGACCAGCATGAGCCTCCACTGTGTTTTCGAGCCATCCTGCCAGGAGTAAGAGGGAATCTCTGAGTTGTTTTGATTTGCACTTCCCCGATAGCTAAGGATGTAGAACATTTCTTTAAGTGTTTCTTGGCCATTTGTGATTCCTCTGCTAAAAAATTGTCTGTTTAGATCTGTACCACATTTTTAATTGGATTATTTGGTTTTTGTGATACCTAATTTCTTGAGTTCTTTATAGATTCTGGAAATTAGCTCTCTGTCGGATGTAGGTTTGGTAGATCTCTTCCCATTCAGCGTACTGCTGTTTTTGTCTTACTGATGGCGTCCTCTGCTTTACAGTAGCTTCTCAGCGTCATGGGGTCCCATTCATTGTTTATCTCAGTGTCTGTGCTATTGGGGTTCTGCTCAGGAAATTATCTCCTGCGCCGATGTGTTCAAGGCGATTTCCCCACCATTTCTTCTATTGAGATCAGTGTATCTGGTTTTATGTTGGGGTCTTTGGTCCACTTGGTATGCATGTGGAGGTCAGAGGACCACCTGTGGGAGTCAGTGCTCTCCTCACTGTGTCGGTTGCAGGGAAGAAACTTAGGTTGTAAGGCTTAGTGGCAAGTTCCTTAACCCGCTCAACAACCTAGCTTTCCTATGTTCATCTCTTCAGAGGCAGACTCTAGCTCAACCCTTGGACATGGCTAAAACAATGAACATCAGCAATCTCTGCACACACAGGACAGTCTGCTAGGTGTGCACACACACAAATACTCCTCTCTGCTGTTCCAAATGTTCTGATAAAGTATCCAGAAGTAGCACAAAAGCCTTGGCTGCAGTGGGCTGTAACATCCCTGAGCCAGGTAACAGCAGGTTCTCTAAAGAGAACCACTTTGGCTCCAAGACAACAGAAGGTACCATGGAAAAAGCAGAAGGTGAACAGCCAGGATCCACTTTTCTTTCTTTTCGTATGATGTCCATAAATTATATGAGTCATTTAACCTGTGTTTCTTTTCTAAATTATAAACATATTCAACTGGGCATAGTGATGCATGCCTGTGATCCCAGCACTCAAGGGCCTGAAACAGAATTATCTTCAGTTTAAAGCCAGACTGGACTACATGGTGAGTGAGACCTTGTCTCAAAAAAAAAAAAAAAGAATAAGTGAAACCCAAATTATAAATATATATTTCTTTTCTGAAGGGATATCTATTCCCTATCTCTAATTCAGGACACCAAGCTGTAGAAATAGACCCTTCCAAAGATCAGCTGTCTTTTTATTTATTTATTTAGTTTTGTTTTATATTTTTTGGACAGGGCTTGTTATGTGTTCCTAGCTGGTATGAAACTAACTGTGTAGACCAGACTGGCCTCAAACTAGGAGAAATCCACCCACCTCTGCCTTCTGAGTACTGAGACTAAAGATGTTTGCCATCACAACCTGCCCACTACCTTTTAAACAAAACAAAACAAACAAAAAACCCCAGGTACTCAGAACACCATGTATGTTATAGGACCTTGTCATACATTGTGGTGCTTTAAATGAAAATAGCCTTCACAGGTTCATAGATTTGAATGTTCAGTCCCCAGTTGTTGGAACTGTTTGGGAAGGATTAGGAGGTGTGTCACCAGGGAAGGGGGTTCAAGAGTCCTTACCAGGCCCAAATCCTCTCTCTCTGCCTTGTGCACGTGGATCAGATGGAAGCTCTCAGCTACTTCTTCAGTGCCCTGTCTACCTGCCTGCCTGCCTGCCACCATGCTCCCTGCCATGAACTCTAACACTCTGGAATTGTGAGCCCCAAATTAAATGCTTTCTTTTATGAGTTGTCTTGTGCTCTTTAAGATCAGAACTTTCACCACTCTTAAAGTATTAGATATACTAGCCAAAGTAACAAGATGAGAAAAACAATCAAGTAGGAAAAGAGGTCAATTTATTAATGTTTTATATACAGATTTTTTTGTTGTTGTTGTTTTGTTTTGTTTTTCGAGACAGTGTTTCTCTGTGTAGCTTTGCGCCTTTTCTGGAGCTCACATGGTAGCCCAGGTTGGCCTCGAACTCACGGAGATCCGCCTGGCTCTACCTCCCGAGTGCTGGGATTAAAGGCGTGCACCACCACCACCACCACCACCACCGCCCGGCTATATACAGATTTTTTAAAAATAATTTATTTTTGTTGTATGTGCATTGGTGTTTTGCCTGTATGTATGTCTGTGTGAGGGTCCCCTGGAACTGGAGTTACAGACAGTTGTAAGCTGCCATGTGGGTGCTGGGAATTGAACCCAGGTCCTCTGGAAGAGCAGTTAGTGCTCTTGACTGCTGAGCCATCTCTCCAGGCCCTATACACAGAAAAATCTAGACTTCACCAAAATACTGTTGGAACTGTTAAATTCAGTAAGCTTGTAGGATACAAAATCAATATGCAAAGATTAACAGTTTTTAATATAACACTAATGAAATTGCTGAGAAAGAAATTAAGAAAACAACTCCACTCACAACAGAATGAAATAAAATACCAAGAATAAACTTAAGCAACCAAGTAAATGATCTCCAAAATGAAAATTACAAAATACTGATAAAAGAAACTAAAGAGGATACACATGTATGTACACACACACACACACACACACACACACACACACACACACACATGAAAAGACATGCCATGTTCATGGATGTGTTGGAAGAATACTGTTAAGATGTCTATAGACATCACTCAAAAGTGATCTACAGATTCAATGTAATGCCAATAATACAATAAAATACCATGGCATTTTTCACACAGAAAGAAAAAAACAAAACCATGAGGCTGGAGAGATGGCTCAGCAGTTAAGAGCACTGGGTGATCTTCCAGAGACCTATGTTCAATTCCCAGCACCCACATAGCAACTTCAATTCCAGGGGATCTGGCACCTTCACAAAAATATATACAGACAAAACACTAATGCACATAAAATAAAAATAAATACATCTTTAAAAAAAAGAAAAAACACTCCTAAAATTTGTATTGCACCACAAAAGAGTTACAGAAATAGCAATCCTAGGGAGGCAGATTACAAAGCTGGAGACAATATACACAATGGAGTACTACTCAGCAGAGAAAAACAAGGACATCATGAAATTTGCAGGCAAATGGATGGAACTAGAAATATCATCCTGAGTGAGGTAACCCAGACTCAGAAGGACAAACATGAGCCTTTCTCCAGTAACTGATGGAAGCAGAAGCAGAGATCCACAGCCAAACATCAGGCTGAGCTCCAGGAGTGCAGTCGAAGAGAGAGAGGAGGGATTCTATGAGCAAGGGGCACCAAGATCATGATGGGGAAACCTACAGAGATGACAATCAAACCAAACTAGTGGGAACTCATGATCTGTGGACCAACAGCTGTGGAGCCTCCATGGGACTGGACTAGGCCCTCTGCATAAGTGAGGCAGTTATGTAGCTTGATCTGCTTAAGGGGCTCCCTGGCAGTATGATTAGGATCCATCCTGGTGCATGAACATGCTTTTTGGAGCCCACTACCTATGGTGGGACACCTTACACAGCCTTGTGGCAGGGGGAGGGTCTTGGACCTACCTCTACTGAATGTACCCATGGGAGGTCTTACCTTCTTGTAGGAGGGAGTAGGGGGTGGGTGGGTTGGGGGGGGAAGGCTGGAGGGGCAGGAGGAGGGAAGAGGGGTATCTTTTTTTGGTATGTAAAATGAATAAAAATTTTTTCTTAATAAAAAAAAAAGACCTTTAAAGGTTAAAAAAAAAAAAAACAAAAAACAGAAGGCATGGTACTTGCTTAAAAGTCACATGGGCCAAAAAGAAAAGAATCCAGAACCTAGGATTTTAGCAAAGACAAAAACAATGTACACTGGAGAAAAGAGCTAGAAAACTGGACAGCTGTATATAGAACACAGAAACTAGATCCTTATTTCCCATACATAAAAAGCCAACTCAAGCCGGGCAATGGTGGCGCACGCCTTTAATCCCAGCACTCGGGAGGCAGAGCCAGGCAGATCTCTGTGAGTTCGAGGCCAGCCTGGGCTACAGAGTGAGTTCCAGGAAAGGCGCAAAGCTACACAGAGAAACCCTGTCTCAAAAAACAAACAAACAAACAAAAAAACCAAAACAAAACAAACACAAACAAACAAACAAAAAGCCAACTCAAACAGACCAGAGGTTTAAATGTAAAATTCCAGAGCTGAAATAACTTCAAGTTCTTAGTCTGCGAAGATTTTTTAAAATATGATCTTCAAAGCACAGGCAATTAAAGCAAAAAATAAAAGATGGGATCATATCAAGCAAACCAAAGCTTTCATACAACAAAGACAACAATCAAGAGTAGAGAGACAATCTACAGACTTGGAAGAAATTTCTGCAAACTATTCATCTGAGAAGAGATTAAATGTCTAGAACAGCTAAGGAACTCCAACAAGGTAGCATAAACAGTCTGATTTTAAAAATGGCAAATAATAAAATTCTCAACAGAAGGCACAGAAATGTCAAATAAGCATATGAAAAAAATGGTCAGCATCACTAGTTTAGGTACATGAGAGTCAAAATCATGAGGTAATCACACCACTTTGGTTGTTATCAAAAAGATAAAAAATAGTATCCCACATAGACCCTACCATCTCCATGCACACAGGCCCAGTTCCTGACCTGAACTGGCTTTGCCTGGGAAGCCCCTCTTCCCCACACCCATCCACTGCTGCTATGTCCACCCCCAAAGGCCTCTAGCTCCAGCCCACGGCTTGCCTGGCTCTGGTCTCGTCAAGCAGCTCACACAGCAGCTTTACCTGGCCTAGTTCCAGTCACACAGCTCCTGCACTGGCCTAATCCAACGCAGTCTAGTATCAGAGACACACCAAAGGAAGAAGTCCACATGGCCAGGCCACATCACAAACCAAAACAATGCCAAAGGCCAAGACAGCATGCCTCCCAGCACACTCACTTGTCCTGTAAAAAATGTTCTCAAATGAGATAAACCCAGGATATAGAAATGAAAATAATCATAAACTTATGGAAGAATTCAAGGAGTTTAAAGAGACAGGAACACCTCACTGGACCTCAAGAAGATAACAATAAATACCTGAGTGATGTCCAAGAAAATACAAATATACAGCTGAGTGAAATGATGAAGATAATTCAGGATTTGAAACCTGAGTTCAGTAAAGAGAGAGAAATACTGAGAACTCAAACTGAAATGAAATACTAACTCCACTATATAACTCAGGGGGAAGCAGAATGGATCAAGCAGAAGACAGAATACCAGGATTTGAAGACAGAATAGAGGAACTAGCCCAAACAAGCACAGAATAGGAAAAAATTTAAAGGAACACGAAAGAACTGTGGGATACCATGAAAAGACCAAATCTTCTTAGGCACATATGAAGGAGAAGAATCCAAGGTTAATGGCACAGGCCAGATCTTCAACAAGATCATGGAAGAAAATGTCTACAAACTAAGGAGAAACACACCCATACAGATGATACAAGAAGCACACAAAGACCCAATAGACAAGGCTAGAAAAGGAACCCCACACATCAGAGTCAAAACACCCACACACAGACAAAGAGGACTGAAACCACCAGTCACACACAAAGGGAAACCCGTCAGAATACTGCCTGATTTCTAAGTGGGAGCTCCACAAGAGCCTGCAGCTCCAGATTCTAAAAGACTGCCCCGCCAACCTAGACTAGCTCCCAGCACTATGTACCACAGTCAGAGGAGAAGGAAAAACTTTCCATGATCCAAACAGGCTAAAAGAACTCAAAGCCAACAGACCAACACTAATAGAATCCTGGAAGCAGTAATTCAAACTGGAGAGAGGAAGCACTGCCAAAAGACTGCAGAAAGAAAAAAAAAAAAAGAAGCTATAATTATTGAAACATAGAAAGCACAACTAAGAACACACACACACACCCCAACCCAAAACAAATGACTGCCGTCAATGCCTTTCAATAACAACTTTAAATATTAACAGCATCAATCCGCTAGTCCAAAGGCACAGAATGGTTGAGTGGACTGATCCATCTTTTTGCTGTCTACACGAAGCTGAGCTTTAAAGACGGGCACTACCACAAAGTGAGAAGGATGAAAAAGTACTCCAATCAAATGGGATAAGGAAGCAAGCAGGCATCGCGAGCCTACTGTCTGACAAAACAGGCCTCAGCTCTTCCTGCCTCCATACCTCCCTCCACTCTGCTATCATGGATTCTAAGTCTCTGGAGCCATAAGCCCAATCACACACTTGCTTTTATAAGTTATCTTGACCGTGGGTTTTTATCACACCAATACAAAGCAACTAATACAACATTACAATCAAATGTGGTGTGCCCAATTTCATAAAAAGTAAGCTACTGGAATTAAAGACACAGATTAATATCAATCCATTAATAGTAGGTGATATTAATATCCACTTCTCCAAAAGATAGGTCATCTGGACAAAAAAATAAACAGAGAAACATCAGAATTAAATGACATTAAGTATCCACAGAATATTCCACCCAATCACCAAAGAACGTAACTCGACTCAGCATCCCTAGGAAGCTTCTCTGAAGTAATACAAATCTTCAAGCTGGGTGGTTGGGTGGTTGGGTGTGGTGGTGCACAGCTTTACTCCAAGCACTTGGGAGGCAGAGGCAGGTGGAACTCTGTGAGCTTGAGTACAGCCTGGTCTACAAACTGAGTTCCAGGACAGCCTGGGCTCTGTAGTGGGACTCTGTCTCAAAAATATCTGACCACAATGCAATAAAATATAAAATAGACAGGAAAAAACCCTCTAATAAGTGCACAAACTTGTGGAGATTAAACAACTCATTACTGAAGAAATCAACAAAGAAAATATCCTTGAACTAAATGAAAATGAAAACAAACTACAACCAAACCTCCAGGATACATTAAAGGCAGTCCTGCGAGAGACAGCGGGAGCTCTAAGTGCCTATATTAAGAAATGAGAAAGAGCCAAATAAACGACTTAATGATACAACTCAAGCATTCAGAAAAACAAAGCAAACCAAAATGGATTGCAAAAAAATAATAAAAATCAGAGCAGAAATAAATGAAATAGAATCTGAAAACAATACAAAGAATCAACGAGTCTGAGAAGATGAACAAGACTGATTGACCATTGGCTCAACTAACCAAGGCAAAGAAAGGGATGACCCAAAACAAAAGGACACAAATATTAAGACAGACATCAAGAAACTCACATTTTAAGGAAGTATTTTTAAAGCATGTATTCCAAAGCTGGGCATAGTAGCACACACCTTTAATCCCAGCACTAGGGAGGCAGGTTGATCTCTGAGTCTGAGTTCAGCCTGATCTCCAGAGACTTCCAGACCAGTCAGGGATACATAATGAGACTCTGTCTCCAATACAAAAACAAAACATGTATTCCATTAAGTTGGAAAAATCTAAAAGAAATGGAATAATCTCTAGAATCATCCAAACCACTAAAGTTAAACCAGGAAGAGAACAGCAATCTAAATAGATCTATAATCGGAAAATCAAACAAGCCCAGGTCGAGATGCACCCACAGCAGACTTCCACCAGACTTTTCGAGATCTACAGCCAATCCTCACAGTACACAAACAGAAGGAGCACCCCAGACTCCTTCTATGAAGCCAGCAGTGAACTAATACCAAAGTGAGGGAAAAGACAAGCGGGGAAAGAGATACAGACCAATATCCCTGGTGAACATACGTTAGAAAATGTAACACACACACAGAAAGGACTTCAAGCTAAAAACCACACTATCAATAGAGGCACCCTCACAAAGACATATATGCAAGAAAAACACCAGTGCACATAAATTATACATAATTAAAAAATACAAAAACTACAACAAGATGTTTGGCACAGATTAAGCATGTAGTATAAGACAGCTATTATTATTAAGTAAGAACCTGAGATAAAATACTGGTATTTCCTATATGGAACAGATGTAATTTGAAAACGTTGAAACCTTGGAGAGGATCTGGTTTAAGCCACTAATCTACAAGTGTGGATCTGCGGCATGGTGAAAAAAGATGAACCTATTAGGAGATGATGGGAGCGTATGAAGGCCAGGCCAGTCGCGTTTCAGGGTCTTTCTTTTCTTTTTTCTTTCCTTCCCTTTTTTTTTTTTTTTTGTCAAAACAAACAGCCATAGTCTAGAAGATTTTCAGGACTGCTATGAATTCCTGCTCTAGAATAAAGTCCAATGCCACGAGCCTGTGAATTCACATGAGTTCACAGAGAAGGCCTGATGTAGTTGATGCGTATTGTGGTCCTGTTTAGGAGCAGTGTGTGTAAAAACCACTCTGACATTTAGAAAGTGAACACCACCCTCTAGAGAGAGGAGACTGGTCTAATTTTGTTTGATTTGAGCTAACTTTAGAATTAGAGCACAGTAGCAGTTCTGTTATGACCGCCCTTTGAATCTCCATCACTAACAACCTATCAGCGCCGGAGACCAGCAATGGCAGCAGTACAAGCATTCACTGGGGAAGAAGAAAGGATAAATGCTGACTCGCTTTCATTCCTGAAAGACCGTCATTCAGTGTCAGACCTCCACTGCCAGTTTATAAAAACAGAAACAACAGAAAAATGGAATCTAGAGAGAAGGGGCTGGAGAGCTGGCTCAGTGGTTCAGAGCACTTGTGGCTCAAGCAGAGGACTGATGTTCAGGGCCCAGCACCACATGGTGGCTTACGACCATCTGTATCTCCATTTCCAGGGGATCTGATGCCTTTTTCTGACCTCCGGTAGGCACCAGGCATGTATGTGGTGCACTACATACACATAAGATAAGTAAATCTTTTTTTTTTTAAGTTAGAAAAGCATAATGACACAATCCTGTTAATCTGATGGTCTGGCCTTCACTTAATTCCAACATGGATGGAACACCTACTATGCTTTTGCAGCAGATAGAGATAAATTACAGCTGAGTTTTCATGGAGATAGCATATTCCAAACTCTATCTTAAAAGAATGACTTTTCAGGGTTGGGGATTTAGCTCAGTGGTAGAGCGCTTGCCTTGCAAGTGCAAGGCCCTGGGTTCGATCCTCAGCTCTGGAAAAAAAAAAAAAGACAAAAAGAATGACCTTTCTTCTTTAAGTTACTGTACTATGTAACCTCAGAAAATCTGCCAACCCTGTGCCTGATCAGAGGCTGAAAGAGAACCTCATTAAGGTTGTGCAAATCAAGTGCATTACTGCTAGATGCTGCAGCTGCTATTCTTGTTTTAATCTTCACCTCTGTAAGAGGCAGACAAGTCTAACAGCTTACATGGAAACAAGGGCAGATCTTACAGAGCCCGAAGAAGAGCCTAAGGCAATGTGGCAAAGGGACTTCCGCAGAAAGAGCTCCAGCCCTAACTGCGGTAGTGCTGCAGGAATCGAGGCTGGCTCTTCATCTACCAGCCCTGGTACATTCAGAATAGAAGAACCCCAAAACGTCAAGGGGGTAATAGAAGGCGCAGTCCCCAGAATACAGCCTCGGGCCTCAGGGGTGAAAATATCCTGGACTTTGTGGATCAGGAACTGTTTACGCTTTCGAAAGAAAACTGGGTGGGGGCGCCCGTGACACCTCGCAAACAGGAAGGCTGGGGAGGGTGAACAACAAATGACACGTACGGAGCATTTTCAATTAGGGCAGTGACAGGAACAGGCTGGGGCGCACAAACAGGATGCCACAGGGACATAGGCTGTGCCAAGAAAATGGTGGTCATGTCTAATGTTAAAGAGGAAAATACGAGTATTTAAATTTTCTCCTGCAGTCACATGGCTTACCAGAGGACCTAACTAGACCTAAACAATTGGCTAAGAAGTAAAAATATTCCTGATATTTTTTAACCAACAGTATAGACGCAGGAGCTGTCTCTAATCTTTGCTTCTCTAGTAAAAACAGGTTGCTTGTGTGAGATAAAATTTCAACACTTTAAACCAGTCAGTCCAGCTATGACTGTAGCAAATAGAAACAGGATTAATCTAAGCCCCAGAATGCCCCTGTAGCAAGGTCCTAGCAGTATTCCCGGCGTATTAATGGGCTAATTCCCTCTGACTCAAATGGCCTGGCACTGGCACAGGGTACTATTTCTCCTTCTAGGTCAGCACCGTGGCTCAACCAGACCTCCCTCAGACTTTGATGTAAACGACCCATGACTAATCCATGGATCTTCGGTGTTTCTCCCTGCACCCTCATACTGCTTCTACATGTGGAAACTTTTAATACTCAGAACCCACAACTTCTTTCCCTGTCCCTCTAAGGAAACCTCCAAATGAAATCCTTTCTTTTACAAGGTCATTATCACTTGATAGAAGACGGAAGTTCAATTTCAGGGAGGGGAAGAAGACTCTGGGAAAAGAACAGGACTCCTCCCCATTTTGCACCAGGATCTTGCTATTTTGTTTAAGCTTGCCTCAATATCCTGTAGCTCAGTTGTCCTCCTGCCTCAGCCTCCTGAGCAGCTTGGACAACCTGCACTAGCCACCGTCCAGCCTGAAATCTTTTTTGGAGCCTGTAGGGTGTGCAAGTAGGCTTCGTTCATACTGAAGTATAGCTCATGTTCTGTTAGTCTCAGCTGAATGCAAAGAACTGAACCTGAGGAAATGGAAGGAACAAATTTTGTGAGGTATTTTCCATGTCTAAACAGTGCTCTATTTAACATTTGTTATTTCGTTTTATCTAAGAACGCTATGGAAGAAGTAGAGTTCATCCTGTTTTATAGAGACTAAAGCCCAAGCTAATGCTACATAGGACCCTGACCTAGGCGAAGGACTGTCTTCATACCGACCTCTGGTCAGACTGATGATAAGAACAAACATCAGATAGATATGTCTTCCTGTATGATTTGAGATCTATCCAGACTGCCTACTTAACACAGCTGCTTGACCATGGTCAGCATGTTTAAAACCTAAACTCCCGAGTCTGGGGCTTGCCCCAGGTATGCTGCTCCCCCAGCTTCCTTCCTGGCACAAGGTTACTTCATTCTTTCAAGTTTTAGACTGGTCCCACACAGCAATTATTCTTGGTTCCCCCCTTCTCATATCCAAATCATTTACCAATCCTGTGAATTTAACCTCTGACGTTCACCTCTGAGGAATGTTGATGTTAAAGAATGACAAGCTGGTTTTCTAATGTTGTTACAACAGTGCCTGGCATGTAAGGCCCCTGTGAGTATTTACTGAGTAAAATAAGAATGTGACACCCTACACTTCTTCCCTGTCTAGCCAGCATTGTCTGGACTGCTGGCTACAGCACCTGCCTGGTCTCCCTGCTTGTGTCCTCGCCTTCAGACTGCTTATTCTCCTTGGTCATAGAGCACCTTTCAATATTCAAGTCAGGTCACGTCATCGTTCGAGACACCTAGAAGCTTTGGTTTCAGGATAAATACAACACACTCCTTATACTATTTCATTTTTATTTATGTGTGTGCCCTCAGGGCCTAGAAGGCAGCACTGGAACCCAGGAGCTGGAGTTATAGGTAGTTGTGAGCTGGCTGATGTTGGTGCTGGGAACCGAACTCTGATCCTCTGGAAGAGCAATAAGCACTCTTGATCTGTGAGCCCTCTTTCTAGGCCTTTATAATATTGTATGACTACTTCCCCACTCCAAAAACATGTTTTTTAAAAAATTGTTACATTTTAATTTATTTCTCTGTGTGCACATATGCTTCTGTGCACATATGGATGTCAGAGAACGGTATGTAGGGAGTCAGTTTTCTCCTTTCACCATGTGGGTGGGTCCTGGGGATGAGTTCAGGTCATCAAGCTTAGTAGCAATCATCCTCACCTGCTGAGCTATCTCAATGCCTTCCCACCCCCCACTAATCTATGATCTATTTTAACATGATACATTCTCTCTGTTGCTATCCTAAGCTTTCTGGTCTATCTACCAAGAACCCTACATCCGCCACCATCCTGCTTGGAATACTCTTCCTCTAATATTGGCAAGACACATTCCTCACTTAGGACTCTCCTGAAATTCTGTCTTACCAGCAAGGCTTCCTGTGTTTGCTATCATGGTTTGAATATGTCCCCTTCTCCCAATTCATATATTGGAAAATTAATCCCCAAATTCAGGTTGGTGAAATTTACAAGAAGGGTCTTTGAAAAGTAAATAGGATTAGCTGAGATCATGAGGGTGGGGCTCCTAAAATGGGATTAGTGGCTTTAAAAAAGAAAGAGACCTCTTTTTCAGTGTGTGTTTCTGGCTTCTTTAGGTGTCCATAAGTGTAAGGGTTTATGTCTGAGTCTTCAATTCAATTCCATTGATCAATGTGTCCGTTGTTTTTGTGATAATACCATGAGGTTTTCACTACTATGGCTCTGTAGTACAACTTGAAATCAGGGATGGTGATACCTCCAGCAGTTCTTGTATTGTTCAGGATTGTTTTAGCCATCCTGGCCTTTTTGATTTTCCATATGAAGTTGAGTATTGCCCTTTCAAGGTCTGTGAAGAATTGTGTTGGAATTTTGGTGGGGATTGCATTGAATCTGTAGATTACTTTAGGTAGGATGGTGGTAACATTTTTACTATGTTAGTCCTACCAATCCATGAGCATGGGAGATCTTTCCATCTTCTGCCATCTTCAGTTTCTTTCTTCAAAGACTTAAAGTTTTTAATCATACAAGTCTTTCACTTGCTTGGTTAGAGTTATCCCAGGGTATTTTATGTTATTTGAGGCTACTGTGAAAGGTGTTGTTTCCCTAATTTCTTTCTCAGTCCATTTTTCATTTGTATATAGGAAGGCACCTGATTTTTTTTTTATAGTTAATCTTGTATCCAGCCACTTCACTGAAAGTGTTTCTCAGCTGTAGGAGTTCCCTGGTGGAATCTTTAGGGTCACTTATGTATACTACTGTATCACCTGCAAATAGCGATACTTTGACTTCTTCTTTTCTAATTTGTATCCCTTTGATTCCTTCCTCCCTTCCTTCCTTCCTTCTTTCTTTTTCTTCAAGACAGGGTTTCTCTGTGTTGTTCTGCTGGCTGTCCTGGATCTCACTCTGTAGCCCAGGCTGGCCTCAAACTCAGAGATCCGCCTGCCTCTGCCTCCTGAGTGCCAGGATTAAAGGCGTGCGCCGCCACTGCCCGGCTCCTTCCCTCTGCTTTCTTTCAGTTGTCTTATTCTAGCTAAAACTTCAAGTACTATGTTGAATAAATATGGAGAGAGTAGACAACCTTGTCTTGTTCCTGATTTTAGTGACTACTTTGAGGTTTTTTTCATTTATATTAATGTTGACTATAGACTATAAATTGCCTTTATTACGTTTAGGTATGAACCTTGTATCTCCAATCTCTCTAGGACTTTTATCAAGAGGTGTTGGACTTTGTCAAAGGTCTTTTCTGCATCTAATGAGATGATCGTGTGGGTTTTAGTTTTTCTTTCAGTGTGTTTATATGGTGGATTACATTGACTGATTTTTGTAGGTTGAACCATCCCTGCATTTCTGGGATGAAGCTTACTTGATCATGGTGGGTGATCTTTTTGATGTGTTCTTGGATTTAGTTTCCCAGAATTTTATTGAGTATTTTTGCATCATGATCATGAGGGAAATTGGTCTGTAATTCTTTTTTGTTTGTTTTTGTTTTAAGACAGGGTTTCTCTGTATAGCCCTGCCTGGCTGTCCTGGAACTCACTCTGTATACTAGGCTGGCCTCAAACTCATAGGGATCTGCCTGTCTGACTCCCGAGTGCTGGGCTCAAAGGCATGTGTGATGGTCTGTGATTCTTTCTTTGTTTTTATGTGGCTTTGGCTATCAGGGTTAACTGTGTCCTCAAAATGAATTGGGCAATGTTCCTTCAGTGAGGAACTTAACTCTTCTTTCAACAAAGGGTGATGGTCTAATTGGATGTCCACATGTAGAATGCAAACAGATCCATATTTATCACCCTGCACAAACCTCAAGTCTAAATGGATCAAAGACCTCAACATAAAACCAGAAACACTGAACTTGATAGAAGAAAAAGTGGGCAGCAGTCATGAACACACTGGCACAGGAGATGGTTTTCTAAGAGAACAATAGTGAGGTACTAAGATCAACAATAAATGGGACCTCATTAAACTGAAAAGCTTCTAGAAGGTAAAGGACACTATCAATAGGACAAAATGGCAGCCTACAGAATGGGGAAAGATTTTCCCACATCTGACAGAGGGCAAATATCCAAAATATATAGAGAACTCAAGAAACTAGGTATCAAAAAACAAATAATCTAATTAAAAATGGGGTACAGGCCTAAACAGAGGAATTGCAAATAGCTTAGAAGCATTTAAAGAATTGTTCGCTGGGTGGTGGCAGTGGTGCACGCCTTTAATCTCAGCAGAGCCAGGCGGATCTCAGTGGGCTCAAGGCCAGCCTGGTCTACAGAGGGAGATTCAGGACAGGCTCCAAAACTACACGGAGAAATCCTGCCTCGGGGGAAAAAAAAGTTCAACATCTTTAGCCATCAGGGACGTGCAAATCAAAATGACTCAGATTCCATCTTACACCTGTCAGAATGTCTAAGATAAAAAACACAAGTGACAGCTCATGCTGTTGAGGATGTGGAGCAATGGGAACACTCCTCCACTGCTGGTGGGAGTGCAAACTTGTACAGCCACCATGGAAATCAATGTGGCGGTTTCTCAGAAAGTTGGGAATTGATCTATCTCAAGACCCAGCTAAACGACTCTTGGGCACATACCCAGTGGATGTTCCATCCTACCACAAGGACACTTGCTCAACTATGTTCATTATGGCTTTACTTATAACAGCCAGAAACTGGGAACAACCTAGATGTCCCTCAAATGAAGAAAGGATAAAGAAAATGTGGTACATTTACATAATGGAGTATTATTCAGCTGTTAAAAAATAACATTATGAAATTTTTAGGCAAATAGATGCAACTAGAAAAATATCCTGAGTGAGGTAACCAAGACCAGAAAGACAAATATGGTATGTATGCGTTTCTAAGTAGGTATTAGCTGTTAAATAAATGATCATCAAGATACAACCCATAGACTCTGAGAGGTTAGGTAAAGAGGAGAGCTGGGGGGGATACACGGTTCTCCTTGGGAAGGAGAAATAGAACTTGCAGGTGGACTGGGGGTAGGTTGGGACGGAAGCAGGAGTGATCAGGAGGAGAAAAATGAAGGGAGAGATGGCTGGAATGGGGGGGGCATGTGAGAGTGATGTGGGAACTTCCTAGAATGTATGAAGCTGATCCTAGTAATGGAGGACATGCAGTCAGAACTGGCCATTTCCTGTAGCCAGGCATGGCTTCCAGTGCCAGGACTGGGTTGTATTCAGTTGAGTTGTTGGCCGAGGGGGTCCTATGGAGATCCCCAAACAACCCAGGCTGGTGACAGGACAGAGGGTCGCCCCCCCCCACTGGCAAACTGATGGGCAGACTGATGGGGGGCACTGCCAAGGGCAATATCCACATATTGACTCATTGACTGTAAAGAGGTTGAGTTGGTGCATGGAACCTTCACCTGTATGTTCAAGTCTCTTTGGTGTGGGAAGGTACTCTGCAGGCTACTCAAAGAGAAAGCTGGACATCAATCCAGCCATGAAACTTTTGACCTACAATCTTACCCTACCTATAAGATGTGCTGAGGCAATGGTGGTGCAGAGCTTGGGGGAAGAGCCAACCAATATCTGTTTTAACTTGGGGCCCACTCCATGAGAGGGAGCCCATGCCTGATACTGCCTGGAAGCCAGGACCAGAGACTGGATAGCTTAGAGACCTAGGGTTAGAATCAAACATGACTGACGAAAAGAGAAAATATATATATACCAATGAAATGATTTCTAATGATATACTCATAGATTGGTGCCTTGCCCAGTCATCATGAAAGAGAGAGAGTGTTCACACAATGGCCCTGAGATACCCTCTGCCATGTTATAAAGCTGCCAAGACCCTTGCAGATGCTGAGTGGATGCTGGCACTGTGTTCTTGGACTTTGCAGCCTCCAGGACTATGGTGGGAGCCCACAAAAGATTTCAACTTGTGGTTTGACTCAAGGTCGGAGAGTCAGAGTTTATGTTGCTCTCCAAGGCTGCATAATAGGATGCAACGGCACGGTTACCAGGGGTCTTATACTTAAGGCCTAATCACAAGATGTTTTGCTGTGGGGTGTGGTTACCAGGTGTTTTGAAGGGTCTACACTTGGTTGTATGTTGTGCTCTGACCTTGAAAGGGGGAAGTCTTTTGCCACTCCCCCTGCTAATGTATAAAAAGCCAATTAGAGGGCTGGAGAAGTGGCTCAGAGGTTAAGAGCACTGCTTGCTCTTCCAAGGTCCTGAGTTCAATTCCCAGCAACCACATGATGCCTCACAACCATCTGTGGTGAGATCTGGTGCCCTCTTCTGGCCTGCAGAGATACATGCAGACAGAACACTGTATACATAATAAATAAATAAATCTTAAAAAAAAAGCCAATTAGAAATAAACTTGAGGCTGATGGGTATTTGAAGCAGGGCCTTCCTGAAACTATCCTGTGTTTCTCTCTTTTTCTATGCCTTTATTTCTATCACTTCTCAATTCCTCACTCCCCCTTCAAGGGACCCTTTGATAAGTCAGGACTGGACCCCAACACTGCTGGGCCCCAAAAGACTATGAGCCAAATAAACTTCTGTCCCTTATTAATTAATTGGTCTAAGGTGCTTTGCAACGAAATGAACTAAATTCATGCTATCTTCCTCTGTTTAATTTTCCTCCGTACCACTTAACACACCTGACATACAATTCTTAATGATGTCTCTGCCTGCCCTTGACTGAGTTCCAAAAGGTCAGGGACTTTGCTTTGCTTGCTTGCCACAATCCCAGGCTTTAGAACTGTGACAGGCCCAGAGAAGACACATTCATTGTACAGAGAGGAAACAACTGTATTATGATCTTATTTTCAACTGAAGATGGTCTACAATAATGAAAAAATGAAATATAAAATCTCCATGCTGCATAGTGGATTTCATTCTTAGCAAGAGGAATATATCTTAATTATTAAACTTTTTGTCACTGAATCCTTCCCATTACTTGAGTAAAATCCTCCCCCATATTTTTAGCCTCTGCCCTTAGTTATCTACCATCACAAAACACTATACAAATTATCTGAAGCTTTGTCATTATTTGTTATATCCATTTTGTATAAAATAATAAGAATTCAAACAATGTTATTTTCTTACAGGAGGAAAAGAACCCACAGAGAGGCTTTAAAAAGAAAAAAAGAAGTATTTTCTACTAAAATGTTCAAACATGCAATGTGGAAAAAGGCTTAAATTTTGGGTACAGCAGCCAAGCAGCCTGCTAACATCCCAGTGGGGCATTCTACCAGTAACACTGGGTATTCATCAATGAAAATACTTTTCACATCTTGCTTCACACAGATTATGGGCCATCTGATGGTTGCCATGGCAACAGTAGCGCTGTAGCAAGGATTAACCCCATAGGCTTTACCACTGGCTACAGAACTATTTTCTGAGAAGTCACTGGGGAGGCAACACAGATAGCATGCAGAAATAAAAAATCTGGTGAGGTTGCCTAAACACCCAGTGGGAGGGTGGAGAGCTGAAACACTCCTTGTTCTAAATCAGATTCTAGCCACCTGTGTGCAACCTACAGTTCGTCAACTTAAAACTCAAGCTGCTTCTTCTGTCTGCTTTTTTCATGAGACAAGTCATATGTAACCCTGGCTGTTCTGAAACTCACATGTTGGCTGGCCTCCAACTCACAGAAATCTGCCTGCCTCTGCCTCCTGAGAGCTAGGACTAAAGGTGTACACAATCACACCCAGTTAAACATCTTTCACGAAGCCTTAGCAGCAAATCTTGGTTCAAGCTCTCAATTCTCTTTTTTTTTTCTTCCTGGAGCTGAGGATCGAACCCAGGGCCTTGCACTTGGCACTTGCTAGGCAACCACTCTACCACTGAGCTACATCCCCAAACCCTCAATTCACATTTTAAAAAGTGTTCTTCAGTGCAGGGGAGATAGTGCAATCAGCAAAGTGCTTGCCTGGCAAGTAGGAGGACCTGAGTTAGAGCCTCAGAATCCACATTTAAAAAAGAGTTGGGGTGGGCTGGAGAGATGGCTCAGTGGTTAAGAGCACTTTTTGCTCTTGCAAAGGACTCAGGTATGGTCAGCACCCATACTATGGCTCATGGCTGTTTTCAACTCCAGGGGATCCCACATCTTTTTCAACCTCCAAGAGCACGGTATACACATGGTGTACAGTCACACATGCATCACACACAAAACACTCACATACACAAAATAAATCTAAAAGACATGCTGGGCATAGCAGCATATCTCTAATTCTAGTGCTGGAGAGGTGGAGACGGGTGTATACCTGGAGGCTTGACAGCCAGCCAACCTAGCCTACCTGGCAAACTTCAGGTCAGTGAGAGGTCCTGTTTCAAAAACAACAACAAAACACAGTGGCTGGTTTCCACATGCACAGATGTGTATGCACACTTTTCTACCCCCAGGTCTGCATATAATTAAGTTCCTATGTATAGCTCTCTACATCCAAGTTAAATTATTACTTATCAAGTACACTAGGTGTCATAATGTTTATCATTAAATTCCAAAATACTTGATAAATTAACCTTCTATTTAGATGACCTTGAAAGAGGTCAAGTAATTTTCCTAATATAGTAAACTGTTTCTTCCAAACAGCATTAATTTATATGCTTTGCAAAGAAAAGGGTATCTCCAGTTATCCCATGACCCTCCAGTAATCAGAAAGCTCACAAGTCAGGTGATTAAAAAAAATGAGTTTAAGAAAATCAATAATGAAAAAGAAACATTGATAAGCAGGCAGGAAAAGCAGATTACTGAAATAAAAAATACTGGTCATGGTCAACTCTGAGATACTTTACAAGTCATTTGTAATTACTGATAAAGAAAGTAACTCTTACCTAAAAACGAATTAGTGGGAAGGGTAAAATCAAAATGGCCACTACTGCTTTCTTTCTCTACCTGGGGAGAAAAGGTGTAGTCATGGCTCTCTCGCACTCTCAGCACAAAGAGCATAGTGAGCAAGTGCTGATGGGAAGTAAGCACCGGCTGGGGTCACCTATCACTGGATCTACTCCTAACTGTTGCTGATTCTGTGGGTGAACAAGAGAGACACATAAATGAGCTCAATCTGGCCACTGTTGTCTCCAGCCTTCAAAACCAGGGCCAAATGACCCACCCACTGCAGACCACCCTTCTGGAGCAAGGGAACGCTCTGTGTTACACCAGCTCCTGTCTGTTTTCCTGTTTCCTCCAAGGATGGAAACTTCCTATTGGGTTTGCTTTGTGGAAATGAAACCAATAGCTTTGATGCTCATTCAGCCGTTTCCTGAGAAAAATGAAAGGTCTAAGGATGAGTCTACTAAAATACACACAGTTTCCAAGCGTGGTGTCACACGCCTTTGCTCAGCACTTGAGAGGCAGACAAATCTCTGTGAGTTCAAGACCAGCCTGGTCTACAGAGCAAGTTCCAGGACAGCCAGGGCTACACAGAGAAATTCTGTCTCGAAAAACCAAACAACAACAACAACAACAACAACAAAAAACCCAAACCAAAAAACCTACACAGTTAAGAAGTAGACATTTTTTTAAAGTAAAAATATATTGTGTAAAGCAGGCTACAAAGAATATCTCATGATTTTAAATAAAGTCATTTCCACATGAACTTCAACCTCTCAGGAATAATTAAGAGATTAAATGCAAATCTCCTCTCTCAGCTATTAAATACAAAATGAAAACCCATTTCCTACTTTCCCAGTCACAGTTAATGTCTTCAAATGCTTTCAGCTATAAAGTTCTATAAAGTGCTGTCTCACCGCTAAGAACTCTTCTGTTAAATCTTACCTCTGCTTCCTTTCTGCCAGTCAACATCTGTGTCTATCTGGGAGGCTATGACAGAGAATAATAATAATATTAACGAACCACAGCTTTCAAGCCTGAATGTTCTCAAGGAATCTTAAAAAGACAAAAATTAAATTTTGGAGCTTCCAGATCAGGGCTCATTTAAATGCTAGAGGAAATACTACAAACCCTCAAGAATCACTTCCAAATAAACTGCCATTTCCTATGTTAGAAGACATTCTATAAACCAAAGCAAGCATTCACCAGGAAGTCTAACATACTAGCGCAGAGTAAAAACACACAAGCAAAGGCAACCATCCAAGAACAAATGCAGCACCAACAGCGTCCAACACGGAGTGCTGAACTACCACAGCAAAACAATGGTGGGCCAGGGCCTGAGTAGGACGCAGCCTTCATTCCGAGCAGAATGAGACGCACACAAGTCAGACCCTGGGGATCACATCTGATAAAGAAAACAGCAACAACACAGCAACACGTAAGATAGAGCATTCAACGGATAGAAACTTCCGCTCAAACGGAGGAAATCAAGTCCTCAAGCAATGATTGACACATGGAATTTTATATGACAGTTCTATGTAATGAGACTCTCCAACAGCTCTGTCCAGGCAGGCAGTCATCATTACTATATATACCTCAAAGAATGGGTTTTAAGCAACATGAAATACATTTCCAGAAAAATAGAGCCAATGTTTCCTAGTGCAAAGACCCAGCATACTGATCTACAGCTTACACTGCAGCAGAATTTAACCAAGTGTGGAGCATACCTATGATCCCAGTATTCAGGGGGTTAAGCAGGAGGAACAACAGCTAAGATCAGCTTTGGCTACAAGGTGAGTTCCAGACTAGCCTGGGCTACAGGAGACCTTGTTTTAAAGCTGAGTAAAGACTCCCTTGTTAATGAAGTTCAAAGATATCCTGAAATCACCTTATATGGTTACATTTTTTGGATCCACTAATTTTACTGCTAGGAATTGATCCTCAGGAAATAATTAGAGAAGCAGCCAATTGTTTATACCTCTAAGGTCCACCCTACAACATGTGTGCAACTGCACAGGAGTAAATGTCCAAGACTTGTTTACAGCACAGTGTATTATTTTACAGTCAAAGCACACCACAACAAACCAGCAGACCAGAGAAAATGTTGAAGTGCATTCAGTGGAATGTAATAAACTAAAGCAAAAAGTAAATTCTACGCATTAATGTGAGGTGAATTAAGGCAAACTGTAAAGACAAGATGGTAAGTCACAGAAACCACAAAATAATTTGTACTGTGTGATTTGCTTATGTAAAACCCCATTCTAGGCGAACAAAACGACATTCTTATGGATACATACTTGGCAGGTGAGACTCACTAGAAAGCAGGGAGAGGGATGGATGGGTTACTCTAGGGCAGAGAGGTCCCTTGGAAAGAAAGACAGCTGTGTTGGTAGAGAGACCTCACCAGGCTGATGTCAGTCAATTTCCTGCGTGGTTACATGGGTGTCTTAACTATACTGTTTTGTTAAAATGTTTGTCTGTGTTTTATGTCTCTTCTCTGTATTACAGATTTTAAAATTTCTTATTTAATTTTGCCTGCATGTCTGTCTGCATAACAGTGTCAGAACCTCTAGAACTGGAGTTACAGATAGTTGTAATCATCCATGTGGGTGCTGGGAATCGGACCTCTTAACTACTGAGCCATCTCTCCAGCCCCTGTATTACTGTTCCCCTTCCCACCCCTGCCCCCTTCCCCTGAGACAGGGTTTCTCAGTGTAGTTTTGGTGCCTGTCCTGGATCTCGCTCTGTAGCCCAGGCTGGCCTCGAACTCAGAGATCTGCCTGGCTCTGCCTCCTGAGTGCTGGGATTAAAGATGTGCACCACCACCATCCGGCTATTATACGTTTTTTTGTTTGTTTGTTTGTTTTTGCTTTTTTCTTCTTTTATTTTTTTTTCAAGTGTATGGGTGTTTTGCCTGCATGTGTGTGTTGTACTATGTATATGCCTGGTGCTCAAGGAAACCAGGGTGTCAGGTGTTCCGGAGCTGGAGTTACAGACAGGTGTGAGCTGCCATGTGGGTGCTGGGAACTGAACTCGAGTTCTCGGGGAGAGCAGCCAGTGCTCTTAACCACCAAGCCATCTCTCCAGCCCTATTACATGGTTTTTAACAAGGTTTCATTAAAAAGATTTTAGTGCAAAGGTATTCCTCAAGAGTTTCATTTACAGTAAGTCATTTAGACAAGATTAAGGGGAAGATTTCAGGGTCAGTCATCTTTGATGTGAAAGCTTACTTAGCTCAGAGACTGTATGGTGACCTTGAGTAATACATTTAGCATCTCTGAGACTCATCCGTTCCACTGTGAAGAAATCGGCATCTTCATACCACACAGGGCTGATATGAGGATCAAAAGAGAGACAGCATGTAGCACAATACAGGATCCAGGGTGGGCATGTGACCCTTTCTCTGCCCTTCCCTAATCCTGCAGGCAACCATGTGACACCAGAGGCAACCCAGCTGAGAGCAGATTTCCTGTGCACAGCACAGCACAGCCATGGTAAGACCTCTCGGATCCACACAGTGCCGATGCAGTTGGGGAGACTCCAAATCAACACTGCTGGATGAAACAGAGGTGCTGGAAATGGCACAGAAGCCTGCTCTTGCTGGCCTTGAAGAAGCCAGCAGCTGTGCTGTGAACTGCCTGTGCCTCAGAAGCAGCCTCTGGGAGGACGGGTGTGAGCTCTGCAGAGGTGGGAAAAGAACTGGCGAAGACCGTGAGCTCTGGATGAGAGCCTTGACTCTCGTGTTGTGGAACCTCAAGCAGGGGCTCAGTTAAGCCATGCTGATCCCTGATCTTTTGCAAAGGTGAGCTAAAGAATAATAAATAATAAAAAGTTTGCTGACCCTACATCTCTTTGAGAGGAATTGGGAAGTGAAGTCAAATTCTAATCAGGGAGCTTCAGAGCATCTGGAAGATCTTACCTGCCAAACAGGGTCAGGAAGTCACATGTCCTGCCCTTGTCAGGGATCAGCTACCCAGGTGTCTCTGTTCAAGTCAGTGCTCCACTTAGGAAAGGAGACCTAGTGCCAGACAGACTCACAAACCCCTTTGTGTTCAGTTAATTTTAGAATCATAATTTGAGTTAAAAATATGTCCAGTCATGCCTTCCTGAGCTACTCTCAAATAACCTTGATTGCATTTGCAGGCTCCCAGATCTGTTTCCGTTACAGATCATTTTTAGTTTGTCCTTTCTACTGATGGCAGATCTCACCTACTATTGCTGTGATCTCCCAATTTCATTCTTACAGATCATCATTCCTAGTAGCCTACAACAGATATGGGTTCATTCTCTAACACTGGAGCACAAGATCTACAGACTCAAACTGTGTGGAACAGTTAACATGCAAAAATGGGGCTGGTGATAGGCTATTTTTAGGAGAACCTTTCAAAAGCTAATGCCTATCTTGTCCAACGGGGAAAAATAAAACCTAATGGAGGGTGTCTTATCATAGTTCAGGGGCTAATCCAAGTACCCCTAAGGTAGAATGCCAGCTACTTTTCATCTGACACATTGTGCATTACAAGTACACATCTGTTAGCCAGAAACGTTTAACCCATAAACTTTTATATACAATCTCTAGCTAATAGGAAGAACCAGGAAATACAAGAATGAGCTCAATGTCACTATGAGGCAACAGCCAGGCAAATGCAAAAGCTGGACCTGTCTACAGGAAAACTGGCCTTGGTTTTTCAACTTGCCATTAGAAGAGGAAAAGAATAAACTCAAATAACACCTGAGGGAACCACACATAACGTAGAGTGAAGGATAGGAAGCTGATTTGTAAGCCAATTAGTAAAGTCATCTTTCTTCCAAATGACCTCAAAAGATGCATGAGATTCGAACTTCTATATAAAAATTACTAAACTGGAAAGGTGTAAATATTTACTTTTAAAATATATTACTACATAGTTTATGCAAACTATTATATGATTTTAAGGCCAGGCTTCGTGATACAACCCCAGCACGCAGGAGCCCGAGATAGGGAGATCTTGAGTCTGAGGCTTCAGGTCTGACTGAGTTCCAGGCTAGCTTGGAATATACAGCAAGTCTCTTACTCAAAGATTCTAATATTTTATCTGGTTTTGGTCTTTAAAAAAAAAAAGTACAGACATATTTACATGTGCTGAGAGGGTCCCTAAATATTGACACTACATTTTTTTGGTGGTGATCTTCATCTAGAAGTCAGAAACATGAGGTTATTTTTAAATTATTTGAGTTGTATTTCTTTTATAGTTTTTCTCAATGCGTATATATCATTTTTGTAATAATAAAAGGTTAGTTAAAAAAGAAAAACAAAATTTCTCAAGACATTATATTATTGTAAGTAAGTAGATAATGAGCTCAGAAAGTGAAACAATCACACCATGTGCTAGACTGGCCAGGGAAGCCTTCAGGTAGGAGCTGAACTGAAGTGACCTTGGAAAACAGGCAAGACTGGTCAGGCAGAAACTGCTGATTCATCACCTCATCCGTCAGTCTGAAAGTGACAGGCTATGGTGACAACAGCATGGCATACCTGAGCCCAAACTCAAAAACTTCCTTTAATTCCCCTCAACCCCATTTAGCCTAGCCTGGTCTATCACATCTATAATCACACACTCAGGAGGCTGAGCAGGGGGATTAAGGCCAACCAGGGCTACAACAACAACAAAACCCAACCAACCAACCAACCAAACAAAAAACAAAAACAAAAAAACCCCACATTTCCCTTAAGGTCACAGCCAGCTGCTCCTTTTTTTTTTTTTTTTTTTTTTTGTCATCATATAATTAATCCAAATCCATCATCACTGCAAAGAAGAGACAGCTGACGTTGGCCTCCTTTGCTAAGACTTTGTTTTCCTGGCTTCTCAGAATGGAACGCTTCTCCTCTGATACTGGAATGTTCTACCACAGGTATGTGTGGGGTCCTATGTACATGTAATGACCAGAGTGAAGCTAAGCTAAGACAGAGGAATTTTCTTTAGAGACTGTCAAGACAGCAAGCATGAAATGGTCTTTTCAAACACTGACTTTTACCACTTTCCTAAGTGCCCAGGTCCCCGTCTCCTCTATCATATCCTATACGCATTTCATAAGCATCTATTACGTGGCTGGACCGCCAAGTGAAACATATAAACAAAAGGGAACTATAAACAAATGCTGAACCCTAATGAAATACACCCTGATATTTAGATGCCTGACCCTAGTCAAAAAGCTTATCCCCAAGTATTTAGTAGTGAAGTCATCGACTTACATTGAAATGCATAAAAAATAAGATGGAGTTGAGGATGACTGTCTTAATGAACAGACAGTATGATAAAAATGACAGGCTAGCTATAAAATACAAGAGGTGGGCATATGGTGTTCACTGAAGAATTCTTTTAAATTTAATGTATGCTTGATTTTTTTTTTTTTTTTTTGCTTGTTGAGACGGTTTTTAGCTCAGGTCTCAAACTCTTGATTCTCCTGCCTTAGCCTTCCAAGTACTGAGATTGAGTGTTCAACACCACAGCAGGTTTATTTGAACATTTAGAGAATAAAATATTAGGGAAAAGTATGTAAATCCTTTCTAGTTGGGTTTACGTATCAGCTTCCCGCCCTCATCCCGCAGCACATCTGGTTTTTTAGGTAGATTGAGTTCAATCCTTTTCTGTGCCAGTGACATCTTGAAAACACCTGGGCCAGTTTTCCTGAAGGCAGTTCCAATTTCTAAATTTGCCAGGTTGCTTCCTCATGATGTCTTACTTGTAGCTGGTAGCCTGTCCTTAACAGAAATCTGTTTAATCTGTCAAAACCCAAACCAAAAGGGTTAAGCACAGAAGGTTCTAAATTCAGGTCTGGAAATGTGTTTTAAAAGAGAAATTTGAAATATAGTTAAGCCCAAAGACTGTGGACCTTTCAGACTGAAAGGAGCCTAGAGCTGTTACATGTAGATGCTGTTGTCCACTTGCCCTGGGACATAGTAAAGACAGAAAAGGACTTGGGAGGAATAAAACGTGCCTCTTAGGAGGAAGAGAGTAAGAGAAGAGCCTACTTCCAAAAAATAAGCCTGCCCCCAACAGAAATGTAAGCTGGGCATGAGTCCTGGATCTGGGGGCTGAAGCCAAGTCCCAGATACACCAGCTTCACAACATATGATTCATGCCATCAGATTTGGGCAAGATGTTCCTCTTTTGTAAAAAGAGAGCAATATTTCTTTTTCTACCTCAGAGTCCTGCTCACAGAAACAAAAGTTCTGTAAAATCATAGAGCAAAAACCTTCATGAGGAATCTTCCTCTGTTGGTAATGAGTGATGGAAGCCTGTTCCACATTCCAAATTCCACCTATCCTTTCAGCAAACATCAGTCCCTTTCTTGGGTTTATCTCATCCCTTTAAGAATGGTCTGAATAGGTTGGGGATTTAGCTCAGTGGTAGAGCGCTTGCCTAGCAAGTACAAGGCCCTGGGTTCGATCCTCAGCTAAAAAAAAAAAAAAAAAGAATGGTCTGAGCTGCCGGGTGGTGGTGGCGCACGCCTGTAATCCCAGCACTCGGGAGGCAGAGCCAGGTGGATCTCTGTGAGTTCGAGGCCAGCCTGGTCTACTGAGCAAGATCCAGGACAGGCACCAAAACTACATGGATAAACCCTGTCTGGAACCTCGCTCCCCTCCAAAAAAGGTCTGCGCTTTCCTCTTGTGACTAACATTAGTAACAACCTATACTCCCCATATTGCTTTGCGTTCAGTCCACTTGGCATTTAGCTAGTATTCTAGGAGTTAATTAATTTGATGGCGATAATCATTTTATGATGTACACATATTAACTTAATTTTCAGTTTTCAATTATTTTTTCCATACAGCTTGGGACAAAAACTAGCTCAGATTAGTGGATATTGGCAACAAAAAAATAATTCTAGGATAATAAAGAAAACACTGGCTTATGAAAGCTCTTTGTAAACTAATGATATGTATTCCAAATCTCCAAGAAAAAGGCAAAACATTAAACGTTTCCTGGACTCACTCAACCACAGAACCTTTTTTACTTTGAGACAACTTCTTTGGACTGATGCTAATAAAGGGCACTCTTTGAAAAAAGGTGCATTCAACATTCAAACATTCTAAAAAGATCTTTTTATGTATAATTCATTGACAGGAACCAAGTTAGAAATGAAAAAGAACACTTAGTTTTAATAATCAGTCACAGTCAGTGCTCTACAGACTAAAACCAAAGGAGCTTTGTCCGACCTACTGAGGTTACAATACAGTGCTACCCGCCAGGCAGACTGAAGCTAGGCAATTCACAGCACACAGGAGCACAATGCCCTGGGGCTTTGATGGTACACTCCACGTGTACCCATGGTGATCTTTTCTCGCTTTTGTTTTGTTTTGAGACAGGGTCTCGTGACCCAGGTTGGTCTCCAACTTGCTACTTAGCCATGGATGACTTCGGTCTTAGATACTTTTCTATGGCTGTGACAGAACGCCACAGCCAAGGCAGCTTACAAAGACAGCATTTCATTTGGCTTCTGGTTTCAGAGGGTCAGAGCTCATGATGGTGGAGTGAAGGGTAGCTGAAGACTCACATCTGGATCCACAACTAATGGGTTTTTGTTTTTTTTGTGGGGGGGTTTTCGAGACAGGGTTTCTCTGTGTAGCTTTGCACTTTTCCTGAATCTCGCTCTGCAGACCAGGCTGACCTGGAACTCACAGAGATCCGCCTGCCTCTGCCTCCCAAGTGCTGGGATTAAAGGCGTGAGCCACCACTGCTTAGCTTGGATCCAAAACTAAGAGACAGAGACAGAGGCACACTGAATGGGATGAGTCTTTTGAAATGTCACAGCCAGCCTCAGATACACAATTCCTACATCAAGGCCACACTTCCCAATCCTTCCCAAGCAGTTACACCAACTGCAGAGGAAGTATTCAAATACTGAGCCTATGGGGGCTCATTCTTATTCAAAACACCACAACCTTGAACTCCTCATCCTCCTGGCTCCAACACCTAATTAAGCTCAGGGATAATAGGTACACACCACTTGTGGTGGGGATCTCTGTGTAGCTTTGCACCTTTCCTGGAACTCACCGGGTAGCCCAGGCTGGCCTCAAACTCACAGAGATCAGCCCGGCTCTGCCTACCAAGTGCTGGGATTAAAGGTGTGCACCACCACCGCCCGGCTACATTTTGGTTCTTAAACCATGGTCCCACATGCTCAGCTCAGGGACTGCCTCTGCTCATTACATCTTCCTCCTTATCAGAGCTGTGTGGTGGTTTGAAAGGAAATGGCCCCCAAATGGAGTGGCAATATTAAGAGGTGTGGCCTTGCTGGAGGATCTATGTCAGTGTGGGGGTGGGCTTTGAGGTCTCCTGTGCTCAAGCTATACCCAGTGTCACAGTTCACTTTCTGTTGCCTGAGGATCAAGATGTAGGACTCGGAGTTGGGGATTTAGCTCAGTGGTAGAGCACTTGCCTAGCAAGCACAAGGCCCTGGGTTCTATCCTCAGCTCCAGAGAGAGAGAGAGAGAGAGAGAGAGAGAGAGAGAGAGAGAGAGAGAGGGGAGGGAGGGAGGGAGGGAGGAAGGAAGGAAGGAAGGAAGGAAGGAAGGAAGGAAGGAAGGAAGGAAGGAAGGAGTAACAGACTAATTCTTGGATAAGTGGTAGAGTCTTTCGTGGTTTTATTTGAGGAGGTAGGGTAGGGTTTGGTTTTCTGAAGCATGGCCTTGCTTTGTAGCCTAGCCTGGCCTTAAGCTTTCAACCTTCTGTCTTTCCTAGCCTCCCAAATTCTGAGATTATATAGGCCAACACTACCCACTACACCTAATCCATTTAAAAATGGCAACAAAATGGAGAAATATGAGGAGTGAACAAAATATAGCATTGGAGATACTTTCTTTCAGTGAAAATGAAATCTGGAGTGACTGCATCAAGTTGGTATTTACTTATGTGTATATGGATGTCTTGCCTGAATGTATCTCTGTGCATCACATGTGTATCTGGTGCCCAAGAAGGCCAGAAGCAGTTGTTAGATTCCCTGGAACTGAAGTAACAGACAGTTGTGAGCTACCATGTGTGTACTGAGATCAAATCCAGGTCCTTTGGAAAAGCAGCCAGTGTTCTTAACTGCTGAGCCATCTCTTTAGTCCCCATGCTGGTACTTCTAATGAAGTCTGAGGTCCCAAATAATTATGTCACAGTCCAATTTGGACCTTTGACTAAACTAGCAGTCATGACCCTCAAAGATTAGGTTTTATGAGAAAAGCTAAGCCACTGAACACCTAGCCTCCAAAACAGACCACTTGCTGATGAATCCTGAGCCATTACAGCATGGTAAGGCAGAGTGAGATTAATACCTACTCCTACACCTCACTTAAAACTTAATCTACACCGGGCAGTGGTGGTACATGCCTTTAATCCCAGCACTTGAGAGGCAGAGGCAGGTGGATCTCCGTGAGTTTGAGGCCAGTCTAGGCTACAGAGTGAGTACCAGGAAAGGAGCCAAAGCTACACAGAGAAACCCTGTCTCGAGGAAAAAAAACAAAAACAAACAAACAAACAAACAAAAAACAAAAACACACACACAAAAAGAACTTAATCTAAAAACCACTCATTTAAACATAACATTTAGTATCTCTGTATGTGGATCTTCTATCTATCTGACACTGTAATTACAAAGTAAACAGGTCTGTTGATTAAGGATGGTCGTGGTAAGAGATGTTAGCCTTTGTCTTGGATAAGATAGATAAAATATAAATATACATATAAATGAAGCAAAAAATAACTCCAGTTATAATTCTTACTAAGTACTGTCAAGGCAGAGTGCTCCTGCCAAGGTGAGCAGGGTGAAATTCAGCGTTATTTCCAAGTGATCTGAAAGACCTCATTATTTGATTTGAGTATGAAATGTTCCTCCTACAGATTATGATGTTTTCAACACTTGGTTTTGAGAGGCTGTGGAACCTTTAGGAGGCAGGGCCTTGCAAGGTATGTCCTCTGGTACAATGAGGACACAAATGCCAGGGAGCGGGCACTTTCTGATTAGATTTAAGGGTCACTCACAAGATGGGATGCATACATGGCACCATCATCAGATCCCAGGCAGGTCACAGGCCCCACAGGAGAACAACTATGACCGTTGAGACAGTGTTAAACTGACTCCTAACGACTCTTCTCTCTGTCCTTCGCCCAGTTCACTCTAGATCTCTGGGGCCCTGCACTTACAGTTCCAAGTTAACTTAGGGTGCTCTGGGTGCTCCTTCAGTTCTTTTCTTTTCCTTCCTTCTTCCTTTTAATGTGGACAGACGTTATACCTGCATGTAGTCTGTGCATCACATGTACACCTAGTGCCAGAGGAGGCCCAGAGAGGGTGCAGGGTCCCCTTGAACTGGACTTACAATGTGGATGCTCTGGAAACTCAGCCAGCACTCTTAAACTACTGAGCCATCTTTCCAGCCCTCCTCCTTCAGTTCTTACTCCTGGTACCTGAGCTCAGAAGGTCAAGGCAATTTTTGACAACTGTGGGCCTCACCTCATTTAATATCTCAGGGATCTTCATACATAACCCCATGCTCAGTGTCTTAAAATACTGTCTCTAATAATAGTTTTTGTTGTTGGAAGGTAAATATGATCTTTGCTATTCCAGATTGGCTAGAAGCAGAAATCTCCAATTTATCTCTGAAAGCTAATTTATTCAAACTAATACCCACACCTTTCATTATCTCTAGTGTCTCTTAAGCCTCTTTGAATCTTGAACCAAGTCCTTCCCCTCCTCTCTGTCTCTATGATTTGGAACAGACACATCTGGATTTGTTCTATTTCCTGTTAAGTCAAGGAAGTTGTTCGTCTGACCCTGGGGACTGATGTTCAGAGGCACAACAAGTGGTACTACATGTGCCCTGAGGGCATGCTAGCCAAGCTTCAATCCCCAAGACTGCAAAACAAGATAACTTTCTGGGAAGACATAGACCATAGATGATTTAGGCTTCATGGGTCACATATTAATTCTGTAACATATTCTTAGACATTGGTCTATTGTGTTTTTGTCTTTTATTAACTGTTCTTCTAAACTAAAAGAACAGTTTTTTTCTTTAAGTTCAAGGATCAAAGTTAAACATTAGACTGGATTTGGTCTGTAGTTTCCTATGTAACTCCTGTATATTCTGTAAGCTGGAAGTCAACCATGAAAGATTCAGGTTAAACATGTTTTATAAATGTCACAAGGAATGCCGCTTATTTCATACCACATTATGGAAAACGTACTGTCTGGTTGTCCCACCACTGCTGACAAGACAGACCATACGTCCTGATAATCCCTTTATTGGAAAGCTGTATTTTTCCTTATTCTGCAAAATAAAATGACTCATCTACCATTTCTCAAATAGTTTCATCATCTGTTGAAACTTTTTGTCTAAGGCAGACTGTTTTTCAGGGGAAATGGCTATTTGCTATTAGTTTTACAAATATTCACTGGCATTCTTAAGAAAAGCAGCATATATTCTCATCACTTAAGAAATAACTAGAACTCTGTTCCTCTACCAGAGGCCATGTCAGTACCCAGAACACCAGGTAAGACCTTGCCTGAAGACCGCCAAAACTTCCTCAGAGCCTACCTACAGTAGCCCCCACCCCTATCACCATATCCCAGACTACAACTCCAGTATAAGCCCCTGCTTTACCAGAGGCCACACTGGTACTCAGAACCTCAGCTAAGACCCCAACTTTTCAACCTAGACTCTAAAAGCCAGAAGGGCCTGCAAATATGTTCTTCAGACTATAAGAGATCACAGATGCCAGCTCAGACTACTATACCCAGAAAAACTTTAATCACCATAGTGAAAACAAGATATTCTATGATAAAGTCCAATTTAAATAATAGCTAATCCAGTATGACAGAAAATACTAAAAGGAAAATTCCAACCCAAGGAGGTTAACTATACCTATGAAAACTCAGAAAATAATCTCATACCAGCAAAACCAAAAGAAAAACACACACACACCATCACCACCAACAACAAAATAACAGGAATTAGCAATCACTGGTCACTGATATGTCTCAATATCAATGGACTCAATTCCTAAATAAAAAGACACAGGCTAACAGAATGGATGGGAAAACAGGATCCATCCTTCTGCTGCATACAAGAAATACACCTCAACATCAAAGATAGACATTACTTCAGAGTAAAGGATTAAAAAAAGATTTTCCAAGTAAATGAACCTAAGAAGCAAGCTGGTGTAGCCAATCTAATATCTAACAAAATAGACTTCAAACAAAAATTAATCAAAAGAGACAGGGAAGAACACCAAGATGATTTTGTGTATGTGTGTGTGTGTGTGTGTGTGTGTGTGTGTGTGTGTGTGTTTCTTTTCTTTCTTTCCTTCCTTCTCTCCTTCCTTTCTTTTTTTAGGTTTCTTTTTGTGAGACACAATTTCTCTGAATAACAGCCTATTCAGGAACTCGCTCTGTAGACCAAGTGGCCTTGAACTCAGAGATCCACCTGCCTGTGCCTCCTCAGTGCTGGAATTAAAGGTGTGCACCACCACCACCTGCCAATCTTTCAATTCTCAACATCTATGCCCCAAATGCAAGGGCACCCACGTTTGTAGAGGAAACACTACTAAAGCTTAAACTATACATCAACCCTCAGAAATTAACAGTGGAAGACTTCAGTACCCCACTTTCACCAATGAATAGCATCCATACAAAAACTAAGTGGAGAAATACTGGGGCTAACAAACATTATCAACCAAATGGATCTAACAGATATCTACAGAACATTTCAACCCAAAACAGAAGACAACACGTTCTCAGCACCTTACAGAACCTTCCTTCTCCAAAATTGACCACATAGTCACAAAGCAAGTCTCAACAGATTTAATAGGCTTTTTGGAACCTAGGGCCTATGCAGGGACACTTTGCTCAGCTTTGGTGTAGGGAGGAGGGGACTGGACCTGCCTCAACTGAATCTACCAGGCTGAGCTGAATCCTCAGGAGAGACCTTGCCTTGGAGGAGGTGGGAATGGGGGGTGGATTGGGGAGGGGAACCTGGGGGATGGAGGAGGGAGGACAGGTGAATCCGGGGCTGATATGTAAAATTAAATTAATTAATTAATTAAAATAAAATTAAAAAACTGAAATAACCCTCTATGTCCTATGAGACCAAAACAGATTAAAACTGGATGTCAACCACAGCAGAAAGCCTACAAACTCATGGAAACTGAACAACTCTCTACTGAATGACTGGTAAATCAAAGGAAAAATAAAGAAATTAAAGACTTCCTAGGATTCCATGACAATGAATGCACAACACACCCAAATTATAGGTTACAATGAAAGTGATGCTATAAGAGGAAAGGTTGTTTTTTTTTTTAATAGCACTAAATGCCTAAATAGAGAAATTGGAGAGATTTCATACTAAGAATTTAACAGCACACCTAAAAGCTCTAGAAAAGAAACAAGCTTACCCAAGAGAAACAGACAGCAGGAAATAATCAACTGAGTGCTGAAATCAGCAAACAGAAACAGAACAATGCAACAATTCATTGAAACAAAGGGTTGGTTCTTTGAGAAAAATCAGTAAGACAGACAAACCCTTATCTAAATTAACCAAAAGGTGGATAGAGAATATATATGCAAATTAACAAAATCAGAAACAAAAAGGAGAAAATAACAAAAGAGACCAAGAAAATCCAAAAAATCATTACGTTATACTTAAAAACCTGTACTTTGAAAACTTGGAAAACCTAAAGAAATAGAAAATTTTCTTCACAGATACCACTTACCAAAGTTAAATCAAGATCAGACAGACAAGTTAAATAGACCTATAACCCCTTAAGGAAATAGAAGCAGTCATTAAAAGTCTCCCAGCCAAAAAAAGCCTGGGGCCACATAGTTTTTGCATAGAATTCTACCAGATTTTCAAAGAAGAGTTAATGCCAACCCTCCTCAAATTATTTCACAAACATAAACAAAAGGAACATTACCAAATTTATTTTATGAGACCGCAGTCACCCTGATATCCAAACCACATAAAGACTCAACAAATAAAGGAAATTACAGACCAATTTTCCTCATGAACATGATGCAAAAATACTCAATAAAATTCTGGGAAACCAAGTCCAAGAACACATCAAAAAGATCACCCACCATGATCAAGTAGGCTTCATCCCAGAAATGCAGGGATGGTTCAACCTACTACAAAAATCGGGTTGGGGATTTAGCTCAGTGGTAGAGTGCTTGCCTAGCAAGCGCAAGGCCCTGGGTTTGATCCTCAGCTTCAAAAAAAAAAAAAGATAAGCGTCAACCTACAAAAATCAGTCAATGTAATCCACCATATAAACACACTGAAAGAAAAAATAAAACCCACACGATCATTTCATTAGATGCAGAAAGGACCTTTGACAAAGTCCAACACCACATGATAAAAGTCCTAGAGAGATTGGAGATACAAGGTTCATACCTAAACGTAATAAAGGCAATTCATAGTCTATAGTCAACATTAATATAAATGGAGAGAAAACTAAAAGCAGTCACTAAAATCAGGAACAAGACAAGGTTGTCTACTCTCTCCATTTCTATTCAATATAGTACTTGAAGTTTTAGCTAGAATAAGACAACTGAAAGAAAGCAGAGGAATACAAACTGGAAAGGAAGAAGTCAAAGTATCGCTATTTGCAGGTGATACAGTAGTATACATAAGTGACCCTAAAGATTCCACCAGGGAACTCCTACAGCTGAGAAACACTTTCAGCGAAGTGGCTGGATACAAGATTAACTATAAAAAAAAAATCAGGTGCCCTCCTAGATACAAATGAAAAATGGACTGAGAAAGAAATTAGGGAAACAACACCTTTCACAGTAGCCTCAAATAACATAAAATACCCTGGGCTAACTCTAACCAAGCAAGTGAAAGACTTGTATGATTAAAAACTTTAAGTCTTTGAAGAAAGAAACTGAAGATGGCAGAAGATGGAAAGGTCTCCCAGGCTCATGGATTGGTAGGACTAACACAGTAAAAATGTTACCACCATCCTACCTAAAGCAATCTACAGATTCAACGCAATCCCCACCAAAATCCCAACACAATTCTTCACAGACCTTGAAAGGGCAATACTCAACTTCATATGGAAAATCAAAAAGGCCAGGATGGCTAAAACAATCCTGAACAATACAAGAACTGCTGGAGGTATCACCATCCCTGATTTCAAGTTGTACTACAGAGCCACAGTAGTGAAAACCTCATGGTATTATCACAAAAACAACGGACACATTGATCAATGGAACTGAATTGAAGACTCAGACATAAACCCTTACACTTATGGACACCTAAGGAAGCCAGAAACACACACTGAAAAAGAGGTCTCTTTCTCTTTATAAAGCCACTAATCCCATTTTAGGAGCCCCACCCTCATGATCTCAGCTAATCCTATTTACTTTTCAAACTCCTTTGCTGTGAATGATTGATTGATAAATAAAAGGCTGACTGGCCAGTAGCCAGGCAGGAAGTATAGGCGGGACAAAGAGAGAGGAGAATTCTGGGAAAGTGGAAGGCTGAGGAGAGGAGACGCCGCCAGCCGCCACCACGAGGAGCAGGACGTAAAGTACTGGTAAGCCACGAGCCACATGGCAAGGTATAGATTTACAGAAATGGGTTAATTTAAGACAGAAGAACTGGATAACAAGAAGCCTGCCACGGCCATACAGTTTATAAGTAATATAAGTCTCTGTGTGTTTCCTTGGCTACGGGACTAGTGGGTGAGAGAGATTTATCCTGACCATGGGCTAGGCAGGACCAAGAAAACTTCAGCTACAACCCTTCTTGTAAATTTCATCAACATGAATTTGGGGATTAATTTTCCAACATATGAATTGGGAGAGGGGACATATTCAAACCATGATAGCAAACACAGGAAGCCTTGCTGGTAAGACAGCATTTCAGAGAGCCCTAAGTATTTTTGATAAAGAAGCTATAAATACACAATGGAATAAAGAAAGCATCTTCAACTAATGGTGCTGGTCTAACTGGATGTCAGCATTTAGAAGAATGAAAATTGATCCTTATCTATCATCCTGCATAAAACCCATGTCTAAGTGGATCAAAGACCTCAATATAAAACCAGATACATTGAACCTAATAGAAGAGAAAGTGGACAATGGCCTTGAATTTACTGGCACAGGAGACAAATTCCTAAATAGAACACCAATAGTGCAGGTACTTAAGAACAACAATCAATAAATGAGACCTCATGAAACTGAAAAGCTTCTGTAAGGCAAGAGACATTGTCCATCAATAGGACAAAATGGCAGCCTAAAGAATGGAAAAAGAGGGTTGGGGATTTAGCTCAGTGGTAGAGTGCTTGCCCAGCAAGCACAAGGCCCTGGGTTCTATCCTCAGCTCAAAAAAAAAGAAATGATAAAGGGTTATTGGGCATGGTGGTCCACACTAACCTCAGCACCCAGGAAGCAGATGCAAGATCTCTGTGTTCAAGACTAGCCTGATCTGCACAATCAATCCAAAACCATCCAAGGCTACATAGTGGGATCCTATCTCAAAAACATACAAAAACCAGAAAGTATTTGGCTACTTTTAAAAAGGTGATTCTGGAAAAAAAAATGATTATTTATTTTTGTCAATATTTAGAATCAGGAGTTGATGTTTGAGGTTGTTTCCATGCTGAACAAGTGCTCTAGAACTGTGTGAAATTCCTGCTGATAAGCAAATTTTATTGTTGTTTTGTTTTGAGACATGGTCTCCAGACTAGCCCAGAATTCCCAATCCTTCTGCCTCAGCTTTCAAGTGCTGGGATTACAGGAGTGCACATCAATTTGGGCCATGAGTACTTTCTTTTCTTTCTTTCTTCCTTTTTTTTTTTAAAGATTTATTTATTTATTATGTATACAGTGCTCTGCCTGTGCATGTACCTTCACACCAGATCTCATTACAGATGGTTGTGAGCCACCATGTGGTTGCTGGGAATTGAACTCAGGACCTCTGGAAGAGCAGTCAGTGCTCTTAACCTCTGAGCCATCTCTCCAGCCCACATGAGTACTTTCTAACACTGACATGATGGTAGGGCTTTCTTTTTTCTGAGTACTATTATGAATGCTTGCTTTTTCAATATTTGTTTAAATCAACGTAGCCAATTGCTTCAACTACCTAGCTATTGGCTAGTCACTTTAAACTCTAACACAATTCCACTGTTTGTTTAAAATTGTGTTATAATTACTCCATGCTCTACAGAAAACATTCGTACTTCTAGTACACAAGAGCTAAGGCTGCCTCATCAGATTCCTGTTTCAGACCTGAAACCAGGTGTTTCTCTAAGGATCCTTGGTTCCTTTCAGTGGAGACTGTATTTAGAAATTAAATCCTGGAGCTAGTGAATGCCCCAGTGGGTAAAGGGCCTACTCCCAAGCTGCCAAATGGAGTTTGATCCAAGGCTCCACATGGTAGAAACATTATTGTAACTTAGACTCACATGGTAATTCCCTTGAGTTGTTCTCTGAACTACCACCTGTGTGCCATGGCATATGTGTGCACACAACAAATTTAAGTTTTAAAAAAACTGAAGCTAGGCATAGTGAAATTACATACCCATAATGTCAGCATTTGGGAGGTAAAGACAGGCTGATCAGGAGTTCACGATCATCAATGTCCACAAAGCAATTTAAAGGTTCAGGCCAGCCTGAGCTACATGAGACCCTCTTTCAAAAGAGTGTGAGACAGAGTGGAGAAAGAAAAAGAGTGAAGAAGAAAGATTAAAACCTGCTTGATACTTTATTTGTAAAATGTGATTTTATTTGTATATTAATAAAGTTGCCTTGGGGTCAGCAAGCCATAGCAGAAGCTGGGTGGTGGTGGTGCATGCCTTTAATCCCAGCACTTGGGAGGCAGAGCTAGGCAGATCTCTGTGAGTTCAAGGACACAGCCAGCATGGCGACACACGCCTAATCTCAATACCAACCATAGAAGACCTGGAGGTCTGTACAGACAGGCAGTGACGAGGAGGTCATGTGGCTGGGTTTACAACCAATGAGAAGGCAGAACAGAAAGTCTATATAAAAGACAGGACACAGGAAGTAGGTCTCTTGCAGAGAGGAAAGACAGAGCAGCAGTGAAGGGTAAGGTTCTCAGCTCTCAGCTACTGCTCTGACCTCTTGGCTTTTAACTCTGCAATTGGCTCTGTGTTTCTTATTTAACAAGACGGTTACATCTACATGTGGGGGTCTCACTAGTGGTAGTATTTCATTGCCTGTAGGTCATGAATCAAGGAGAAAAATATATGAGCTGCACTTACACATTCTGAATGATGGTGGCTAATTTATCCTTCTTTGACCTGTTACTACAGTAGTTATTCTTCCCAGCTGTCCTTCAAACCTGTCCCTTGCTTACAGTGTATCTGCCCTAACTATAAACATCTTTTGCCAAATACTAAGGTGCTACTATGCCTGCCTCTCAGTTTTATGACATTGCATGACTTTGACTATAAATCTCATTCAACAAAAACGAAAAGCTATGCCATTAAAATGATGCATAGTATCATCTAATTGCTGAGCACTGTTATAAAGCCACATGGTAGTTGCTTACCTAGGACGCCAGCCACATTGAAATTGTTTTTCTGCTTTCTCAATCATCACATTTTATAACTCCTGAGTCTATGACACTATAACTGGCACTGCAGATATACAAATGAGTCTACAATACAGTGTTTAACTCCAGAACTGACGCTTTCCCACAGCACGTTAGAGTAGCATAGCTACATTCAGTCTTCAGTTACAGGGTTTAAGGACAGTGTGTAGTTCTAACCCTCTGACAGTCATACAAATACCTGACTGCTGTGGATCAAAAACATTCATTTACACCTGACTTTCGTTTTATGACCCCCTATTTCTTCAGATGAGGAAAGTATGCAATCCAAACTCCCAAAATCTCAACAGTTAGTAATCAACAGGCCAAAATAAACCAGGGTTCATCTAGTGTCCAACCTGCACCATTTCCTGTTGCCAGAATGCTTCCTAGAGAGTGATGGATGGAGTGTGCCCTGACTTCAACAAGGTTCAAGGGTTTTCCTTTCATTCCATGTGGCCTCCTTCCCAGACAATGACTGAAATTTCGGCTTCTCTGAGAGGGTCCAGTGATGTGGTAGCAGTTAACCAGGAACTGGGGACGTCTACTTTGTTCAGTACTGATGAAGAAACAAAGATATTTTAGCATCAGCTGCTGATACTAAATTAGGCAAGAACAGCTGTCTCCAATTCTGGGTTCATATTAGAATAGTAACACTCATCCTTGGATACATTTATTAATCAACTGGTTTGAAAAAATCCTGGTGCCTGGGTCTTCTCTGAGACCTCTTGCCTCTCCTGGTAAGACCCGGGCATCACCATTTGTCTCAACAGCTGCTCAGGTGATACTTCTGAACAACCAGGGATGAGAGTATCAACTTCAGAACACAGGTCACAGTAACCAAATGACTTTGAAAGACAGGGATTTGGAGGACAAGTTTCCTATCTTGCCCCCTTCCCCAAAATGAAACAAAAAAAGAGCAGATACAAAACAACAATCTTGTCTGTAAGAATTAAGCATGGACACAGATGTCTGCAATTATCCACAGATGTCTGCACTACAACAAAGACTAACCCAGTCTGACTCAGGTGAGTTGGAACGCACACCTCCACGGCGTCTCAGCCCATGCACTTCCTATTATACCGCTACTTACAGCAGCTGCTGCTAATTGAGCAGCTATCACAGGGCCAACATTTGGCATATTTCTTCACACAACTTTATGAGGTAGGTCTCTGTCTTATAAACAGACAAATTGGGGTGGGAATTTTCTCAGTGACGCAATGCTTGCACCCACACAAGGCCTGGGCTCCATCTCTAAGCTCATGTTCTTACTGCTTTTGGCTCTCTAGTTTTATGTTGAGACAGATTGTCATTATGCAGTCCTAGCTGGCCAGGAACTTGTAGTGATCCCCTTCCTCTGCCTCTCAAGTCTGGAATCACAGTCATGCTCCACTAAATCCAGATAACTTGCTTGTATTTCCAGTTGTGTTCAATTTATAAACCATAGATCTTTTGGGATACAGTTGCTCTGAGTACTCACAATGTACTGGGAACCAATGATCTAGTCACTGGTAAAGGAATTTAGCAGGAATGAGTATGTACAAAAGGAAGCCAAAATCTTAATTCTGTGATATGTAAACCTTTTAGTAGAAGGTCACATGTGCTACATACTTGAACCACACAATATATGCTTAACTTCAACTGTAGTTCTATACACACTAAACTTTCAGAAAATATATTCATCCCTTTATAGGAAGTGCTCTGAGACCACATCCTGACCACAGAGAATCAAGCAGTGAATTAACCACACTAGATAGAATGTACAAACAAAAGAAAGGTACTAGAGTACTCTTGGTGGCCACTAGAAGGAAAAATTAAAACTGGAGTAAGAAATACAGTGTCCATGTAATCCTAGGACATGAGGGCTGAGGCACTAGGACTGCTGAGTTCAAGGCCAACCTGGTCTACATAGTGAGTACCAGGATAGCCTAGACTATCAAAGACCCCGTGTCTCAAGAATAAAACAAAAACAAAAAACAGAACAAAAAAAACAAAAACAAAATCAAAGGCTTCAAGAAAGAAGTGGGGCTGGAGAGATGGCTCAGAGGTTAAGAGCACTGACTGCTCTTCCAGAGGTCCTGAGTTCAATTCCCAGCAACCACATGGTGGCTCACAACCATCTGTATTGAGGGGGCAAGATAGGATAATTTTGTGTACTTGGTAAATAAATTCCCCACTCTTTAAGAAAATAACATCCCATGAAAAGAGTGTGTTTTCAATGAAAGTCTTGCCAGTTTGGGGACAGGAAGTTAGCTGGCTCCAATTTTATGTTATGGTTAAGTTCAGTTTGGTTTTGAGGAATAGGTCAAATTTAAAAGAGATGGTAAACTCTGAGGTGACAACTCTTCATGCTCTCCAAAGAATGCCTGTTCAACAATGTGGTCCCTCTTCAGTGACATAAGCCTGTCTGTCAGACTGCAAAATAAACCACCACTGGCTTAGCACCCAGAATCATTTTAACTGCAGTGATGGTTAGCCATGGCTTTTCACAAATTCAGGTTTTCTGCCACAGCTCCCCAGGCTCTCTGACCTTAGATGAGTCACATCCTTTGACACCTTAGTTGTTTCTTTTAACTGTGAGCTCAAAGAATAAGACAAGGTATTATGTGTTAACCTTGTCTTTTATCAACTGTAATTCCTAGGGGTTCTATCTTGATATAAAGTCTTCCCCCTCAAACTTTAAAAAACTTTTTTTGGGGGAAGGCGCTCATGCCACAGCACAAGTGTGGAATTCAGAAGACAATAAGCAAAAGTTAGTTCTCTCCTTTTAACCACGAGGTCCTTGAGATCCTTGGGTCAAAAGGCTTGGTGGCATGCACCTTTACCTACTGATCCATCCTGCCAGCTCCATCATCTTGAAATCTTAAGTAAGTCAAAATAGCAATTCTTTCAGTCGTCAGAGTAAGTCGTATGCCTTTTGCTGAACTCCTGCCTACTAGGTTTGTGTGTGGCACTGACCACCACTGGGAATAAAAACTGTTCAAAGAAATGACAGCTCACACCTGTTGCACTAGCTCTTGGTGGCAAAGGCAGGTGGATCTCTGAGTTGGAGCCCAGCTTGATCTATACAGTGAGTTTCAGACCAGCCAGAGCTACACACTGAGATCCCCTCTCTCACAGTGTGGGATGCGACACTCACCATACGCTCAAACAAAAATCTCCAAATCAAACAAAACCCCTCCAGTTAAAAGACATAGTTTCTGCCTTCAGGGGCCCAAAACCTTGCTTGAAAACAAACACAACCACATGTTACTGAATGACGAATAAGATTCTGAACACAGCTGGGCAGTGGTGATGCACGCCTGTAATCCCAGCACTCGGGAGGCAGAGGCAGGTGGATCTCTGTGAGTTTGAGGCCAGCCTGGTCTACAAAGTGAGTTCCAGCACAGCTTCCAAAGGTACAGAGAAACCCTGTCTCGAAAAAGAAAAAAAAAAAAAAAAGATTCTGAATAGTCTTTACTGTTTCGATCAAGAATCTGATAAAGAAGGGGCTGGAAAGATGGCTCAGATGTTAAGAGCACTTACTACTCTTGCAGGGGACCTGGGTTCAGTTTCAGACACCACCAAGACAGTTCACAACTGCCTACAACTCCAGTTCTAGGGATTCTGACATACTCTTTTGGCCTCTGGGTTATGCACACACACACACACATAGTACACATAAACTCACATAAGCAAACACATATACACATAAAAAAGCATAACTTTATAGAAAGCATCTCCAAATGCCCCTACCTCCCAAGTAATGTCAAGGATAATTTTGTGTTCAGCCCTAGAACAGAAGGTGGGAAGCTGGTTTGTGTGGATCCTGAGTTGGAGGTTTCATTCCTATTACCATGTTAGTTTTGTTTCTGAAGAATACAACTCAGGTCTTAAGTGGGAGATTATGTCAAGCATTCAGCTAATATATCGTATCTTAAATTCATATACTATTATAACACAGAACCCATATCTGCTGATGTTAATGTTGTAAAGGGAAGAGCTTATGCTACAACATCTCTGACATCACAATTACATGTGTTGCACTCTGAGCCTTATCAGAACAGTGTCATGAAAGAGGAATAACTGGTATCCATAGCAGTATCAGCAGACTGGGACAATGTAAAAAGCTGTAACCTAGCAACTGATGACGAGAGGTATGTGGGGGAATTCTTCTAGTTCTGAAAGTTCTGAAAATGCAGCCAAGAATGCAGCTAATCATACAAGGGCAATGTGGAAAATCTGACTTATGTCGACCTCATACAACCCTCGTTCTATGATGTCTAATTTTAAATAGGAAAAGCACGAAAACACCTCACTCCTGACATCATTAATGGTATGCATGGAAAGTACCTATATGTTGTGATCAGAATGGAAAGTAAATTTTGTTCATGCTACCTACCAATCATTTCAAGCTCTATTTCTCAATACATAGAGGCAATAAATTTGGGTGAGAAAACAGCCACCTCTGTTCTAGAGGAATATTTTCTACACGCAAAAAGGAAACATTACAGAGCCCCCAGATTCACAATGTACCACATCCTGTGAGAGTGTTCTCCAAGAAGTTTCTTTCTCATCAAGATCACACATGTAGACCAGAGGTTCAGAAGCAAAGGAGTCATCCAGCTCAATTTCATTTTACTACCACAGAACCTGATACACAGTAAGGATTCACTCAGAACCAGAAAGAAAGGGGCACACAGGCTAGAAACCCAGTTCTTCTGTTTCCCAATCTAATACTTTCCTTTATATATATATATATAGATAGATAGATAGTTACTTTCCCCTTAGTTAAACAGAACACTTTATCAAAACGAGAAATAAATTTTCATTATGAGAAGCCACTGAAATCAAAATGTATTATCTGTTCTAACAGTCACCCTACTTAACATATCCATGAATGTATTTACCTTATAAGGCAATCTGGAAAATATCCTTTGGGGGGTATGGACCAATTTCAAAAGAACTTATCTACGTATCATTATTAGAAATATTGTCTGAGTATAAAAACACCAAGTCTCCCTCTTTAGGATAAAATGGTGTATGTAACAACAAATCCCCAAATCTTGTTACAACCATTGCTGCCTCAGAACCCCAGGAGCTAGAACTAGGAAAGTCACAGCCATCAGCCACGCTAGCCCGGAAAAAGCGAAGTCCAGGACCCTCTCTGCTGACTGATGGCTGCCTGCCTCTCCACCTCTTCTCCTGGCCCAAAGGTGGCCTTGTACATCCCAGCTCCCGCATGAACTACAGGTGCCCTGTTCCTGAGCTCTGAACAACCAAGCACTGGAAGCAGGTGCTAATTAATTTCCATGTATGGGCCAGAGAAACAGTCCAGGCACCCCACTGCTATGGATCTGAGAACAACCCATGGAAAACATGGTCACAAGATGGGAGCAGGTGGCTAGACCACTGCACTGTTACCTGAATTGTATACTGCTGCCCATCAGGAACGCCGGATCAAGCTCCTAAGACTCGGGATTTATGTGTTGCAGCAACACTGGCATTAGTCGAAAAAGGCATAACCAGAGTTACTCTTCTACAAGTAATGAATGTAACCCCTGTCTTTTTCTTATTCAGTCTTATTTATTCCCAAAGAGGTGGTTTGTTCTAATTGTGGAGTCAACAGGAGTCCCACTGAAGGGTGAAGGGCTGGAACCACTGACTTCTGCAAGTCATTTAACTTCTCAGTTTCCTTAACTAGTGACAGGTTACTACTGACCCACAAATCATGTTTTTCTGTACCAGTCAGCTGAAAACTACATCTTTCTTCCACATAAGCTATTACACAGAACTTTTGTATTTAAGACATAAAAATGCTCAGGGTGAAAGTGAATGGGGATAACAGTGTCAGGTCCTCCAGGTATTCCTCACAACCCTTCCTGAACATTCCTGGAAATCAGTGGCTCCCGAGAACCACCAATTTTAAGCAATGGTTTTCTAAATTATGTGGGAAAATATAGGAAACCTGGTAAGATGCTTCAACAACAGAACAGGTAAAGCAATCTTTATACAAAATAATTCACAGTTGAAACACATTTAAATTTATAACTACAATAAAAATAGTAAGATCTTTTCACAATAATCTGAAATCAAAGGGTAAGAACAGCAGCAATCTTAGTGGTGATACTCGGAGACTTAATTTTGATTCTGAATACTTGGTGCAGTTTTAAAAATGAAGTAGTGACAGATGCAACCGGCTTTTCCACAGCCCCCTACAGAACCTTCTCTCCTCAACAAAGACGGTGAGACAGGCCACAGACGAGTGTCCCTGCACAGACAAGGTCAGCTGGCCACACAGCTGAGCTCTACATGGTCTCACATGTTAAACGGATGTGTGGCATCAAGCTCAGAGGACATGATGTCTGTTTTTGTCATGTTTTTCAGAATATTTAGAAACTTTTATATAAAAAGTCACCAGTCCAGATAGGTTAGACATTCTCTTAGCTCTAAACCGTGTAACATAGCTCTGGATTGTTGTCCCAGACTCCAATGAAGAGAGATGGCAAAGATGGGATCAGTATGTCAGAAAATTACCCGGTTTTCTAATGACAATATTTAATCATCCAAAGCATTTTGTTTTCAGTGTGGCAAATACTTTATGACTGGAGCCAGGGGCCTGGTGGCACCGATAACAAAATGGTATAGTTTGCTGATAACGCCACCTACTTCTCTCTGCCGATAAACCTTCCCACCATCTACAACCCAACTGACAGGTGCAAAAAGTTGCAGGCTCCACCTCACACCAGCCCAGGCAGCATTTAACTATTTTCATCTTTCCAATGTACTACACTATATTTTCTATAGGAGCCGAGGAAAACCAACTTTCAACCTCAAAAACATAAAACGCTAGTTTATTGGGTAAAATCTAGCAACACCGTGCTCTACCCATACAAAAATCATCTGACTCTTGAACCACACGACCTCCAAATTTTAGGCTTAATATGCTAAAACCAAGACTCTCTTTTTCTTAAAAAACAAAGTTAGCTGTGTACAATTATATCCAATAAAACCAACTTGGAATACTCAGCTCAGGCTTGACTTTCCCAATGTAAATAATTAAGAACAGACCCCACAGTCAAGACAACACTTACCAATAGAAACACCCATATGCTGGAAGAATACGCAATTACCACCCCATGCTTGACTTACTAATTAGCAATAGCACCTGTCTAGAAATGCTGGCGCTGACTTCAGAGATGAATACTGCTCTATGCAAACCTGTTCTCGCTTAGATGAAGTGACTCTCTCAACAGTTTCTAATTATTTTAGAACATATTTAATATAATAGACAGAAATGTTTAAAATGAAACCTAACACTTTTGGGTTTATTGACCCAGTGTCTCTGAAGCTTAGGCAATACGAAACAGTATCCACCAAGTATCCCTGAAAATGTCAATGAAATCAGTGAAGGTAGAAATACACATGAAGAGTTGTTTTCTTTCTTATTGACTGCCCATCCCTGAAGATACACACAAAAGCCAATTTTCAAACTAGATGTTAACCAGTAAGCAATGTGAAGCCTTATGTAAGGATCAGAAACTTGTGACCCTCGGGTTCCTCTAGAAAATGATGTGCACTCCTTCCATCACAGGTGGTAATGAGAGCAGAGGCAATTGTGGATGGGTCTGTCCCTTTAGAAATTTCAATTACCAGCTCTTCCTGTAGACAGCCTGAGGTGACCTGTGAAGATGGTTCGTGACTCTCCTGACCCAGAAAACCCTACAAAATCATGCAAATCAAGAGGTTCAAATCTTCAGGTTCACTTTAAGAACACCTGTGAAACTGCCCAGGCCATCAAAGGTATGCATATCCAAAAAGCCACCAAATATCTGAAAGATGTGACTTTAAAGAAGCAATGTGTGCCTTTCTGGCGGTATAATGGTGGAGAAAGTAGGTGTGCCCAGGCCAAACAGTGAGGCTGGACACAGGGTGGGTGGCCAAAACAGTGCTGAATTTTTGCTGCACATGCTTAAAAATGCAGAGTAATGATGAACTGAAGGGTTTAGATGTAGATTCTCTAGTCATTGAACACGTCAGGGGAACAAAGCACCTAAGGTGTGCCAATGAACTTACAGAGCTCATGGCTGCATTAACCTGTACTTGAGCTCCCCCGCCACATCAAGATGATCCTCACTGAAAAGGAATGCATGTTCCAAAGCCAGAAGAGGAAGGTGCACAGAAGAAAAGGACATCCCAGAAGAAACCGAAGGAACAAAAACTTACGGCATCGGAATTAATTTAGCATAAAATAAATGCAGATAAAAGTAAAGGTCTTCTGGTCATCTGTCTAAGCATTGTCCCAGACTGCCTGTCAATCAACCTGATGGGAGGGGTGTGTTTATCATGCTGAAAAGGTTTAGTGAAATGCTGAAGCAGTGAGACAGACAGTTGGAAACAACTAAGCCATGGAAAAACGACCATGTCTAGTTTTATTGGATTAGCATTTACTGGGGAACTGTTGTGTAGAAGACTCTAGGATCTTGGTTATATAATAAATCTGCCTTTGGGGGGAAGCAAGGAAGGAAGGAAGGAAGGAAGGAAGGAAGGAAGGAAGGAAGGAAGGAATTTAACTTACTGTTATTTGGGCAGGTTAATTAATTTATTAATGTATGTGTTGCATAGGGATAGAACCTAGGGCTCCAGGCATGCAGGCAGATACTCTATCTCTTTGCTACACCCCAACCCTAGTAAATTTGTCTTTCTAACTTCTTACAAGGGAAGGGTGACCGAAAGCTGGGTGAAAACTCCATGTCTTTTTCACACACACACACACACACACACACACACACACACACACACACACACAAACCCCCCCCAAGATCTCATTATGTAGCCCTGGCTGGCGTGGAACTCCCTAGCTAGACCAAGCTGGCCTTGAACTCAGAGATCCACCTGTCTTCTAAGTGCTGATATTAGAGGCGTGTGTCACTAGGCCTGGCTGCAGCGGACTTCTAAGAAGAAGCAAATAGCACAGCCCCCTTCCAGAAGAACTGAAGTCATTCAGCCATCGACAACACTTCTGATGAGCAGCTCTTTTCACTATAAAATGTTCCAGGAACAAGGCCACTGATGCATCATCCAACACAGAATGACTTCTATATGGCTGTAGTAGAATAGTTTTTTAAGGTGTGTTATTTTTATGTTGCATGTGTTTAAATCTGTGAAGCTGCCTGTCTGAAACACCTGATGGTCTACTAGAGAAGTGAACGGCAGGAGGAAGGATAGGCAGGGTTGGCAGGCAGAGAACATACACAGAATGAGAAATCTGGAAGATTGAGAAAGAAAAAAAGTAACCAGAGAAGGGCTGGGAATTTAGCTCAGTGGTAGAGTGCTTGCTTAGCAAGCACAAGGCCCTGGGTTCGATCCTCAGCTCAAAATAAAAAAGCAACCAGAGAAGGAGGGGGACTCTAGGGGCCAGCCACCCAGCTACACAGCCAGCCACGGACAGAGTAAGAGTGAGATGTACAGAAGTAAGGGAATGGGGAGGCTCAGAGGTGAAGTCAGACGGGTTAGAAAAATCTGACAAGAACAAACCAAGCTAAGGCCGGGCATTCCTAAGTTAGAATAAACCTCCAGGCGTAATTTATTTGGGAGCCGGGTGGCAGGCCCCACAAAAGAGCCAAAAAACAAACAACACATAGCCACTATATTAAAGACCATAACCCTGAAAAGGGGACCTGGTGAAGAGTTGCTTCAGGGAATGTACCAGATGCAAAGCTGCTAACCTCCAATCAACTGTTTATTTTTCGGAGAAAAAGTCTTTTCAGCAAAGATCAGCTTTGGCAGGCATGCCAACTGCATTTGTTCTGTGGAGGGAGGTGGCAGAGGCTGACCAAAGAGCGCTGCTTCCAGCAGGCAGGAAACAGACAAAGCATCTGATTGCATCCACTTCTTCCCGACACTCACATCTCACAGGCAGAAACCCACAAGAGTAGTCATGCTGCACATGGGCAGGGTGAGGTGGGGAGGTGTTAGGGCAATAATTCAGGAAGAGCAGGCAAAGCAGTGGTCACTCTGAATACAGTTTAAGCGCTCTGAGAAATGTGTGGGCGCACTCCACCGGTCTCAGTCTGCTTTCTGATGCTGTGATGAAACACTGTCACCAAAAGCAGCGTGGGGAGGAGAGGGTTGATTTCAGCTTACAGTTGTAGTCCATCGAGCAGGGAAGTCAGGGCAGCAACTCAAGTCAGGAACTGAAGCTGAGACCGGCAGAAACTCTGCTTCCTGGCTTGCTGCCCACGGCTTGCTTGGTTTGGTTTGTACAACTCAGGAGCACCTGCCGAGGGACAGCACCACCCACAGTGGGCTGGGCCTTCACATATCAATCTTAATCAAGAAAACGCCTCACAGACTTGCCTACAGGTCAGTCTTATGGGGGCAGTGTCTTAATTGAAGTTTCTTCTTTCAAGGTAACTCTAGCTTGTGTCAAGGTAACAAAAACTACCTATCACACTAATGTAAAGTATTAAAGGAGTTGCTGGCGCACGCCTTTAATCCCAGCACTCGGGAGGCAGAGGCAGGCAGATCTCTGTGAGTTCGAGGCCAGCCTGGTCTCCAAAGCCAGTTCCAGGAAAGGCACAAAGCTACACGGAAAAACCCTGTCTCGAAAAAACAAAACAACAAAAAGCATTAAAGGAGTGTCGGTTCACGAGGGTTCAGGTGCTATGGAAACTGGCTCAATATTTTATATAAAGTAAATTTATTCTTCAACTTACATGAAACTAACGTGGATGTTGTAAAGAGCAGTACATAAAGCCCGAAAGCTACCCTTAAGTTAATGATGTCCCCGCTCCTTCATACTTTGAGGAAAACCAAAGAAGTGAAAGTTCTGATCTTTAACCACCCCCCAAATCCCATACATATTATAATGTCATCAGCAAACTATACCTATTTAGTCCTTCTCACCTCTATGACAAGCTTCCTCCCACTTGCAAAGTAGCTTGCTTCCCCAAGCACCTCCATGTTTCTACCTGTGGCCCTAGGACCCTCCCACAACAGTTAGAGCAATCCTCTAACAAAAGCATCAATAGATCCATGTTCCCCTAACCAAGTCACATCACTGCCTTTCCAGCACCCAAAATAAAATCCTAACCTAGAGCATGGCTGGCAGTGCTCTACACCTTCCGGCCACTAACACGCCCTCTGGTTTTCTCCCCTGCCCTCTTCACTCCAGCCGCACACTGTTCTGGGCACCTTTTTATCTCGTGCCCTAAACCGCATTTCCAAAGGTTCTTCCTGACAACCCCCACAGCTACCACTTTCTGTTCTTACTTGGCTTCTGTTCAGGGCACCTGATCTGTGCTGTTTACATTCTAACCTCATAATGCTTTGTTGTCTGACACAGGGTCTTGCTCTGTAGCCCAGGCTGGTCTCTGTGCACCCTGCTGCATTACTTTAGAATTGTGAATTTACTTTGTTCTCTGTAGTACCTATGTCACCTAGGACAGTGCCTTCGTAAACAGAATGGATTCATTGTATTTGTTCAGCAGATGACTGATTTTTTTCACTGTGAAATCTAACACACAATTTCATAAAACATGCATTTAGTGTCTAGCAATTATAACATCGACAGTCAGGTAAGTACTACCAAGGTCAGAAAGTAGATACTCCTAGACTTCCAGAACTCTGTCCCACTTTGACCTGGACACACATGTTCTCTGGGTAGCTACTCTGTAGAATTTTGTGATAACAACTACTTTTTGTGTTGAATAGTTATATAACTTATATGGGCATCATGGTAGGTTTTGTTTGGGTCTTGAAGTTTAGCCCTACGTTCTTGGAGGGCAGTGTAACAGCTATTGAAACTTTCACTATCAATGCCCTTTGACCAAGGCCATCCCACTTCTAGGGTGCAAAAAAGAAGGCCTGAGGAGATGCTTAGTCAGTGAAGTGCCGAGCACGTAAGCGTGAGGACCTAACCCAGTACCCACACGAAAGGCCGAGAGTGGTGCCACACACCTTCCTAGCACTGGGAAGAAGAAACAGGAGTAGTCTTGGTCACTGGCTAGACAGTCTAGCTGAAATCACAGAGTTCCAGTCCAGTCAAAGACCTTGTCTCAAAAAATATGGTGGAAAGTAACATGGGAGACATCTGACAGCATCATGTTTTCTCCACACAAGTGGCTCTCACATCTGTGCACAAGTGTGCATGAACTATACATACATGCACATATACATATACATGTGTGTACATGTATATATACCTGAACTCATACACCAAAAGAAGAGACAAAGAGCAAAAGATAAGCCCCGCATGGCAGAACGTGTCTATGACCCCAGTGGTCAGGAAACCAAGACAGGAGGGCCTTAAGTTGGAGGACAAGCTAAGCTATACAGTTCAACAAGCTTCAGAAAGTGCAAAGAAACTCATTTTAGCACTGTTTGTAGTACATGTCACTCAGTAGCAAATGGTTATACCAACAATTCATGTATATTATATGGACTACTATATACAACCATTAAAAACACAAAAGAAGTAAAAAAGCTAAAAACAGAAAAAAAGAATTGTGCATGTGCTGTTCATGGAAAAAATTTAAATGTTAACATCAAACCATCGTTTTTCTTTAGGCTCATGGGAGTTTTTCACTGTTTCAGACACCAAATGTTCTCTACTATTTTTTTACAGTAAACACCAGATATTTCTGCCATCAACAATTTTTTGAGGGGTGGTGGAGCTGTGACCTGAGCGCAGACCCTCGGGCAAAAAAAGACCAGTGCTTCACCACTGAGCTGCTTCCTCAGGCCTGTGTCTGTCTGCTGTCTGTCTGTCTGTCTGTCTCTCTCTCTCTCTCTCTCTCCCTTAACAAAAATTTACCCTTGGTTTAATCCCTGAAAATAAAGTGTTATAAAACTTGAGAAATTAGGGGTAGAGGTGAAAATAGAAGTTCCAACTATCTATAAAAGGATATTCACTAAAGCTTAGCTTAAGAAGCCACCCCACCCTAGTTAGATACACCAAATTCATGGAAAGAACACCTTACGGCTGCTGAGACCGCACAGACGGATTTCAGACAGTCTGGCTTCACCTGAACAGCCTACCATGGGTCTTCATTTTAATCTCTCCATCGCCATCTTTAGACAACACCTCTGGCACATCTTTCTGTCAGAGCCCCGCTAGTCTAAAATGAAGGCTGTGGTTTCTCCTAGTTTTGGACCAATGCCTAACTTCCTGCTGAAGGCTTTGAACCATCTATCTCAGAGATTCAATGATGATAGCCCTTTTTTACTTCATGTAGCCTTTCAAAAGTGCCTTTTGTATACTGTCCCAAATACAGCTTTGAGCTTTGGCACGGTTAGATACACTCATAGCCAGAGTAACCAGGTGCATGACCAGTCCTGGGTGTGAAAAACTGGGCAGGTACTTGTACAGCTACAGTGTGTGGTGGTTTGAAGGAAAATAGCCCCCATAGGGAATGGCACTATTGTAGAGGCACACAGAAGTTTCTAGTAAGATCTGAGCTTGCTTTACCTAGCAGGGCTGCATTAGAGGATGGCTTGACCATGTGCATGGTTGCCAGGTGACTGGAAGGGGGAGGTCCTTTGCTCCACCCCTTGGCATTCCTCTAAAAAGTCCTTTAGAAGAGACAGAAGGGGCTGGTGGATTTCGATCCAGACCCTCCCGAAGCTATCCTGTTTCTGTATTTATATATATATATTTTTCTAGAGCTGAGGACCATACCCAGGGCCTTGTGCTTGCTAAGCAAGCGCTCTACCACTGAGCTAAATCCCCAACCCCCTGTATTTATATTTCTATCTAATGTTTCTTATCCTTCTCTCCCAAAGAGTACCCTGGGGAAAAAGTAGGAGCAGGCCTCCCACACACTATTAGGAGGTGTGGCTTTGTTGAAGTAAGTGTGGCCTTGTTGGAGGAAGGATGTCACTGTAGGTGTGGGTTCTGAGGTCTCCTACGCTCAAGCTATGCCCAGTGTGTGACTCAGTTCACTTTCTGTTGCCTGTGGATCTGGATGTGGAACTCTCAGCTCCTTCTCCAGCACCATGCCTGCCTGTGTGCCGCCCTGTCCTGCCAGGATTATAATGGACTAAACCTCTGAAACTGTAAGCCATCCCAATTAAATGTTTTCCTTTCTAAGAGTTGCTTTGGTTGAGGTGTCTTTTCATAGCAATAGAAACTCTAAGACATGGGAGAAAGGAAAAAAAACAAACCAACAAACCAATAGATAGGTGTGTCCTGTGAAAATGCGTAAAAAGATAACACAAATGAGAAGAGAAAAGGTTATTTTACGGTGAATTCTCCAGAGCTCTACTCTAGGAAGAAGCCGTCACAGGGGCTGCCCAGGGAGGAACTACAGAGCCTCAGCAAGGCTGTGCTCAGAAGCCAGTGTCACGAGTCAGCCTTTCCCAACATTCTGCTGCCTCCTTCTCCAAACCACAGACCACTGTGGTCTGTGTGGTGAAGACAGCACACAGCGGCATGTTCTTTTGTCCAGAGGGTGTGCTCCAGAGAAGAGGAAGACAGTACACTATCCAAAGCAAAACAAAGACCAAGTCTTCCACAGGACAAGAACAGTTTCGGTGAAAAGCTAGAGTGCTCATTCCCCACATCCATCAGGAAGATGAGAGGGCTGCAAACCACTCACCCAGTCAACTGACCGTAGACCAGGGAGGCAGAGTGCTGCTCAACAGAGGACCTGCGGGCTGCACGTCCGCACAGAGGTTCACACTCATCTCAGATCACGGGCAGGTTCAGTTTTTCCGCAGTTTCTGGAGAACCTACAAAGACTGCACTACCTTTTCAAGCAACCATGTCACCATTATCTCTTATAGCTTACTTGCCCAAGAATTTGTTCCATGGTGCCTTTGGCCACTGGTTTTCAAACAATATATACTAACTGTAAATATGAAATGGTTCATATTACAGTCTATGCACTGGTGTTAGTCTTCAGAAAGGTGTAATTCTAAATACGTTATTTATAATTATTTTAATTTTGTTTTTTCGTTTTTCGAGACAGAGCTTCTCTGTGTAGCCCAGGCTGCCCTGTAACTCACTCTGAAGACCAGGCTGGCCTCAAATTCAGAGATCCATCTGCCTCTGCCTCCCAAGTGCTGGGATTAAAGGAGGGTGCCACCACCACCCGTCTATTTTAAAATACTTAATAGCAACCAACAACCTTGTATTGCCCTCCCTTCCTGAGAGAGACTTGTTTACAAAGGCGAAGGACACAGAGCTGCTCTGGTTACAGCCTGCCTATCCATCCAAGAACACCTACTCCAGTAGCTCTTCCTCAGCTGCTGCCTCCCTCTTCCCATGTGGCCTCAGATGCCATCACCGACAGTTTTTGATGCCCACGCATTCTAAAGCAGCTGCACCTCCCTGGTCAGTACCACAAATCATCCTTCCCACCTGCCACAGTCTAAGATGGGTTTAGTGTTGTTCGAATTTCTAAATGGTCTTATAATAATAATAAAAAAAATCTGAGCCAGATACTGGGGAAAAAGCTCGAAGGTCAGAGAAGCAGAGCAAGCCACGGCCAGCCTCACCTCAACAACTCCTCAGCCGATCCTGTTTCCACGAGTTCTCAGACTGAAAGTCTCTGAGTCCTCACCTGAAAGGCCTCGGCTAAAAAATCCTTTAGTTCCTGTCTCCTCATGCCTTATATTCCTTTCTCCACCCACCCATATCATTTCCTGTTTCAGCTTTCTTAGTGCTGGGATTAAAGGTGGGTGATTGCCAAGTATTGGGAATAAAGGTGTGTGCCACCACCGCCTAGCTCTGTTTCTCTGCCAGACTGAGTCAATCTCATGTAGCCAGGATGGCTTTGAACTGAGTGCTAGGATTAAAGGTGTGTGCCAACACTGCCTGGCTTCTATGTTTAATCTAGAGGCTTGTTCTGTTCTCTAATCTTCAGACAAATTTACTAGGGTACACAATATATCACCACAGTTTAGTTATTTGTAACTCTCCCTACTGACTTCATTAAACAGTTTAACTTGATTAAATATTAAACATTTCCCACTGTATTCCCAGAGCCTCCGCTCAAGAAATACCTGTAAGTCCTCAGGGGAGAAAAATGAGATTGATGGGCTTGGAACTTTCCCAAAGAATAAAATTAAGCATTCTAGGTATCTCTCCACTGGCCACTATGTTCTTAGAGGTGTGAGTATGTAGTATACAAATGTGTTATGAAGAGTATAGAACCTTCCAGGAAAGTACCATTACCATGAATATCTCCCTCAGACAGTGCCAACCAGGATCCAAAAGGTGTGTTATGTGTTTTGTGCAAAAACAAAACCAAAGTACACTAAAGTGTTTTTACTATGGGTTGGTTTGTGTCCTCTTTTTTTTTTTTTCCCTTTCTTTCTTTCTTTTTCTTTTTTTGGTTTTTTGAGACAGCTTTTCTCTGTGTAGCTTTGTGCCTGTCCTGGATTTCGCTTTGTAGACCAGGCTGGCCTCGAACTCACAGAGATCCGCCTGCCTCTGCCTCCCAATGTGTCCTCTTTTAAAGTCCAAATGGCATTTCCTCAGAATGTAAACTTACTTGGAGAAAAAGTCTTCACAAGTGTAAACAAATTAAATTTTACTTTATGTGTCTAGGTATCTTGTTTGACTGTATGACTATGCACCATTTACATTTACTGGTGAAGGCCATAGGAAAGCATCAGATTCCTTGCAACTGGAGTTGCAGGTGGTTGCGAGGTGCCATCTGAGTGCCAAGAACCAAACCTGGGTCCTGTGCACAAGCAGCAAGTGCTTTAATTCTGAGCCACCTCTCTAGCTCCTTTTATAAATGTAAACCAATTAAAATGAGATCCTTAGGAAGGGTCCTAAGTCAATATAACTGGTAGTCTTATATAAGGAAAGTAGATCTCAAGAGAGATGTGGTGATATATTGTTTATCAAATAAAGCTTGCTGAGGATCAGAGGACAGAGCCAGATTAAACATAGAGGTCAGGCAGCAGTGGCACATACCTTTAATCCTAGCACTCAGGAGGCAGAGATCTGTTTGGATCTCTGTGAGTTCAAAGTCACCCTGGACTACATGAGATTGACTCAGTCTGGCAGAGAAACAAAGGCAGACAGTGGTGGCACACACCATTAGTCCCAGAACTTGAGAGTCACACGCCTTTAATCTTAGCACTTGAGATCTCATGCCCTTGCTATCAGTATTTAGGAAGCACACACGCTATTAATCCCAGAACTAGGGAAGAAGTAAAATGGCTGGGCAGAGAAAGGTATATAAGGTGTGAAGAGACAGAAATTAAAGCCCTTTCAGCTAAGGACTCAGAGGCTTTCAGTCAGAGGATTCATGGAGATAGGCTCTCACCTTCCATTCAGTCTGAGGATTTGGTAGTGGTGAGAAGTTTCTCTAGTGGCTGGCTCCTTTGTGTCTCCGATCTTTCAGCATTTACCCCAATATCTGGCTCCAGGTTTTCATTATAAGACCAATTTAGGATTCACGCAACACAGAAATTAGCTGGACACAGTGATAAATGCCTTTAAATCCAACACTCAGGAGGCAGAAGCTAGAAGAGATCTCTGCAAGTTCAAGGCCAGCCTGGTCCACATGGTGAGTTCCATGACAGCTGGAGTTAAACAGTGAGACCCCGTCTCTAAAACAAAAAGGAAACTGAGACAGGGGGAGACAAATGCACAGAGGCTCAGGGAGGCAGCATCTACAAGCCAAGGAGACAGGACCAAAATGGACCCTCTGGTTAGACCAACTGACCCAGGCCACGCCCTGACTATGGACTTTCAGCTCCGGAACTGGGAACCAAGGAGTCTATGGTATGTTGCTATGGCAGCCTTAGCAAACAAATATATTTTCTATAAACTTCTAAAATTTTAAGAAGTTGGGTGTGGTGGCACACACCTTTAATGTCAACACTCCTCTGGAGGCAGAAGCAAGTGGATCTCTGTGAATTCAAGACAAGCCTGATCTACACAGAAAGATCCTGTCTTAATTAAAAAAAACCAAACCCTTCCCCATTTTATGTTTTCAGTTTTTAATCGGCAAAATGAAAAGAAAAATGAAAAAATTTAAGTTATCTTGGTCTTTCAATCAAAAGTAAATATTTTTTAATCAGAAAACCCATATACAACTATGAATCAGAAACAGTCCTGATATAACCCATGTAAAAAAATATATTAGGAACCAGGTGGAGGTGGTGCATGACTTTGGAGGCAGAAGCAGGAAGATCTCTGTGAGCTCAAAGTTGGCCTGGTCTACAGAGCGAGTTCCAGGACAGCCAGAGTTATTACACAGAAAAACACAATTTTGAAGGACCGAAATGTAGCGCAAATTCTAAGTGGTCTTAGTAATTAAAACCTGCAGCCAGATATCTGGTAAAAGCTGAATGATCGGAGGCAAAAAAGAGCAAGCCACAGCCACCACCACTTCCCTTGCCCACTCCTCAGCCTGAAAGAGGCAAGATCCTGTCTCCAGGAATCCTCAGACTGAATATAATGCTCCTGTCTCCTCCCACCTTATCATTTCCTCTCTCCACCTTCCTAGTGTTGTGATTAAAGTCATGTACCTCCCAAGCGCCACCACTGCCTGGCCTTTATGGCTAACTAGTGGCTTAGCTCCGCACTCTGTTCTTCAGGCAAGCTTTATCTGTTAGATCACAACAAAATTTCACCACATATTAGGTTCCTATCTCATATCACACAAAAAAATTAATTCCAGGTAGATTAAATATTCAAACACTAAAAAGCATTTATGTTTTTCTAATTAGAACATGGAAAGGGAAGCTTATGATCTAGAGGATTAATCAAAACTAAAGTAAAGTCATTTATGAAAAAACAACCATATCTGATATCTTTAAATACTTGGGGCTGGATAGATGGCTCAATGGTTACAGGCACAACCTGCTGTTCCAGAGGACAGGAATTCAGCAGCCAGCACCCACTTTGGGCTCCTAACACTCACCTGTAACTCATCTCCTGAGGGATTTGTCACCCCTCCCTCCATAGGCACAGCACTCCCATGCACACACCCACACACCCACACAAAAATAAAATAAAATAAAATCTGTTTTTAAAAGCCTACATACTTTTTAGTATGAGACCCCTTAAATAAATAAAATGAAACTGTAAGATCAAGAGTTAAACAAACAAAACCTCTTGTATTGCCAATAAAGTATTCAAAATAAACACAGATAAAAGATGCTCAACCTCACAAGTAATTCATGAAATGGAAATTAAAACAGTGAAATTTCCTTGTACATACAAGGAATTGGTGAGAATATTTAAAGTCTGATAATAATGAGGAGTCAGGTAAAGAAAGATGAGACCTACATACACTGACTCTGAGACACTGCTGATTAAGCATGCAAATCTGTAACAAGGCTTTCAAGAACTTGGCAATATTAAATAAAGCTGAAGAAGGGTTTACATTCAGATGCAGTAATTCCTGTTACAGGTTTATCAACAGAGAAATTAAAATATATGTGTATAAGAAGAAAAGGTGCACGCTGGGCGGTGGTGGCGCATGCCTTTAATCCCAGCACTCGGGAGGCAGAGCCAGGTGGATCTCTGTGAGTTCGAGGCCAGCCTGGTCTACAGAGTGAGTTCCAGGAAAGGCAGGAAAGGCACAAAACTGCAAAGAGAAACCCTGTCTCGAAAAACAAAAACAAACAAACAAACAAAAAAAAGGTCCAGAAATATTCATCACAGAAAATTTGTTAATAGTGGAAAAACTAGAAGCTAAATGTTCACCAATAAAATACATAGTTTATCTGTATAATGGGATATTAAATAACATTTAATATAAATGAACTAAGGCTAAATTTATCAACCTCTGTAAAATCCAAAAACACAGTATTAAACCCAGACAAGGAGTTGCAAAACATTTTACATTATGCTTCCATTTGTCAAATATCTAAAATATAGAAAATTATGCACTGTTAATGGATGTATATGTAGACATATGATGATGTATGTACACGTAACGTATGTATATAAACATTCATGTGTGTGTAAGTACAAAAATATGAATGAAAAAGCGGATTCTAAAAATGTAGACAGCAGTAGGAGCTACAAAGGTAAAAATGACATCGCAACATCTAAAAAATCCTTGCTACAGAATAAAAATGTTTTCTTCATATTTAAAACAAGCACAGCATGTAGGAGGCCCTGGACCCCAGCACTGCAAAATCATAAACATACATAGGCATAAACATACATAGGCATACCCATAAGCAAATCTCAACTAAGTAGAGCAAACTGTTACAATCTGGGCGGGTAGAAGGTGAAAGAGGTTTTGTCCACGGCTGGCCTCAGCCTTCCAAGCCCTGGTATTATAGGAATGTGCCACTCCATCTGCTATAATTCTTTAAATGCTGGATTTGTACTTTTCTCTGCAATTTTCTGTATCCTTGTAATATTTTGTTAAGCTTTTAAATAGACAAAGCAAAAATCTACATCATAATTCCATCCCAAGAGTCACTACCATCATATAATTGGGTCCTATAGAGAACTGAAGTCCTGGGTGGGCCCATAAGTAAAGAGGGCCTAGAGCCAAGCATATCGGCCTGAGGTTGGGGGTACACATGAGAGAAGGAAAGAGAATGATGTAATTAATATGTCATGTATAAAACTACAGACAGCTGGGCGGTGGTGGCGCATGCCTTTAATCCCAGCACTCAGGAGGCAGAGGCAGGTAGATCTCTGTGAGTTCAAGGCCAGCCTGGTCTACAAAGCCAGATCCAGGACAGGCACCAAAACTACATAGAGAAACCCTGCCTCGAAAAAACAAAAACAGAAACAAAAAACAAAACAAACAAATAAAAAAACTATAGGCAAATGTATAAAATGATGACCTACTCACAGTTTCTCCAAACTCTAGAGTTGTGTATTTTGAGAAGGAAAATGCTCAGAATCCCCAAGCAATTTTACATCTCTATCTCCAGAAGGAATCAACTGGTTTCTCCATTCTTTGGTCAATAAGTGCTCAAGCCTGTCCCTCATGTTTCAAATAGTGTGTGAGCAGTGTTTTATTAATATAAAGTGTGCAGATGCCTTGTTTTACCACTGACTGAAGTTTCTAACACAACTGAGATTCATTTTGAAAATAATATTTTACTCCAACTGCTTCTGAAGATTGAAAAGGCTTAGCAGGGATCTGCTATTACTGTTATTGTTATTAGGAACAAGGCTGTTTCCACATCCTTCAAATCACTGCTCTGGCTTTCAGTTGGTAAGTGAGCCTTAGGAACATACATACCATGGTGCCTCAACAGTGTCCAGATATGATAAGTTAAGTCAGTGACCAATCATCTTACGACTCATGCCTTTGCTGTTGCTATCTGGGACAGACTCTCTAGAAACTGGACATTACGAATCAGGATTCCCAACAACCCCCACTTGAACATTTGAAGATACTGTACTGCCTGCGTCTCTCTGCTCTCCTGAAAGGTAAGTCCCACTGTACCCTTTCTGCTGTTGATAGTTATGGTGAGAGATCTCTACCAGGTCCTATTCAAACCAGTGGGTCTCAACCTTCTAATGCTGCAACCCCTTAATACAGTTCCTCATGTTTTGGTGACCCCAACCATAAAATTATGTTTGCTGCTATTTCATATCTGTAATTCTGCTACTGTTATGAATAGTCACATAAATAGCTGTGTTTCCTGGTCTCAGGCGACCCCTGTAAAAGGGTCATTGGCCCCCAAAGGGGTCTAGACCCACAGATTGAGAATCACTATATTAAGCCCTGCTGTGGTATTACTTTCAAAATTAGAAAGTGAATTTATGCTTTTCTCAAACATGTCAGCCTGATTTAAGAACAAAAGGGGTGGAGTGGGGGAGGGAGTAAGGATAAACTCTCAGGAGCTGGGAGAGAAGTTAGAGGAATACTTTGTCCAAATGACTAGATAAACCGGAGAAGATAAGCCCAGCATATGAGGCCATACCCAGTAGATACAGGGTATCACAGAATAAAATAACAACCAGTTTCTACCTCACTTTTAATGTTAAATGGTAAAATTAAAAACAAAAAAACAAAACCAAGATCATGATGGAACATGCTTAGAATCCCAGTTCTTGAGAGGCTGAGAAGGAAAGATCTCAAGATCAAAACTAGCTGAGTTACACAGGGAGACCCTTGCATTTCAAGAAAAACAACCCTCACCAGCTCAGTTATGGATTAAAATGAAAAACTCTAATGAACTTATAAAATTATACATGACTGCTACTTTTAAACTGCCTATTCTTCCACTTTAAGAGATCCAAGTTTGACCAGATGCAGAAAACCCATCTACGTAACGAGAACATGACAATTATGATGACTGCCACTGACCGAGCACTTGTCATACACTAGATACTGCAATTTGAACCTTCCATGTACTTATTACTTACCATCGTAACATGACCTGGTTAATAATAATATAGGAGGACACTGAAGGTAAAATAACTTTCCTACATTCAACCAGCTAGTAAATGCCAGAGTTGGTGTTTAGCCCCAGGGCTGTCTGGCTTCAAAGCCTGTGATCTTTATTGCTACCTTAGAAGTCTGGAATGGAGGCTACAGAAAATCTAATCAGTCTTGAATTGAAAGAAACTTAATCAGGTCACGTATCTTTCTTTCCTGAAGTTTTCCCAGCTGTGAAATGAGAACAAAACCAATTCCTTTCCTCATCATAATGAGGATCCAGAAGCTCATGGGATATATATACTCACAGCATCCCATTTTAGCTAAAAAAGATCTGTGGATACACAAAAACTGTCTATGAATGTTCACGGTGGCTTTATTCACACTAACCAAAGACTAGAAACAGCAAATGTCCATCCGCTAGTGAATGGATAAACAAACTGCTACATAAAACAATAGGATATTTCCCAATCATAACATGGGGTGAAGTCATGAATGAACCTGGAAAACACTAAGAAAAAAAAGCCATACACAGGCGGCTACTAATGGTAGGATTTCATTGCCATGAAAAGTCTAAAGGAAAAGCATGGGCATCAGGGTAGATTAAAAGTTGCCAGGGGCTGGGACATGGGGGTTTTGAATTATAGCGAAGGTGATTGTTAATGGGGCTGCAACACTTCTTTTGGGAAGGTGAAATATTCTTTAAATAGACAGCAGTGATGGTTGCATAACTCTGTAAATGCAGTAAAAAACAGCTCATTGTACACCTTTAAAGAGTAACATTTATGGAGCATGAATTACATCTCAATATAGCTGTTTTGTCTATTGTTGAGAGCAACCTTGAAGACCATGCCAGTCAAAGCAAATACATGTAAAAATACTTTGAACAAATGTATTACAGAAGTAATGGACTCTATTTTTGACAGTATATATTACATGGTTATAAAGAGACATGTTGGTGTATGCCTTTAGCCCCAGCACTGGGGAAGCAGAGGCAGGCGGACAGATCTCTGAGTTCCAGGCCAGCCTGATCTACAGAGAGAATCTCAGGCAGCTAGGGCTACATAGAGAAACCCTGCCTCTGGAAAACAAACAAACAAACAAATGAATGAACCTTTTTAAACACACTGAAAAAAAAAAAAAAAAAAAAAAAAAGCATGGCCTTCTACCACTTCTGCTGGCTGCTATCTTGCCCTATGAGAATTTTAATTCCCTTCAAAGTACTTAGCTCCTCTGGCTCCTGAATACCCAGTTAATAAAACAATAATAAAATGCAATCTAAACTTGCTGCTGCTGGAAACCTCAGGGACTTGTCCTGCTTACAAGGGGAAAGGCGGCGGCGGGGAAGCCACAAACCTACCAGAGCCTACAGTCCAGGCCAGAGAGGATAACAAGAATCTAGATCTAATGGAAATATCTAGAAGCACTTCATGAGGATTATTTTCTACAGTGAAATCAGACAACAATGTGCACCTCCAGATGCTGGCCAATATAAACACGTTCCACTTCTCCCCCTCCTCTTACTGTATCAGCGGTTCTCCACCTTCCTAACGTTGCAATCCTTTAATACAGCTCCTCGGGTTATGCTGACTCCCAACCGTAACATTATTGTTGCTACTTCGTAACTGTAATTTTGCTACTGTTATGAATTGTAATGTAAACATCTGAGTTTTCTGATGATCTTAGGTGACCCCAAGGGGTTGCTCCCTACAGGTTGAGAATCGCTGCACTAGAGAGCAAACACAGGGTCTCTCTGGCAAGCTTGGCAAACGCTCTTCCACTGAGCTGTATCCACAACCCACATTTTTTTTCATTTTCATTTCAATAGTACGTGTCTGCAGCACAAAATTTCAAGTTCATTTTAAAGTTAAGGAAACTGAGGCATGAACAAGTTCACCCAGTTAACAAGCAGAGTCAGCTGTGGGTTGACTGTGTCCCGTCAGCATCTGTTTTTAGCTTTCTCCATCTTGTTCGCCTATCTTCCAGCAGATCCCATAACAGCAGGGTTGACTCTGCATTTGCCACACGAACTTGGGCCAAGAAAACTTAATTTCCCTTTAATTGCTTTGTTTTGTGGCATTCATCCTGTAAGCTTCATTCGAAACACTTGCTCAGAATTACATTAAATGTTTTTGAACAAATAAAGCAATTTGGCCAGGCTTCTCCGGTCAATCTTTCATGAATAATGAATGAAAGACTCAAAAGCCTGTAAAATTGTTACAAGGGTGGGGACTCCCTTCCCAGTTACTCAAAAGGGTTTCAGAACCGATTCGGAAGTGCTGGTGCAGTGCCGGAGCTGTGGAATGACTTCTGGACTGTTCTACTCTTGCTTCCCAGCCAATCCAACGGTTACAGATTCTCTACATGAAATCAGGGAAGCTACTCGGCTCTACCTACAACCATATCCTCAGCTTTCACAGATTGCTGTTTTCCAAATGACCAGGTATCATCTCTTTTTCTTCTTCCTCTCTCCCTACTAATCGAATTAGCTCACACTTAGAAGATGAGAAGATAACTCACCTGCCTCACAATCCCAAAGAAAAGCAAGCAACTATGATGTCATCAGCAAACACCATCACATACTGTTGACTATCACCTCAGAGCAGAGTCTGGGAATTTACCTCAGCTGCCTTTAGCCTTTCTCCCAGACCACACAGAAGGCACAGGAGCCTCAAGAGAACAGCAGTGACGAGGGATGGGACAGCAGGCCACATTTTCCCTTTTACCACAAAGGATTGAGGGGCAATAGTAAACCAGGGTCTTAGTAAGTGCATTTACAGACCACTCTCACATTTATTTAAAAGGAAAGTACTATATTTAAAGTAGATTTCTACTCATTTAACTCACCCACCTTCTTTGCAATGATTAGGCTTGACCTTAATTAATTACACTTCTGACACTATCCTGTCTATAAATGTGTAAGAATTTTTACTTGATGTAAAGATAAAACAAAACTTAAATATAGAACTCCTTTCCGAATGTATGTTCATCTTCCTGAGCTGTGCAGTTAAGGACAGCACCTCTAATTATTGAATTAATGAGTTAACCATTTTATAAGTGATGATGGACTTTCCCTGGGTAAAGATCATAGATCTTTAGAGCGCTAACAAACACCAGACATACAAGCACCTTTATTTTAGAGGTGAGAAGATGCCCAAGCTAAGAGACTAAGTCTCGCAGATGGTTTAATCAAGGGCCTGTCTCTTGGCTCCCGACTGTTATTATACTTGCTGACACCACCTGGGCTCCATACTCAAAGGCCAGAGTTCAGTTCCTGAATCTCTCACGTGGAAGGAAAAAAACCAACTCCAACAAGTTCCACAGGGGAAAGGAAATCGGAATGGCTCCTTCACATACATCCTACCGGCACAGGGGAGTGGTTTCCACTGCTAATATTTTACAGGTGAGTCCTTGCGACTCACCCTGCTGAGCTGGTCCAGCAGCCTCTGGTTCTGTTCTGACAGCTCCTGCACAGCTCGGGTCTTCTCTCGGTCTGCTTCCCGCAGATGGACCTGCTGCCGCTCCAGCTCGTGCTGCAGCTGTTTCACGTCGGTCTCCAGCTCCGACACGCGTCCTTCCCACTCCCCTTCTCGGTTCTCAAAGCGTCTTCTCAGTTCATGCTTCTCTTGTTCTAAGTGCTAGGACAAGAAAAAGGGGAGCTTGAAAACCCCACAGCCTTGTCCTTTTCCAGACAGGGAGCAAGCACAACAAAACACCCTACCACACAGGGCACGTTGTCCAATTCACAACTACAAAAATACTTTCTTCTAGAACAGGAAGGAACTTCACACACACACACACACACACACACACACACACACACACACACACCCCATTCCCTCCGGAAACAATGTTTTGTTCTCCCTGGACATGAGGTTCTAGACTAGGGGATTCATTTGAAATTTAACAAGTCATCTTTTGGTTAAGCTATATATTTAAACAACTAAATGTGAGCCCAACAACCAAAGCAGTCACTATTTTCTAAAGGAGGCCTCTCCTGGAGCCATCTTTTTATGATTAACGTTAGAGGGTTACAAGCAGCCAAGTGCAGGGTCAGTACTAGAAAATGGGGGAGCTGACCTGTGCTTAAGTTACTTGATGTATTTAGTGTTCCCAATCACAGCTTAATAGATATTTGCCACTATGGAAGTAGTATACTTCTACATTTCAAACGTACTAAGGCAAGTTCAGTTTCAGGCCTTTTATGTGCGTGTTGCCTATTGTATGTCTGTGCACGTATGTCTGGTGCTAGAGGTGAGAAGAGTGTTGGATTCTCTGGAACTAGATCTACAGATTGTTACAAGCTGCCATACGGGTGCTGGGAATTGAACCCAGGTCCCCAGGAAGAGCAGCCAGCGCTCAACATCTCTCCAGCCCAAACCATGCATTATTAATAAGCATTATTAGTAATGTTCATTTCTGGCTCATCTATCCATTCTTGTGTGGTTGCTAAGGCACAGAAACTTTCCCAGAGACATTAGTGACGGACAAAACAGACACAGTCTTCGTCTTTATCAGTTAGTTACATGCTAGTGAAGGTCAAAAATAAAAATAATAAATTGTGCGTAACCGCTGGTATACAGGAAAAGTAAAGATGGTTTGAGGTAACAACTCCATCCAAAAGGAGTCCACTGGCTTGAAGGAAACAAGCATTTCTTTTTCACTTGTGTGAGAGAACGGCAGTTTCAAGACAAGTACATTCTCATATTGGAAAAGCAGTGTGTCCAATAGCCAAACCTTTACCTCAGTCTAATTAAAGTGAACGGTGCTCAGCCTTTGGGGAGCTCAGCAAAGTTCTGGCTAACTATTCAGAACACACTGACTGCAGCTGTGCATGGTGGTTCATGCCTGTAATCCCAGCACTGGGAAAGCTGGTGAGGAGGGCTGCCATGAGCTTGAGGCCAGCCCAGGGTACAGTGTGAGATCCCGTCTCAGAAACAAAAAGTACTGACTTGGATCCCACTTCCTAAGGCCGTGATTCAGTTAGGACTGGAATGAGATTTTCAGCACCCTCAAGTGAACTCTTGACTCTCTTCCTTCAGAGTGCTGGTTCATCTCTTCCTGGGAAAACACACCACTAACTGAAGTTCTTACCTTTCAACATAATTTTTGGGGTTGGGGGGTGGAGGAATGCTTCTTTTGGAAACCTCAAGCGCTAGCTAACCATCATGTAAGAAAAACAGTCCCGCCGGGCGGTGGTGACGCACGCCTGTAATCCCAGCACTCGGGAGGCAGAGCCAGGTGGATCTCTGTGAGTTCGAGGCCAGCCTGGGCTACAGAGCAAGCTCCAGGACAGGCATTAAAGCTACACAGAGAAACCCTGTCTCAAAGAAAGAAAGAAAGAAAGAAAGAAAGAAAGAAAGAAAGAAAGGAAGGAAGGAAGGAAGGAAGGAAGGAAGGAAGGAAGAAAACCAGTCCCATTATGTCAAATCTGAAGTGGGCCTAAATTACAAGACTATCCCACTTCATCTTGTCATCTTATTCTTTACTTTGCTGAGTGACTTGTAAATGTTTTCTAAAAGCCAGATTTACACCCCCCACCCCCTGCCCCAAAATGAAAATTTATGTTTGAGAGCACTCAGGAGAACTGGCCAAAAATAAAAACAGCAACCCAAAATTAAAATTCTGAGCACGGCAGCAAAGGCAGTGTTCCCGAAAACTTTCACACTGACCACATTAAGGGACCCATTCATTTGGTTACAGTCACTCGAGTGTACAGGCTGACACGTCACAGAACTTTATTAAATAAACACTTTCAGTTTGGAGCACGTGAGGGGGGAATGCCACGGGAGGAACGTCTACTGACGGGCATATAAATGGTTTACCCTGGGCTGTTCTGATATCGTCAAACTTTCCAAACTGAGGATGTTTTAGTCACTCTAGAAATTTCACAAAGACAGAACACAGAAATCACAGCTAACTTCAATCCTAAAACTCTAACGGTTAGTTTTATCCAGCATGAAAACAACTGAGCAGACGGCGACACCAGGAACTCAGTAACCACAGTGTTACCGAAGGCCAGATAAATTAGGCTTGTGTTCTCAATGAACAGAGACTTAAAAATATTCAGCAAACAGCTGCTAATGAACAGCCAGCCCATCTAAGCAACTGAAACAATCCAATCCACTTGAAGGGTGGAGTTGAGACAGGTGGTGTTGACTAATCAATCTGTCTTTATATTTCTTCAACAGGAAACCAACTCCCCATTTCAGGTGTCCCAACCCTTGATTAAATTTTGTACAGAATTTAGCCTTTGGTCTATTCGAAGAAATTTCTCCTAGAATTGTATTTTCATTTAAGCATTAAATTAACCAGTAAAGGGGCTAGAGAGATAGCTCAGTGGTTAATAGCATTGACTGTTCTTCCAGAGGACTCAGGTTCAAGTCCCAGTACCCACATGGCAGTTTACAACTGTCTGTAACTCCAGTTCCAGAGGATCTGACACCTTCACACAGACATGTATGTCAACAAAACACCAATCAATGCACATAAAACAAAAATCAAAATTTAAAAAATTAACCAGTGAAGTCTAAGGAGAAGGTTAATAAATATAGAGGTTTATATCTGCCTGTGCTTTTTTGTTTTCCAGGGTTACATGGTACTTTGAAAATTAACAACAAAATTATCAGGGCCATCAAAACAAGATAAATCTAAGATGGGCCTACGGAGACATAAAAACTAATGTAATATGGATTCCTGGAGCAGAAAAAAGACGTTTGATACAGATTTAGGGTACTTTACTAATTATGGTGCAAGTTAATGTAAGATGTTGGTAACAAGATGAGCCTGGGTGTGGGGTATATGGATACTCTATTATCTTTCCAATTTTTCTCTAAATATAAAACTAACCATTAAGAAAAAAGAACAAATCAAGCAACTTCTAAGTTTAGTGTTCCGAGTGTAAATAGATACTTGTTGAAACAGATGTTTTGCAAACATAAAGTGACACCATCCTCTTTAGTTCAGGCCATTGCTTATGAAAAGTTCCAGGGAAAAGCTGTTCTCCTGGGCAGTAAGCACTGAACATACACCAGAACTCCCAGGCCCTTCAAGTCTAGTAGTGACTCCCAGAAACTCATTTCCATCTCCCTCCATCCCATACTTTAAAAAAAAAAAAAAAAATACCAAATGAAGAGCATCAGACTAGGATGGGGAGAGAAATACCAGAGAGACCACTTCTGTAGGAATGGATAATCTACTCCCTGCCATAACGGGAAAAAGAAAGCCTGTACAGTGGTCTTTAGAGAACTAAGTATATAAATGCAAGTTGGTGTTTTAGTTCTTATTACAGGGAAAAAACAAGGACCTGATTAGATGTATGTTTTTAAATCAAAAGAGGTAATTACAGGTACAGAAGAAATAATAATAAAATGCCTTTCAATTAGATTTTTAAGTATCTGAACAATAAAATATATTCTAGTCAAGACCATTAATATGCCTTTAAAGAGACAGTCATACAGAATCAAATGCTTTTATGTTTGAAATAACCAGGTAAAATCCTAGGTGTGCAATAAAGAACTAGAAATATACTCCTGAATGGTAGGTAAAAAAGATCTTGAAGATGGTTTGTTTGTTCTCAAGTTAGAAAGGTGACAATTTTAATGAGACCAAAATAAAACCAGTCCCTGAGAACACGACCACTACCACTGCTATAATCTTTTATTATTATTATTATTATTATTATTATTATTATTATTATTTTATTATTAGATATCCAGGCTCCCACTGTGTTGCCCATGTGGACTCAGAAGTCAACAGCCTTCACAATACCTGGAATTAGAACAAACGCTGCCACAGCCTCCTGTCATGTGTTCAACCTCCAAACCAATTTGTCAGAAAATGTGTCCAATGTCAATATCTGACAGTTCTTGGAAAATAACAAATCCTTCTTAAGGGATTATTATTATTATTCCCAAATGTTTAATTAAAAATATAGCCACTTAGGAGAGAGTATTTTGTCTAAACAGACATTATAAAAATCTAAATTGTGGGCTGGAGAGATGGCTCAGAGGTTAAGAGCAACGACTGCTCTTCCAGAGGTCCTGAGTTCAATTCCCAGCAACCACATGGTGGCTCACAACCATCTACAATGAGATCTGGCGCCCTCTTCTGTGTACATAATAAGTAAGTAAATCTTTAAAAAAAATCTAAATTGCTCAAAAACTAGACTGGTGCAGGAAGGTGCTAGAGAGATGGCTTTGAGGTTAAGAGCACCTATTGTTCTTGCAAAGAACCTGGGTTTGGTTCCCAACTATCATGTGGTGGCTCATCTGTAACTCCTGTTCCAGGAGAGTGTGGGCACCAGGTATGCAAGTGGTGCACATACATACATGCAGGCAAACATTCATAGACATAAAAATAGATAAATCTGGGTTGGGGATTTAGCTCAGTGGTAGAGCGCTTGCCTAGCAAGCGCAAGGCCCTGGGTTTGATCCTCAGCTCACAAAAAAAGATAAATCTAAAAAGAACACATTATGGGAAAAAAATCACTTGTAGGCATCCAATGAAACAGATCCAAATAAACTAGTCACTCTCAATTGTAGCACTAGAAGAATTAACAAGGGCAGAAAGTATAGCTCAGTGGTGGTGCAATCCTCAACATCAAATAAATATTCATTAGTTAACAAGCAACTAGTGAATATATTTTCAAGCGTACACGTGAAAAAAATCTTAGAGTTAGACACAGTGTACACCTATAGTTAGTCCAGCTAGTTGGGGACTGAGGCAGGAGAATCTCTTAAGTCCACGAGTTCAAGGCCAACATGGGTAACACAGTGAGACCCTATCTCAAAAAAAAAAAAAAAGAGATAATTTTCAAATATATATAGAAGCAGCATAAATAAATTAAAATTTTTGTACTTGTTTTTAAGTTGTAGAAGAGTACACATGGTATATGATTTAGTATCTTAACCACTTTTACCATTTACAAGTTAGCAGTGTTGAGTATAATAAAAATACGGTGCAACCAACCCCCAGAATTTTAAGTTTAACCCGAGCATTCACAGGCAGAGCTGCAGAAGACTGAAGATCTTAAATGATAGTTTAAGCTATTTTATTCTTGCCCACGGAGTCAATCACAAAATGTCAAAGGTCACTCATTTATCCTTTTACAGTAGAATCCTTTCATTGCTGTGGAATTTTGAAATCCTTTTCCTTTACAGAAAGCTCCACACGGAAACTAGGATTTGTGTAACTACACAATGAAATCTATCACTAATCAAACTGATAGAATGCTCTTTTCAAGTTCACTGTTTCTTCAATCAAGTCCCTCGCTGAAGGAATCTCAAATCACAAGTACAAATCTCTGGGGGTAGTACTCCTTTACAGTGTAACGTAACTGAATCGCTTTAGGAAAAAAAAAGGGTGGGGGGGCAGCCTTTTATTCCCAGACCTCTACTTCAAGTGAAAATTAAACAATTCAATTCACTGAGCTTGCATTCTGGCAGTCTAGGCCCAGGTTTCACAGACAACTTTTCAAGACATATCTCAGGAGCCCATCAACTGGCAGGCCCGGTTCACAGGCCGGCTGAAACACTGGACACTCACTGGTTTCCTTTTTTCTTCTGATTAGACTTTTGATAGGTCACTGGACTAGAGACACACATCAGTCTTATTACAGAAGTGTTTCTCAGATCACATTCTCACTGTTCAACAGCAGCCGTGAGATGGAACCTGACAAGGGTTGATTTGGGGCCTATTCACATCTGTACTATGTTCTTGTAGTAAGAATAAAAAGAACCAGCTGAAGTCGGGGATGGAAAAAGATGGGAAATTTTCCCACCGCCAAACATGATCCCCCCTCTCCTTTGTATTCTGAAAATCTGTTTTAGAACTGCAATCATTCTTATGTTTTGTTTTTTATGTGGAGCTGAGGATCGAACCCAGGCAAGCGCTCCACCACTGAGCTAAATCCCCACCCCCCTGCAATCATTCTTTAGAACTTCAGTTAAGACCCTTTTCTGCTTAAAAGCAAAAACAAACAAAAAACCAAAACAACCAATAAGCATAGTTCTAGGTTTTGTTGTATGGAATTGACAGAATATTACTGATATTTTGAAAAATGTACTTATTGGTTGAGGGTGGGGGGGCGTATAGGCCAGTTGCTAGGTAAGTTTTCCTTTCCCCAAGATGGGTTCTGGGGATCCAACTGAAGCAAACGCCCTTACCCACTGAACCATCTTGCCAGCCCTCACCCCCCTACCCCGGGAAAAAGGGATATTTTTAATAGTAGTTAAAAGTAACCGGCCCTCAGGTGCTGAGACTCAGGACACAGAAAACTACTACTGAAATACATAAAACTACTGAAGCCCAAACTAAATCCACTACCAGCGATCACGTGTTGAGCCCTGCCTCTCTGATTTCTGCAATGGAACCACGTCCCCTAATCCCCCAAGTATTTGAAAGCTATATAAAGCTCCTTTAGGGACACTTGTTTCCCACAACTCTCTGCTAGGAAGTTAAGGCAAGGGCATCCAGAGGCCTTAATGCCCAAACCGGGAAGCTTTAGGCTAACACCCAGATTAGAGATTAACTGTCTCTCCCAACACCTGAAGCATATTTTAAATGCTTCCCGACGCTCTCGTTTCTGTGTGCAGATCTCGCCTCAGTGCTGTATCAATTAGTCATACTGTACGCTCTATTTTAGACGCCGTGTACAGTACATATATAGAACGGCCCACAGCGGTGGGAAACGTGCACGGACCCACAGCCGAGCTGGGTGGGCAAGTCAGGTGGGTTCAATGAATGCTCTGATGACCAAAACCATCCGGCCTGTCTCCCGTTCTCGATGATTTTCTTCAACATAGAGGAGAAGCATGGCAGGGGGAGGGCATGCGATTCCGCAAACTGCCCAGGAATAGGAAGGCACCCGGGCTGGCTTCCCACCCAAGCCGCCGGAAGGTCCTCACCTCCAGCTTGTCGGTCAGCTCCTTGTGCATCTGCTCGTACTGCCGGCTCATGTCCTGGTTCCTCTCGAGCAGTGCCTTGCCTAGCCGGGCCGCCAGCACCAGGTCCTTCTCCTTCTGTCGGATCACCGACAGCAGCTCGGGATCCTGGGTAGGCGGCGGCGACAGCGGCGACAGCGGCCCGTGCCCCTCAGCCGGAGACCCCGGCTCCTCCTGAGGATGCTCCCCGGGCTCGGACGGCCGCTCCCCAGCCGCCAGCAACGCCAGCTCCTCCTCTAAGGCCAGTTCCAGGTCCCCGGGGCCCCCGGGGAAGGAGACGAGGGCGGCGGCGGCGGCGGTGGCGGTGGCGGCAGCGGCGGCGGGACTCCGGACTGCGTCCCCGGCCCCAGCGGGCAGCTCCATGCAGCAGGCGCTGTCCGGCTCGGCGGGTGCTGAAGCTCGGCCGGCCAAGCCCAGGCAGAAGGCGGACATGGCCCGCGCGCGCCGAGCCCGCAGCGGTGCGGCCCGGCCGGCGCGCGCCAGGCTGCAGGGAGGTTAGCGGAGGGGGGGGGGGGGGAGAAGGGGGGAGGAGCCCCGCCGCGCCGCCCCGCGCTTCGCCTCGCGCCGCGGCACGCGCCCCCCGGGTCCCCGCGAGCCCTGGGCGCGGCGCGGCGCGGCGCGCGGGCGGGCGGGCGCAGGCAGGCGGGCGGGCGGGCGGACGGACGGGCGCGGGCGGGCGGGCAGGCGGCCCCTCCCCCGCGCCGGCGGCACGCGCCCCCGCCCCCGGGGGCTCAGCTACCGGCGCGCGCCGCGGACGGGGACGAGGACGGTGGGCAAGAGTGGGCCGTGGAAGGGGAAGAGCGCGGGGGAGGCAGGGAGGGACGGAGGGCGAGAAGCGGGAGGGGAGGCCGCGGCGAGGGTCGCCGCCGAGGCCGGGTTTTCAGCCGCCCTGTTGCTGCTGCTGCTGCTGCTGCCGCCGCTGCCGTCGGCGCGCCAGCCGGCCAGCGCTTCACGGGGCGAGCTGCGCTCCGCTGTCGCTGCGACGCTCGTGGCTGCTGCTGCTGCTGCTGCTGCTGCTCCTGCCGCCGTCGACCGCTCCCTGCAGCCGCGCTCCATGTCCCCCGGCTCCCAGGCTTCGGCGGCAGCAGCGGCGGCGGCGGCTGCCGCTGCGGCTGCGGCTGCCGCTACGGCTGCGGCAGGAGCCGAGGCGGCGGCTCGACATCTTGCGCCGCTGCAGCCCCGGGAGCGTCCCTTCCTGCCTCCCCGGCCCCTGCCGGCTCACCGGGCCGAGGCCCCCGCCCCGCGCTTCCGGCCGCGCCCCTCGCCCCGCCCCTCGGCCGGCGCCTGACGCGCGCGGGCACCTGTTCGCCGCGCCCGCGCCGGATTCGCCAGGCAGGCGGGGCTCCGCGCTCTGCTCAGCCGCGCCCAGGTGGCGCCGGCCTAACCCCGACGTGGCCTCACGCGTCGCCGGGCGGCTGCGCGCGCCGCCCGTGGGGACGCCGGGCGCATCCCGAAAGGGCCCGGAGCCGAGGCTCGGGCACGGCCACACCCACCCCGGCCTCCGTACCCAGCTAGAGGTGTGGCCACGCCCCCTGCGGGCTCACCTCTGGGTGTGGCTCTTCGCCACCTCTACCCGGACCCTCCCCGTGGGCACTCGGCCACGCCCCCCAGCCTCGTTCTCGCCCCGGGTGTGGCCACGCCCCCAGCCTCGTTCTCGCCCCGGGTGTAGCCACGCCCCCTGACTCCCACGCTCTCACCTCCGATGCAGCTCCTCGGGGCGCATCTCTCTTTTCCTGGCCTCCGCTTCCACCCGGGGGGCCTGGTGTGAGTCTCAGTCCCCATCCCTGTGTGGCTGGGTCTTGTCGTGGTGTGTGTCCTCCTCGGTCTGTGTGCCGAGGAGGTTGCGGACCGTTCTGTGAGTCAGGTAGCCAAGCGGCGAGCCATTGGCAGTCCCGGAATTTCGATCGGGAACCCCTACATGAGCTAAGCCGTCGGGAGAGGGAGCCCTAGAGAAACAGGAGGCCGAGGAGTGACTTGGGGAACCCAGCATCTTAATGCCGATGACTCAGGGATATGAAGGATCCGATGCTTCCACCAGCAGCAGAGAAAGGGTTTTGTGGATAAATAACGGGGGAAAAAACTGCTCACAGATGGGGAATATGAAACAAAGATTTCCCTCAGTAATCACAACTCTGTGCCATGCCCATCTTTTTGTTTTATATGCGTTATTTTAATCTCCCAAGGATTTTATAAAGTGTTATTCTTCCTGTTTACATGGGAAGAAACTCAGGCCCGAGGTTTGGGTCCTGCCGGGCTGATTCCAGGATTCCCGGTAAATCATGATTCTTTCTTAACGTAGGACCTGACTTGAGGAAGACAGATGGAGACAGATGAAGAGAACAGGTTGATTCGGTGCACAGGGTCTGCTTCCTGGAGTGATAAAAGGATGACTACAGGGGGACGGCCAGTCAGTTCTTTCTTTGACCATCCTGGTGATGCTGTGTGCCTCTTATTTTTAATTACGTCGGAAGCCAGAACTGGTCTTTATTGTTCCTTTTTCCTCTTCAACCACAGTCTACTTTTTAGTGAGGTCATACTTTGGCATTTTTCATCCCAGTGAAATGGAAATTTTAGGACACCCAGAACTTGAAACGTTTCTCGTGGGGTTTGTTCTTTATTAAAGACAGAGCCTAAACAATTACCATGTATACCAACCCACTTTCAGATCAAAGGCAAGAACCCCAAAGGTCTCCAGCCTAGGGGCTGGCTTTGGAAAAAAGACACCGCAAACTTTAGAGCTAAAATAGGCGCTTAGCTGCAGTTTCATGGAGCAATGAACTGTTCCAGCAGATTTTATTATGTCCTGCCACACGGCACCTTGGTCAGAATTTATGGGTCCTGGCAGACTTGCAGATGAAGCTCCCCTTTGCCATGTTTGAAGCACAAAACGGCAAATCTCTCCCTAATTTATATGGAGACTCAAATGGAGAGCAACAGGATTTCCTACTCAAAGGCAGCTCCCGCTATTCGGTCTCATGTAGCCCCTGCTGGCTATAAACTTACCATGTAGCTGAGGATGACTTAGCGTTTGGGATCTTTCTGCTTCCATCTGAAGAATGCTGGGATGTAAGTGTGCATAAAGATGGAAATAATCATTTCTTGCTGAAATTTGGCCATAAGTAGCATGCTTTTCTACGAATGTCCAAAAAAGATCAGGTTAACTGTGGAGAGCTGTTCAGAATAGTGCTTTTTTGTTTGGTTTGGGTTTTTTGTTTGTTTGATTTTTGAGACAGGGTTTCTCTGTGTAACAGCCCTGGCTGTCCTATAACTCTTTGTAGACCAGGCTGGCCTGGAACTCACAGATTCACCTGCCTCTGCCTCCCAAGTGCTGAGATTAAAGGCGTGCACCACCACCGCCTGGCTAGAATAATGCTTCTTGAACTGTTTGGTCTCAGAATCAGTATACACTCTTAAAACCATTGAAGACATTTAAACCATTATTTAGCATAAGTTTAGATATTGATATTTGCCATATCAGACACTGAAATAAAATAATTTTAATATTATTTCTTTGATATATGTCTAATAAACATGTTATAAAATGTATGCTATGAATAATTATGATATATTCCCAAATTTAAAAAAAAGTTAATGAAGCCAGGCATGGTGGCACAGGCCTTTAATCCCAGGACTCCTGAGGCAGAGGCAGGTGGATCTCTGCATTTGAGGCCAGCCTGGTCTACAGAGTGAATACAGGAGAGTCAGGACTACACAGAGAAACCCAGTCTCAAAAAACAAACAAACAAAAATTAATGAGAAAAGTGGCATTTTTCAGTTTGCAAACATCTATAAGGTTTACTTTAACAAAACACTGACATTTTATATATGATGCTTAATGTGGTAGTTTAAGATTAAAAAAAAAATTATGTGTCTCTGTGGGTATGTGCACATGAGTACAGTTGCCCAGAGAAACCAGAAAAATACAGGAGCACCTGAAAGCTGAGGTTACAGACGGTTGAAAGCTGCCTGGTGTGGGTGCTGGGAACTGAACTCAGATCCTTTGCGGAGCAGTGCTAGCTCTTAACCCTTGAGCCATCTCTCCAACCACTGATGTTTGTTTTATTCTGATTAAAATGTATGAACTAAAATCCATTCTAAGCCAGGCAGTGGTGGCACATGCCTTTAGTCCCACCACTCAGGAGGCAGAGGTGGGCAGATCTCTGTGAGTTCGAGACCAACCTGGTCTACAAAGCAAGTTCCAGGACAGCCAGGGCTGTTACACAGAGAAACCCTGTTTTGAAAAAATACAAAAAAAAAAAAAAAAAAAAAATCTGTACTCATTAAGGTATGTCCTGGAAAAAAAGAGGGATGTTTTAATAACCTTTTTGAATTTTTTGTCTAGATAACGTGTTTTTGTTTTTGTTTTTGTTTTTTTTATCTTAACAGTCCTGGCTGTCCTGGTACTTGCTTTGTAGACCAGGCTGGCCTCAGAGTCACAGAGATCTGCCTGCCGCTGCCTCTGCCTCCTAAGTCCTGGGAATAAAGGCATTCACCACCATGCAATGTGGACTCTGAGACATCACAAAATATATTTCTGATATTGAGATGATCCCGTCAAATGGATCTTTAACCAATATATGACTTAATCTGTAATCACAACTTTGGTCATGTGGAAAGTTAGTTCATTGAGTTATGAAAATCTTAAAAATATTGTCACATGTCATTTTATACTGAAGCAAGAATAGTATCTGCCGGGCAGCAGAGGGGCACACCTTTAATCCCAGCACTCAGGAGGCAGAGCCAGGTGGATCTCTGTGAGTTCAAGTCCAGCCTGGTCAACAGAGGGAGATTCAGGACAGGCACCAAAACTACACAGAGAAACCCTGTCTCGGGAAATAATAATAATAATAATAATAATAATAATAATATTTATTCACATACTGACTCCAGGAACTCGGGAGGCTAAAACAGGAAAATTGCTGCAATTTCAAGGCCAGGCTGAGCTACATAGTCAGTTCAGGGTCACCCCCGGCTACAATGTGAGATCCTGTCTCAAAAAATTACTAATATCAATACTCATTATTGAAGTCTTTAAGTATTGGGACACTTTTAGCTCAGCGAGATGGATATGAATCTTCCAAAAAGTCTGCTAGAAAAATTAAGAATTTTATCATTGATAATAGGCATTGCCAACTGGTTTCACATGAAGTGATACCTTATTTTATTAATTCTTGACAAAATCTGAATGGTAGCACGTTCCATTCTTTCAGTTCAGGTAAAAATGGTATTTCTTGAAAAACAAGCATAGCTGGATTAACTTGACTCAAGTAATGATGTAAGTGTCTGAGCTCATCATGCCCTAGTGCCGGGTGTTCACCCACCAACCCCACAGCTCCCCAGAGTTTTCTTGAGTGTGAGTAGCAGGAAATATTAGATAGAAGGATTTATAGTGCGGAGATAAACAGATAGAAAATACAGGATAGCCTCGAGAGGGCCTGGAACCTTTTCCAATGGGCCAAGGGGGTGGAGCCAAAGACCTCCTCCCCCAGCACAGCCAAGTGCAGACCATCTCAGGCACCTACACTCAGACCCGTGTGGGGTCCTAATCATCCTCTATGCAGACCTGCTGGGTAATGCCATGAGGAACCTGAAAACAGGCTCCCACACCCTAGTACACAGTAGAAATGCTTTGCATACAGTTCTTCTTTAATTACTGCAAATATCAAAAAGATAGGTACTTAGGGAGTCTATAGTCAATGAAAGTGTTGCTTCACCAGTGACATCCTTAGGTGAAATTAAGGCTTTTTCTTTACATGGAAACATGAAAGGGAAGAATAAAGAGAGCGCTTACCACTTACACCCCGATGCCTGCTATCATTTGGCTCTTAAGTGTCCCCCAAAAGTCCATACGCTAATGACTTGGTCCCCAGCATTCCACTGCTGGGAGATGGTGGGCCTGCTTCCTTTTAACTTCCTAGCCATGTTTGAGTCCTCAGTTTATTCTTGCAGCCACGTGTAGCCTTTCCCAAAGTGACCAGGCCAAGGCAACATGAACCAAAAAGCTTTCAAATGAGTCAAAATGAAGCCTTTTTCCTGGTAAGTTGGTTCTGTCTGGCTTTTGTAATAGTAACAAATCAGACAGTCCAACCATGTTTTGTTTTGTTTTGAGACAGGATCTTATTCTGTAGCTCCGGCTGTCTGGAACTAGCTCTGTAGACCAGGCTAGCCTGGAACTCACAGAGAGACCCGCCTGCCTCTGCTTCCCAAGTGCCAGGATTAAAGGCGTACGCTGCCGCCGCCACCACCACCTGGCAAGTTCCACCAGCTTAACATTCATGCTACAGTATCAGCAGTGTTACCAACTGTTGTTTTTCCATCATCAGAACCAACACCAAGGATAAAAGCACAACCCAGCGTTAGAGAGTTTACATTATAAAGTGAGCTTTATAATTCTTAAATAAAGTGAGAATATCTGTCATTACAAGAATTATGGAAATAGTTCTAAGTACCTCAGGAAGGGCCCTTTAAGATCTTCTGCAGTTGGTGGTGCCACACTTTGAAAACTGACTGGGAACCACCATTCAGGACCATTCAGGTCAGCCTCCAGAAACAGAGTGTGCAACTCTCTGCATATACAGAAATGAGTGCTAGGATTTAGGATCCAGCAAAACAAAGATAGGGCAGCTCTCAGGTTTGTAAGGAGCGTATTCTTGAAGTCATTCTGCTTTGTTCTAGAAGGAGGCAGCCAAAAGATACTTAGCATCATGTTCTAAAAACGTTATATCACAGGATCTTAGGTAAGCCCCACAGTAACCATATAAAACTAGTGTGGAGGTTGGGGATTTAGCTCAGTGGTAGAGCTCTTGCCTAGCAAGTGCAAGGCCCTGGGTTTGGTCCTCAGCTCTGAAAAAAAAAAAAAAGGATTTTAGTTGGGCTGGAGAGATGGCTCAATGGTTAAGAGCACCGACTGCTCTTCCAGAGGTACTGAGTTCAATTTCCAGCAACTACATGGTGGCTTACAACCACTTGTAATGAGATCTGGTGCCCTCTTCTGGCCTGCAGGGACACATGCAGGCAGAATACTGTATATATAATAAATAAATCTTAAAAAAAAATAAAGCTAGTGTGTAACCCCAGTATTCTAGGACATGGTACTATAATGGCAGCATCTTAACACCTATCTCTAAGATGCATGATTTTAGTTACAATGTCTTATGTTTTTGAAAAGATGTATTTATTGTTTTTATTGAAGTGTATGTATGTATGCCTTTGTGAGGTCATATCACCACATGTGTGCAGGTTCCCATGGAGGCCAGGAGAAGGCTTCAGATTCCCTCTGACGGAACTGAAGACACAGGTGGTTGAGAGCTGATTGATGTGGGTGCTGCCCACTGAGCCTGAGTCCTCTTGAAAGAACGGCAGATGCTCTTAACCACTGAACCATCTATCCAGCCCCTCATTTTACATTTAATCCATTAAAATACATTTGTATTGCTAACTGGTCATGCTAGTGAACTTGCCCTAGACTCTCTTAGCATACCATACACAGACTTCCACAGAAACACTATTTCATCAACAAAGGGCACAACGTAAATTTTCCGTCTTAGAAATCCTCATATTTCTTTTTTTTTTTTTTTTTTTTGTGAGCTGAGGATCGAACCCAGGGCCTTACGCTTGCTAGGCAAGCACTCTACCACTGAGCTAAATCCCCAACCCAAAATCCTCATATTTCTAAATATGACAACACATATCCAATTTTCCCCAAGTTGTTTATTTCTATTAACATCTTGATCTGTAAAAACCAGGAAGTGTAAAAAAAAACAAAACAAAACACATCCCGGGGAGAAAAAAAAATGTTTCTGAGAAGCCAAGTGTTGAAGGAATATGAAGAGCTGGTGCAACGTGTGATAAAGCAAGTCTACACTTGGCATTTTCATGCAGAGTGGGGTGTGTGTGTATGTGTGTGTACGCTTCCAGTTGTATAGTACGTTTGAGAACTAGTTACGGAAGCATTATAGTCTCCAAAGAATCCTAAAATGTTATCCAAAGCTCCTTAAATGTCTTTCGAGTTGAGTTGACTCAACATTTTGCAGAATGTAGAGTATACATACACTCCCACCGCTTCTCAAGTTGATTTTCAGATTTTTAAGAGACAGGCTATTACCTTAGGTGGCTGGTGCTTGCCGGCATCAGATACCCTCCCTGCCTGGTATTAAAAAATGAATTCTCACCGGGCTGTGGTGGTGCACGCCTTTAGTCCCAGCACTCGGGAGGCAGAGGCAGGCGGATCTCTGTGAGTTTGAGGCCAGCCTGGTCTACAAAGCGAGATCCAGGACAGGCACCAAAACTACACAGAGAAACCCTGTCTCGAAAAACCAAAAAAAAAAAAAAAAAAAAGAATTCTCTTCACCACCAGTCAGAGCTTCACCTTGCCTTACCCTGGTACACACTGCATCTCTAATTCTTCCTCCATCCCTCCATCATTCCTGCCCATGTTTTCTTCCCAGGAAAGAGCTCTGCTGTGTTTGGGGGTAAGTATCTCTCAAAGGGCCACGTATTAAAAGCTTAGTCCTTAGCCCGTTTGGAGGTGGTAAATTTCTTTAAGAGATGAGGACTTTGGGGAAGAAGGATGTTGGGGATATGTCCTTGAGGGGGACCTTGGAACTCTTGCCCTGTCTTAGGGTTTCTCTTGCTGTGATGAAACACCATGACCAAAAACAACTTTGGGAGGAACGGGTTTCTTCATTCACAATTCTGTGTAACAGTTCATCATCAAAAGCAGTGAGGGCAGGAACTCAAGCAGGGCAGGGTCCTGGAGGCAGGAGCTGATGCAGAGGCCATGGAGGGGTGCTGCTTACTGGCTTGCTCCTCATGGCTTGCTCAGCCTGCTTTCTTATAGAACCCAGGACCACCAGCCCAGGGATGGCACCACCCACCATGGGTTGGGTCCTCCCACATCAATCACTCATTCAGAAAATGCCCTGCAGGCTTCTCTAACACCTGATCTTATGGAGACATTTTCTCAGCTGAGGCTTCCTTCTCTCTGATGACTTTAGCTTGGGTCAAGTAGACAGAAAACTATTCCAGTACAATTTCCCCATGTTTTCTGTTGTTCACTGCTTGGCCGCTATAATCAGCTTTGTTTGCTACAAGCCTCTGTCATGATATACTAATTGCCAGCCAAAATAAACCTTTCATTTACTCTCCAACACCCAGAAGGCAGAGGCAGGCAGATTTCTATGAGCTTGGGGTCTGGTTTACATAGCAAGTTTTAGGTCAGCTGGGGCTACATAATGAGACCTTGTCTATAAACAAATAAATAAGTAAATAAATAAATCTTTGTCCCTTTTTGGTTGATATTCTCATGTAATTTGTCGCAGTGCAGTGTCACAGCAGCTGTGTCACAGACTCCCCTCCCCTAAAAATGTGCCTACTATCCCAGTCCAACTATCTTGACTTCTCTATCATCTATTCCCCGGCCACTGTTGTTTTTTTGAAGCAGACTTCTTGGACTAGAGTCCCAGCTCTGATACCCATGAACTGGCCAACCTTGGGTCTCTATGCCTCAGTTACTACATATACTTACCTGGCTAGTAAAATGAGTGGGGTTTGGGTTCGTCTGTTTTTTGTTTTGTTTTGAGACAGGTTCTCATGTAGCCCAGGCCAGCTTCCAGCTTGCAAAGTGCCCAAGAATGACCTTGAACTTCTGGTCCTTCTGCCTCTACCTCCTGAATTCTGGGGTTACAGGCCAGTGCCACTAAACCCAGTTTTAGGTGGTGGGCATGGATCCAGGGCTTCATGCAGGCTAGATAAGCCCTCTGCTAGATGAGCTTGATTTCTGGCTCAAGTTGCTCTAAACAATTTATTATTAGTGTCTGTGTGTACACATGTATATTGTGTATGTGTGAATGTGGGTACCCATGTGCCATAGTGCATATGTAGAAGTCAGAAGACAACATTTGTTTTTCTACCATAGACTCTGGTGACCAAACTCAGGTTGTCAGGCTTGAGTGGCAAGTATTTTGATCTTGCTGGCCCACATAGTTATTGTTGTTCTTCATTTTTCCTTATAGGGGTGAGTGTGTGTGTGTGTGTGTGTGTGTGTGTGTGTGTGTGTGTGTATCAAGTGTGTATGTGGGTAGGTACTCTTAGAGGTCCAAAGAGAGTGCCAGATCCTCCATAGCTGGAGTTACAGGTGGTTTTGAGCTGTCCAGTATGGGTGCTGGGAACCAAACTCAAGTCCTCTGTGAGAGCAGCCATGTTTTAAATACTTGGTCTCTAGAGATGGGCTTTTGGAAGGCAGTGGACCCTTTAAGAAGTGGAGTCTAGTGAGAGACCCTTAGGTCATTGAAGGGGAGTGTGGAACCCTGGCCCCCTGTTCTCTCTGCTCTCCTTCCAGGCCACAAAATGAATAGTTTTGCTGCAACCAGCCAAAGCCAAGGGCTGTAAAGTGAACCAAAATAACCCTTTCTCTCTTCCTAAGTTACCTATCTTGGTATTTTGTTACCATGATAGAGAGCTGACTAATACAAGGGCTCTGTTTCACAGAGGCTGTAACATGAGCCAAGGAATATTTCTGTCTGTTCTGGGAGTTTGTGTTAAAGCTAGCCTTTAACAAAGCCATGACGCTTCGGCAAACAGACAACCTATCTGCTCTAGGATGGCACATACCCATAGTCCTACCTCTTCTGGAGCCTCTCTTGAGTCCAGGTGCTTGAGCTCAGGCTGGGCAACGTAGTAGGGAGAAAGAGCCCCAATAACTGTGTTTTGGATTGAGTTGATCCCAGTATTGATTCAGACGCTCCCTCCACCCTGTTGTAATGATTTGGCAGTCTCCATTGCCCAAACTCATCAGAAAATGACGGCTTTATACCCACGTTGGCTGTTTGCATTTCTTCCAACGGCCACATCTAGACAGATTTGTGGTTTAATTTTCTGTATCTTCGCATTCTCTTGCTTCTTTTCAACAGTCTTGGCCCTAAACACATCGCTGATGTGTTTTGCTACATACATCACTCATCTGAAGCTGTCGAAACACGCTCCCTAGTTTTATTTCATTCTTAAGAATTTGCCAAACATTGGCTGTATCTTTCTGTGTTACGTTCCAGCTTAAGCTTTTGGCAGGGGAGTGTTTTTATATCTCTTGATACCGCTCCTGCTAACACTGCTTTTTCGAGTGAAATTCCTCCCATTTTTCCTCTTTATTTTTCTTTGTCGATTTTAGAGTAAACTCAGATTTTACTGAAATAGTGTACCACCTTGGTTTCCAGAATAACTAAACAACTTCCAGCATTATCTTTTAAAAATTATGATTCTTTATTCTGTGGGCTGTGGGGAGCACACTTGAGCCATGGTGTGTGTGTGTGTGTGTGTGTGTGTGTGTGTGTGTGTGTGTGTCAGAGAACAACTTTTGGGAGTTAGTAATCTCCTTCCACCATGAGGGTTCTGGGGCTGAAACTCAAGCCTTCAGTCTTGGCAGCAAACAGCGCTAACCTGCTGAGCTAACACACCAGCCCAGCTTTTGCTATTATTAATAGATGATTGAAATGTCTTTAACTTGTTCTCTGTATTTAATGTCACTATTGCTACCGTAATGATTCTCATTCTTAGCCTTTATGAGGTGTGTGTGTGTGTGTGTGTGTGTGTGTGTGTGTGTGTGTGTGTGTGCGCGCGCGCACTCACCTGTACACATGTGCGGAGGACAAAAGTCAGCTGTGGGTGTCTTCCTCTAGTGTTCTCCATGTTTATGAGTGTCTTGATGGATACTGTGGCAGTTTGAATGTAATTGGCCCCCATGACCTCACAGGGAGTGGCACTGTTAGGAGATGTGGCTTTGTTGAAGTGGATATGGCCGTGTTGGAGGAAGTGTGTCATTGTGGGGGCGGGCTTTCCTGTGCTCAAGATACTACCTAGCGCCTCAGTTGACTTCCTGTGGCCCATACATCAAGATATAACCAGCACCATATCTGCTTGCATGCCTCCATGTTCCCATTATGATGATAATGGACTGAACCTCTAAAACTATGAGCGAGCCACCCCAATTAAATGTTTTCTTTGAAAGAGTTGCTGTGGTCCTGGTGTCTCACCACAGCAATAGAAACCCTGAGACAGAAGCCTTCCCGTGGTTATTATCTAAAGGGTCAAGATTTAATTACAAGGCAGGTGTGGAGGTGCCTTCCCATCATCCCAACACTTGGGAGGTGGAGGCAGGAAGATCAGGAATTCAAAGTCATTTTCAGCATACACATTGAGTTCAAGGTCAATGTATTGGTAATTTTTCTATTGCCGTGATAAAACATTATGACAAGGCAATGTATAGAGAGAAGGGTTTATTTGGGTGTATGGGTCCAGAGATGTAAGAGTCCATCCCAGTGGGGAGGCCTGAAAATAGGTAGGTGTGATGGCTGGAGCAGCAAGCTGAGAGCTTACATCTTGAATTGTAAGCATGAAGCAGAGAGAGACAGAGAGAGAGAGGGAGAGAGAGAGAGACAGAGAGACAGAGAGAGAGAGCTGAGAATTACTTGAGGCTTTGAAATCTCAAAGCCTGCTCCCACTGACATATGAGCACTTCCTCCAGCAAGACCACACCTCCTCTACCTCCCAAACAGCATCACCAGCTAGGGAGCCAAGTCAAGCATCTGAGCCTATGGGGGTATTCTCATTCAAACTACCACAAACAGCTAGACTACGTGAGACCCTGCCTCAACAAACCTCCCCTCAAAAAATTATGAGTCCTACAAAATGTAGCTATGTTCTAGGTCAGTCCCAGTGGTATGGATCTTGTAATTCCAGCTGTTCAGCTAGGTTGAAGCAGGACGATTGCAAATTCAAAGCTAGACTAGCAATTTATTGAGACTTTGTGTCAAAATGAATGAATGAATGAATGAATGAATGAATAGAGGACTTTGCCGCCAGGTGGTGGTGGTGCATGCCTTTAATCCCAGCAAATTCAAAGCCAGACTGGCAATTTATTGAGACTTTGTGTCTAAATAGATAGATAGATAGATAGATAGATAGATAGATAGATAGATAGAGGACTTTGCCTCCAGAGCTGTGATGCCTTTAATCCCAGCACTCAGGAGGCAAAGATAGGTGGAGCTCTGTGAGTTTAAGGTCAGCCTGGGCTACAATGAAGAGTTCCAGGATAGCCAGAGCTCAAAAAACAAAACAAAACAAAACAAACAAAAAATGAGGGCTTGCTGAGGGAGGAGGGGGTTTGGAGAGCTGACTCAGCTGTTATAGAGTGCTCACAGCTCTTGCAGAGGACCTGGGTTTGGTTACCAGCACCCACATCAGGCAGCTCACAGCCACCTATGACTTCAGTTCCAGGCCCTCTTCTGGCCTCCAAGGGCACTTGCACACATGTGGTACACATAAACACATAAATTATATATATAGTTTTTTTGAGACAGGATTTCTCTGTGAAGCCCTGGCTGTTTTGGAACTCACTCTGTAGACCAGGCCGGCCTTGAACTCAGATCTGCCTGCTTTCACCTCCCAAGTGCTGGGATTAAAGGCATGTGCCACTGCTGCATAGCATAAATAATACTCTTTTTTTTTTTTTTTTTTTTTTCGAGACAGGGTTTCTCTGTGTAGCTTTGCGCCTTTCCTGAATCTCGCTCTGTAGACCAGGCAAGCCTCAAACTCACAAAGATCCACCTGGCTCTGCCTCCCGAGTGCTGGGATTAAAGGTGTGCGCCACCACCACCCTGCTTAATAATACATTTTTTAAAGGGCTTGGGGTATAGCTCAGAGGTAGAGCTCTTGCCTAGCATGTGTGAGGCCCTGTGTTCATTCCCAACTACTTAAAAAAAATTAAAGCAATAAATAAAATGTGTTAAAAGATGTCTAGTTGGTGTGTGTGTGTGTGTGTGTGTGTGTATTCTGGGATGTTGCGATACATGTAGTTTGGGTCCTGGAAACATGACTAGGGTTGGTGACGGAATGAAGAAAGGATAGAGACATACAGACATATGTCACTAGCTGGGGTCAGGTGGCCGTGTGCTCTGTTGGAGCCTTATTAACTACCACTGCAACCTGGAACCTTAGTGTATTTATTGTGTACAGTGCAGGGGGAAGGTTGGCGAGGCTCAATAGAAGGTCTCTGTCTGGGGGAAGTCTTGGGCTGTAACATCCTGGAGGAGGAAGACTCAACAGCTAACTTTTGTATATCCCCATCTCTCTCTCTCTCTCTCTCTCTCTCTCTCTCTCTCACACACACACACACACACACACACACACACACACACACACACCACCGAGGAAAACTTTGCTTCCCTCTGAGCCTGGCCTACATGGGAAATAGCTTTGATAGTTTCTCATGGGTCCAAGGCCTTTGAGTCCTTGGGGTCCTTGGTGTGGTCATGCCCATGGGAACAACACAGATAACTTGGGACTTCACTCACTCGAGGCTTCCTCTACTCCCTACTCTGGGATAATAGTTGGTAGAAAACATCAGCAAATAAAAGTAATTTAATTTATATTTGACAATGACTGGAATAAATCACTTTTTTGTTTGTTCTTTTTGTGTGTGTGTGTTTTAAGACAAGGTTTCTCTGTGTAACCACCCTGGCTGTCCTGGATCTTACTCTGTAGACCAGGCTAGCATCAAACTCATAGAGATCAGCCTGTGTCTGCCTCCCAAGAGCTGGAATTAAAGGCATATGTCACACCACTCAGAGATAAATAACTTTTATTAGTAATAAAATGTTTTATGGGCAAATCAATTTCCCAAGTTATAAAGAGAATCCAGTAGAGAATCAGGACAGTTGGGCAATCATAATTTGTTTAGGAATCCTGAGAAGTTGGTATGGGTTTTCATTTCATGTGAACATTGGGGTTTAGAAAATTTTATCAAATATAGTCCTTAATCTCAATGAGGGTTCCATCAATGTTGGTGAAAAAGAGTATAGTATTATTGTATCTTCATTTTTATTCTTTTTCATGTGCATGTATGTGTCCACAGGGTCCACAGGGGCCAGAAGAGAGCATCAGATTCCCTGGAGCTGGAGTTAAAATTGACTGTGAACTACCCAATATGGGTTTTGGGAACCAAACTCAGGGCCTCTGGTATGTGTCCTCAACTGCTGAGGCATCACTCAGGTCCTCTGGAAGAATAGTATGTGTTCTCAACTGCTGAGGCATCACTCATGTCCTCTGGAAGAGTGGTATTGGTATGTGTTCTCAATGGCTGAGGCATCTCTCCAGTCTCTAGTCTTAGCATATCTTGTCCATGGCTTTCACCATAGGGAACACAGGAAATTGTGTAAGAATATAGACTCTACAGTAAACACGGGTTTCAAGTTGAAGCTACCCAGTCACTAGCTAAATAATTGTGGGCCTGTTTGCAAACCTGTCTGATAATAGGTGTGTGTAAGTAAATATTTTTATTCACTAGTGGATTCTTGTGGCCTTACACGGTGTCTATTGTACAGTAGGAACTTGGTATATTTTAATAACGAATGCATAATTATTAATACATAATCAGTGCTCATTAAAGAAGATGTTAAAACAAGTAGGCAAAACAGTTCATTGGTCTCAGAATACTGGATGTGCTTCATTTTAAAATGGTCTATATTGTTTTTTCTAACCTCTTCATTATGCAGGACATTTGTCACAGAGAAACCATAGTGCTATGCTGGATATTATGCAGCAAGAATAAGGATATGCATGCTATGAACCTTGCCCTCAAAGACTTGATAATTTACTAAGTGTTAGACAACATAAACAGAAATAACTATAATTATAGGCAGCGCTAGAATTATATTAAACTGTATATTAAACACCTTATAAATTATGCAATGCATATTTTTGAATTCAGAAGCAGGAGACACTGCTAGATATAGTCGCATAAAAATAGATACAGTAGGATTGCAGAGATGGCAGACAGTTAAGAGCACTTGCTGCTCTTGCAGAGGACCTGGGTTCAGTCCCAGTGCCCTTATCATATAGCTCACAGCTACCTGTAACTCCAGTTTCAGGGAGATCTGATGTGCTCTGCTAGCCTCCTCAGGCACTGTACACATGTGGTGCACATATATGTACTCAGGCACCCCCACCTATAACTAAAAGAAAAGCAAATCTTCAAAAAAAAAATGATTATAATTGCAGACAGCCAAAAGCTGATGTGGCAGCTTTTCTAAACAGTGTCAGGAGTAGAATACTCATCTCTCCACCTTAATATGATTGCATTTGGCAGAGTTTGTATCAGAGTGGGTGTCCATCACTTTCCCCATGGCTTGTCCTTAGCTCTTCTTAGGACAGCGCTGGGGGGTAGGGAAAGCTCTCATTTACTGCACCAGGGTGGACAGAGGGGAAGTGAGCCATCCCTCCGTCACCTCCACCTCTCTTCAGAAGCACAGCGCTCCTCAGGTTGACCGACAGCATGGGCCACCTGTCCATTCCCAATTTAATTAAGAAAGGGATTTGGGAGAAAAGCAAGAAGTCTCCCCGATGGGCTTGGAAAGTAATTGCACAGGAGAATTGTTTGTTGTGCTTGTTTCAGGATACATTTGCATTTGCAAAAATCAGGCATTTGCAAAGGCATATTCGCGAAGACGTGTGAAACCACCCAATTAAAAGAGGAGATGGCGAAGACAAAAACCAAAACTGGTTATATAATTTCATTTAATTGAAAGAGAACCAAAACAATACATCAAAGCTCTAAATCTGCATTTCCCGGGGGTCTCGATGGAGCGATTCAGCTTTTTTAAGTAAGTGGGTCAGAAAACTGCTAATCCTGTAATGATTTTATTCAACTGCTCTCAGCTGGTAGATTTATTTCTTGCAGATCTAAAATTATGAGTATGTTAAAATTGTCCAAGTTTGGTGTCATTCCATTATATCACACTGCTTGGTTTATCAACCATGAATATAGTATTTCTCGCCTGATTGTCCCCTCATGGCTGACTAACTTGGTATAAGATCCTCCAGGGCTTCTTTTCAAATAGTAAAATGTGATGAGATTGCTTGTGGCTTCGTTCTGAAATTCTGCCTTCTGTTTTGGACTACCCCTGGTGTATGACATCGTATCACAGGGACCCTCATACAGAATGACGCCCAACAGGACAAACCTGTCGCCCCACACTATGAAGATGGACTTTGCATTGACAGGCTGGTTTTGTGGAAACAGATCAAGCTTAAAAACACACAAGCTACAGTTAGCATGGGAAAGGCACCTTCTTCTCCAGTTGTGGGAAAAGGCACATACCATAAAATTGACTGCCCTGGCCATCTTGGGTGCCATTCAGTGGCATTTACTATATTCATGTCACTGTGTAACCACCCGCACCACCACCACCACCATCTACCCACACAACTTGTTATCCCAGACTGAACTCCACAACCATTAAATACCAACTCCCCATTTGTCTGGTGTTTTTCTCTGTGGCTCTCCGCCTTTTTACCTTGAGGTGGGGGTCTCATTTTTTTTTAAAAAAACATTTATTTATTTATTCAGTGTGTGTGTGTGTGTGTCTGTCTGTCTGTCTGTATGTCTGTCTGTCTGTGTGTTGTGTTGTGTGTGTGTAGTGTGTGTTATGTGTGATGTGTGTTGTGTATAGTGTGTGTGATGTGTGTATAATGTGTATATATTGTGTATGTGCATAGGGTGTGTATGGTTTGTGTGTAGTACATACACATCATGTGTGCGGAGGTCAGAAGGCAACTTTTTGGAAGTCAGTTCTCTTCATTTACCATGTGGGTCTCAGGGATTAAATCCAAGTTGGCAGGTTGAGCTGTCTTTCAATATATTTTTTATTTTATTACAATTAATTATTTTATATATATATAGTGTTCTGCCCACATGTATGCCTGCATGACAGAAGAGGGCACCAGATCTCATTCTAGATGGTTGTGAGCCACTACGAGGAATTGAACTCGGGTCCTCTGGAAGAGCAGCCAGTGCTCTTAACCGCTGAGCCATCTCTCCAGTGCTATGTTTTACTTTTTAAAGTTCATTATTATTCTTATGTATGTGAGTATGTTTCCAGTATGTATTACCACATGCATGCTGAGTCTCCGAAGACTGGAAGAGAACTAGAGCTTCAGACGGCTGGTAGCTGCCATGTGGGTGCTGGTATCAAACCTGGGTCCTCTGAAAGAGGACCACACTCTAACCGCTGAGCCGTCTTGCCGCCCAACAGTCCTACTCTCTGTAGGAACTGGCTAGGACTTGACTGCTCTTGTGCCCTTATGTAAGCAGAATCACACAGCTTGTCCCCCACGGCTGACTGACTTTGCTTGGTTCAACAACCTCAGGCTTCATGCCACTCATAGTGAAGTGAGTATCCCCTTCCCTTGTGAAGTCTGGCTTGTTTTCCTTCTTTAATATTTTAAAATTATTTCTTGGCCCGGAGGTGGCGCACGCCTTTAATCCCAGCACTTGAGAGGCAGAGCCAGGCGGATCTCTGTGAGTTCAAAGCCAGCCTGGGCTACAGAGTGAGATCCAGGACAGGCAGACTTTCTGGTATCAACGCCACCATGATGTGATACCCAGGGGAGTATTCTCCTCCTAGAGATTTATTATCTGCATCCAAAGGCATCTTCTTCGATTGTTGACTGACAGGGAGGGACCAGTAGGGACAACACATCTAGGTAATACATTTTGTGCTCTCAACTATTCTAAGAATTCTGGGACCATGACAGAGAACACCTCCTCTTCTCCCCTCCCCTCCTCCTCTCTCCTTTTTGGCTACTCCTCCTTCCTCCTCCTCCTCCTCCTCTCTCTTCCTCCCCTTCTCCCTGCTCTCCTATTGTCCTACCTCTGTCTATTATCCAGGTTGGTCTTGAACCCCTAAACTCAAGAGATCCTCTGGCCTCAGTCTACCAAGTACCCAGGACTACAGGTGCATGCCACCACATCCAGCTGAGGTATAACCTCGAGGGTTGGGGTGAGGCTGAGGAACTCTTAGGATGAACAAGAGGTATGGATGTGGGAGAGCCACTGAACAGTAAGGATCAAGCATTCTGGGACACAGGATGGTGACAGAAAACATGGGATGGAGCTGGTCTGAGCAGAGGACAGAAAACTGACTTTCTTTCTTTTTTTTGGCTGCAAAACCAGGGTTAGACCACTCATCCTTACACTTATAATTACATACCAGTACGTGATGTCAAGACGAGCTGATGGTGGAGAACCCCTAACTCTGGCTAAGCCATGAGTAAGTAGACCTTAAAAAGCAAATGGGAGTGATGGGAGCATTTAACCTGGGAGGAGTAGATCACACCGTGTTATTTCACCAAAGGTGGTGATCAATGGCTCTCCACCTGCGCTGAGAGATCTGATTACATGGAAAGAGCACTTTCTGAAAATGCTGGCTGCCAGCTCAAGTCTCCTAATGACTCAACTCAGTCTGGGTTGCTTTTCAGAGTTAGTTTGGGAGGGGGCAGAGAGAGATAACTCAGTTAAGAGCACTGGTGGCTTTTTCAGAGGATCCAGGTTCTACTCTCAGGATCTACTCAACAGTTCACAACCATCTATAACTCCAGTTCTAGGGGACCTATAGGAAGATGAGTCAACCTGGAGTCTGCCTGAGGGCCTAGCAACAGGTGATGTCAGAGGTCCTGATCGTGCCTAGCCAATGAGGGGCAATCATGCAATGTCACCCGGATCAAGATGCAGCCTGGGTGTGGGAGGACAGTCTATAAGGCTCTCCCCATTGCTGAATAATCAAGTCTGCTATTTGCCTTTTACCTGACTCCCGGTGTCTGTGCTGTTGATGTCATGCCTTCTCATCCACTTGCCCGAGGGAGCCGTTAGGACCCAGCAACAGGGACCCAACACCCTCCTTGGCTTCCATGGGCACCAGGCACACATGTAGTGTATACATCCAGGCAAAACACACCCATACACATACAATACAATTATTTAAACATTTAAAAAAGAATTAGTTGCCGGGTGGTGGTGGTGCACACCTTTAATCTAAACACTTGGGAGGCAGAGACAGGTGGATCTTGTGAGTTCGAGGCCAGCCTGGTCTAACAGAGTGAGTTCCAGGACAGTCAGGACTACACAGAGAAACCCTGACTTGGAAAAACAACAACAACAACAACAACAAATTAAAAAAGAATTGGTTTGGTTGGCTGGGATGTGGCTTAAATAGGCTGATGTAAATATGGTTCTGGGGAGCATCCAAACGTGAATGAATGACGGGCAAATGAGCTTATCACTTACAGTTAACCATAAAAGCAAAACTTAATCTGGGTTAGCCCGATTTCACTTGCTCTATTGGCTATTTACATACGTACAGCCACAATATCCCCAGGATGTTCCTGTGCCCAGCTGAACACTCAGGGTACTTACATTATGGTGGCGGTGCTTCTTTGGGACATCCAGAACCAGGTCCGGAAGGTTTGTTTTGCCTATGGGACGTTTCGAAGGCTGCAGTTTGATGTGGTTGACGGCTGCTGGCTGATGCGATGGCCTTGCAGGTGAGAGCACTCCACTTGCTGTCCGAGCCTTGTGATCTATGTGCAGTCCCAGAACTCAGGTGAAGGTGGAAGCAAGGAGCTGACACAGAGCTGTCCTCTGACCTCCACATGGGCACAGTATTTTGTATGCACACCCCTCCACCCTGCATACACACAGAGCCATAAAATTAAAACAGAGAAAACAGCTCCCGGGCTGGAGAGATGGCTCAGCATGTAAGAGTACTACTTCCTGTTCTTTCAGAAGAACACGGAGTGGTTCAAAACCTCCTGTAATGCTCTTTAGCTTCAGGCATCTGTCACCCTCTTCCAGCCTCTGTGGACCACTGCATTCATATGCACGCACACATACACAGAAATAAATTATAATAGTATATAATTCATACTATTTATAATAATCTATATGTTTATAATATATTATTTATAATTAATTATTATAATTATTAACGTATTGATTATTTATAATTGATATAGCAATATATTTATAATATTTAGTGATTTATAATATATATTAAAGACAGCTGAAACAAATTTTGCCCATAAGAAACAAACCCATGGCCATCTTCTAAAGACAGAGAAACTTTGCTATGTTGATTCCAACTGGAAAAGATGAAAAAATACTCTGCCCAGACACGCCTCGGCCACGGTTCTTACATTCATTTCTCTCTTGACGTCCTTGACGTCCTACGTAACCAGGGCCCTGTTACAGGAAATTACAAATGTACGAGCCAAAGGCAAAGGACTGGGAAAAATTATCAAGAAAGTAACTTGAGTAGGAGGCTGGATAGGGTATGTATAAGCTGGCAAGTTCTTTCTTTCTTTCTTTTTTTCCTGAGACAGGGTTTCTCTGTGTAGCTTTGCGCTTTTCCTGGGACTCACTTGGTAGCCCAGGCTGGCCTCGAACTCACAGAGATCCACCAGCCTCTGCCTCCCGAGTGCTGGGATTAAAGGCGTGCGCCACCACCGCCCGGCTTGCTGGCAAGTTCTTACAGAGTCTAAAACTAAAAAACCCTGTTTACTCAATGCTCCTCGCTTTTCTTACTTTTGGTATTTTCTTTGTTTACTGGTGAAATTCCTTTTGAAAATTATAGATGATCTCATTTTTGCTAGAGGCAACAGGGAGATTGAATTTCATGACTGATTCTAGGCAGTGTTTGCAAGGAGAGATGTTCACAGAGAAAGGGAGAGATGTGCTGGCCTTTGCTTGCTGGGGGATTTCTTTATCTGTTCAAATGAACATTGTCAAGTCATTAAAGATGTAGAGTTGCAGTAGGAAACGCCACACAGAGCTGTCTGTCACAAGAATGAAAAATGTCAGCAATTTTGGTATCCTAAGAATTGAAATGCAGCCAGGTGTGGTTGTACACACCTTTAAGCCAAGTTCTTGGGAGGCAGAAACAGGAGGATTGCTGTGCGTCTGAGGCCAGCTTTGTCTACATCAAGAGTTCCTGGGGTTGGGGGGATGGGGAAGAGTTCCTGACCAGCCAGGGTTACAGGGGTTACATGGTAACACCTCGTCTCAAAACAAAACAAAAAACAGAACTATATTGACACAATCTTTAGGCTGATCGGCTTCTTCATCATACTGCACCAGGGTTGGGGGGCGCTGAAAACATTGCTCCTAAAGTCAGGAACCAAGCGAGGGTATGCACTCTCTCTACTCTTACTCAATATAATGATTTAGGGTGAAAAGAAGCTAGAACATTCCTTACGCAGATGATAAGGTTCTGTACTTCAAAGACTCCACCAGAAAACATGGAGAGATCTCATAAACATTTTCTGTGAAGTAGCAGGTTACAAAATCAACTTACAAACACCAGGAGTTTTGCCAGGCGGTGGTGCTGCGTGCGCGTGCACACATTCATAAAACCACACAGCAAAAGAACAAACCCAATTAATCAATGGCAAATGAATTAGGCAGTATTCAAAGGAAAAACAAATGTCTAATACTGAATCAAACAAGGACATGTCCGCTCCAAGACGTGGTTGAGGAGAAGGTTTTATAGTAGATATGAGGGGGTACACGGCCAGACGCGCCTGGAGGAGTCCAGAGCAGGGACAGCGAGCAGCGAATTAAACATTGCCAGTAGACTGAACCAGGTCATAAGAGGAGAGGCAGGAAGAGAAGAGAAAGGGAGTGAAGGAGACCTAGAAAGAGGATTGAGAGAGGAGAAGGCAGAGAGAGAGAGAGGACAAGCAAACCAACATGGCAGAGAAAGTGCCTGGCTGAAATGAGGAATGAGAAGCTGGAGGAAAGGAAGCCCACAAGAGGTGAGAAGGCACTCTGGTATGCTAACAGATACCACAGTTAGCCATTTGCCCCAGTTTCTTTGAGACCTGACAAATACATACCTGAAAAAAATGTTTGGCTTCCTTAGACATCAGAAAAACACAGGTCAAAACTACTCCAAGATTCCACCTCAGCTCAGCTCTCATCAGGAAAACAATCACTCTATGGTGGTGACCCACACCTTTAATCCCAGCATTTGGGGGGCAGAAGCAGGCAGATCTCTGTGAGTTCAAGGCCTGGTCTACACAGTGAGTTTCAAGACAACCAGGGCTACATACAGAAACCCTGTCTCAAAAAACAAAAACAAACAAAACAAATAAAAAAGAAACCTAAAACTTCCAGGTGAGGCTCTCTTTAAGCATTTCAGCTCCAACATTCCCTCCCAGGAAAGCAGACTTAAAAAGTTCCAGATAGGGGACGAAACATACTGGTTTTCATTGTATTTCTCAACTGTATCATCTTCTGGGCTTGAAGCCAGTTGTCACTGTGGGCAGATCCTCAAGTCAGCTGTCAGTCACTATGGGCAGATCCTCATGTCAGCTGTCAGTCACTGTGAGCAGATCCTCATGTCAGCTGTCAGTCACTGTGAGCAGATCCTCATGTCAGCTGTCAGTCACTGTGAGCAGATCCTCATGTCAGCTGTCAGTCACTGTGAGCAGATCCATGTCAGCTGTCAGTCACTGTGAGAAGATCCATGTCAGCTGTCAGTCACTGTGGGCAGATCCTCATGTCAGCTGTCAGTCACTATGAGCAGATTCATGTCAGCTGTCAGTCACTGTGAGCAGATCCTCATGTCAGCTGTCAGTCACTGTGAGCAGATCCATGTTAGCTGTCAGTCACTGTGAGCAGATCCTCATGTCAGCTGTCAGTCACTGTGAGCAGATCCTCATGTCAGCTGTCAGTCACTGTGAGCAGATCCTCATGTCAGCTGTCAGTCACTGTGAGCAGATCCTCATGTCAGCTGCCAGTCACTGTGAGCAGATTCATGTCAGCTGTCAGTCACTGTGAGCAGATCCATGTCAGCTGTCAGTCACTGTGAGCAGATCCTCATGTCAGCTGTCAGTCATTGTGAGCAGATCCTCATGTCAGCTGTCAGTCACTGTGAGCAGATCATGTCAGCTGTCAGTCACTATGAGCAGATCATGTCAGCTGACAGTCACTGTGAGCAGATCCTCATGTCAGCTGTCAGTCACTGTGAGCAGATCCATGTCAGCTGTCAGTCACTGTGAGCAGATCCATGTCAGCTGACAGTCACTGTGAGCAGATCCTCATGTCAGCTGTCAGTCACTGTGAGAAGAGCCATGTCAGCTGTCAGTCACTGTGAGCAGATCTCTTGCTCTTTTTCCACCTTAAATTAAATAACAAGGAAAAAAATAATGAGTTAAAAAGTTCAACACAGCAATTTAAGGATACTCTCTTTTGTTTTTGTTTTTGTTTTTAAAGGAGAGAGAGAAAAAAATAAGTAAAAATGGATCTGAGGCTGGGGCTTGGTAGAAGACCACTGAACTACTATGAGTGAGGCCCTAGGTTCCATTTCTAGTACCACAAAACTAAATAATTGACAAGTGCTGGCAAGGATGCAGGAGAAAAAGGAGTGCTTACACACTGGAATGTAAGGGATGCCAGCCTCTGTAGGAGTTATCACAGAGATTCCTCAAAAGCTGAACATAGAACAGTACTATTCAGCCATCACACTCCCGGTGTATCCCTGAAGACATCGAGTCACCATACCATAGAGATGGTCACACATACCCACAGCCCTATTCACAAGAGCCAAGTTATAGAGTCAGCCCAAGTATCCATCAATGGGTGAGTAAAATATATATATAAGCTGGGCAGTGTTGGCGCACGCCTTTAGTCCCAGCACTCAGGAGGCAGAGGCAGGCAGATCTCAGTGAGTTCGAGGCCAGCCTGGTCTACACAATGAGTTCCAGGACAGCCAGGGATGCACACAGAAACCCTGTCTCAAAAAATAAGAGAGAGCCAGCCTATAAGCACAGGCAAGTCCCTATGTTGGATCCCCAGCACTAGAGAAAAGAAGACATGTGAGCAGATGGCCAACTATCAGGAAAGAGATGCTGAGCAGGAAGGAGGAGGCATCAGTGAGAGCAGGAGAGTGAATTAGGTCCCTTCCTGTTGCTGTGATGAAGTGTAGCCAAGCCAACTTACAAAAGAAAACGCTCCTCTGGGGTTCTGGTTCTGGAGGGTTAGAGTCCATGATGGCAGCGCAAACCTGGGGCGGCAGGAACAGGATTCTGGGGGCTCATGTCTTGAACTACAGACACAGAGCAGAGAGAGCAAATTGGGAACAGTGTGAGGCTTTGAAACTTCAGAGCCTGCCTCCAGGGATGCACTTCCTGTAGCAGGGATATGTCTTCAAACCTCCCCAAACAGTGCCACCAACTGGGACCCAAGTGTTCAATCGCCAGAACCCTGGGGACATCTCATTCCAACCACCACAGAGGGTGAGTGTGACCCAGGTACATCATGTGTACATCTGAAAATGTTACAGCGAAGCCTATTATTTTGCGCAATTGATATATGCTTTAAAAACTGGGTTCTGGCTATAACTCAATGGTGAGATGCATGAGGACCCGAGTTCATCCCCAGAACCCTCCCTGCAAAAGTCCAAGGGATACAAAGTCCTGTTATTTGTTTGTTTTTTTAACCTCCTTCCCAACCATCCATGGTAGAGTTTTGCTTCTTTTAGGAAGCTTGAATATGATTTTGCCACTAATGCATGCACTATCAATTATCCATTTGCACACAGCTCTGTGTGGGTGAGTTCCAGGGTTGGAATTCCCTTAAGAAAATGAATTCTAAGTTTTACATTGACTTTGATCAAGTCTCTATTGCAGCTGGCAACCTGTGGCGAGGAGAACGCCAGAGAACGGATGCCAATTTTAACTTTTGGGTTGAGTCATGCTGATAAGGTTTCGCAGAAAAACAGAAGAAATAAACCCTGGAGCATCCTATGCTCTTTCTAATTTATAGGACTTAGACAAGGAGACCGAGCTGATTTTAAAAATTCATGAGGGATGTGCTTTTCATTTTTTGCTGTTTGAAATCACAGGTATTGCTCAGTCTGAGCCTGCAAGCCAGCCAACAAAATGGTGCACTGTTAAGATTCTTGGCAAAATTTCTTTCAGCTGCCCAAACTCCCTACACAGCTGGCCGGTCTCCATCTCCCTGCTGGCCCCTTGTTTTCTACCCTTGTTTCCACAAAACACCCTCATCAGCCTCAGGGAGCGTGGATGTGTGGGCTCCCTGCCTGCCTCCCGGGCTCGTTTGCCTTCATACTGATTCTCAATGTCCTGTTTGTGATTAACTAACCCTGGGGGCATAACAAGAGGAGGCAGGTCCAAACCACACGGGAGAAATTCCCTTTATAGATGTCAATTTTCTCCCTCGGGTGGAAACACCGCGTGGCATGCCATCCATAACTTACATTCCCACCATGCCTTGGTTCAAGATGAATCATGGGCCAAGTTTGACGTCCGTGTTCTGATAGAAGAGACTTACCCCCTGCCCCCAAAACTGTAGGTGACCCACCGTCACAGACGAAGTGGATCTAGAAGGAATCAAGTCAATGAGACCCAGTAAAAACATATTCTAGATCTGAGTGTCTATCCAGAGGAATAAAGTGGTTGGGATACGCTTTGTCCCTCAAAGGTTCACGTGTGAGGGGCTTGGCTCCCCAGGATGTGGGATTGAGAGTGCTGGAACATTTCGGAGATGGAGCCTAAGAGGTGGTAATTAGGTCTTGAAAGAGAGAGAGAGAGAGAGAGAGAGAGAGAGAGAGTTGCTTTGCTTTTCTTTCTTTTTTTTTTTTTATATTTACTTCTTCGGTCTGTGTATGTCTCTCTGGACATGCACATGTTGTGATGTGCAGTGGAGGTCACAGGACAACCTGCAATACTGAGCTCTCTTTGCCCCAGCCAGAGGGTTCTGGGGGTTCGAACTCAGGGTGTCAGCCTTGGCAGCATTCACCTCTACCCACTGAGCCATCTTGCCAGCCCTGGTTCTGTTTTTATAGACACAATAGTGTCCCTATATGGAAGGGCATGAGTATAAACAGTGGTTCTGAGGAGACTGCCTGGGCCACCCCAGATTCCTTTAACGACCTTCTTCCGTTTTCTCCCCTAGTCAGCAGCATACCCACACTGAGTTGCCCCTCAGCTTCTGATTGACACCACACCTGCCATAGGACAGCCCAGGTAGTAAGTTACACAGATGGGAAATATAGGAAAGCTCCAGGGATGGGTCTGGGCCACTGATGAGTGAGAGCTGAGGAGAACGGGTCCCTCTTCTCTCCCCATCACGGACTCTTCTAGATGTGGCTTCTTCTTGTGTGCCTATTGCTAGCAATTTCCTCTGAATTGAAACCGTTCCCTACAGGAGGGATGAGACTCTACAGATAAACAAAGCCACATACCTGGGGAAGCTGAAACTGATAAGATTATCCAAGCCCCACCCCTTCCCCTAGAAGGACCAATCCACTGCTGGGGGCGGAGACTCTGAGCAGCATGGTTGAGAGAGAGCTCTTAGACCTGAAGAGCTGTCTGCAAGGTCCGTGGTCACCCATATTGGGCTAGGCTTTTCCGCCATGTTGCTTTTGAGTCACTTCTGCTCCTGTAAATAACCCCTCACCCTTACTCCTGCAAGTAGCCCCGAAGAAACTCACTGGTTCGTCACGTTGGACTGTGGTGCAATCATAATTTTGGGCTGTTGTGACCTTTCTGGGGTGTACACGTGTGTGTGTGTGTGTGTGTATACATGTGTGTGTGTGTGTGTACACGTGTGTGTGTGTATACATGTGTGTTCTTGGAAGTGTGTGTGTGTGTGTGTGTGTGTGTGTGTGTGTATACACATGTGTATTCTCGAAAAAGAATGTGTGCCCAGCAGACAGTCCAGCTGAGCAACTTGCCATGGATGGTGGATGGTTGGGATCCATGCACAGTTGAATTCCTCACGTTGCTTTGCATTTTTTCTCAACTCCTTTCTTGGGTTTCTCCCATTCACACCTCCACGGGTCTTTGACCTAAATAAAACGCTGACCCTTTGATCCTTGTCATAACTCTGTTTTCTAACAAGCAAGGCCCAGAAAAAGAATTTTCTTCTTCTTACAATAAAGGAGACATCTCGATGCTAAGGGAGAGGGTTGCATTACTAACAGAGAGCACTAAAAAGGAAGGGCCTACAAAGCATATCCCACTGACTTGAGGCCTCTTGGAGAGGCACACCTCTTGAGTGGCACATGAAAAAGGGAAGTTGGCTGAGTCATATGCAACGGTGACGACACAGAGATGGGGCAATAGGAATTCAAAGCCAGGCTGAGAGTGGTATGTTAAAACAGTGCATGTGTTATGACGGGCATTTGTTAGAATCATTTACATGATCTTGACAGTGCAGTCCAGCAGTAGTGGTCCACACACTGAAAAGGCTGAGGGCAGACAGCTGCTGCTCAGCCCATGAAGCTGGGTGCTTTTGTAGTCTCAATTTGATGCTGAAGGTCAGGCAAGGTTCTTGGAGAGTCGTTGGTCTTCAGTCCATGATAGAAGGCTGAACAAGATGCTTCCTGTCTTCCTCCATCTTCCATCCTTATTTATTGAGGACTTCCTGTGTGTCAGACAGCATGCTAGGTTCTGACAGCATAGTAACGGAGACAGATAATGGTCTCCATGGAGCTGGCTGTTTAGCAGAGAAGAGAGAAAGGACACATCTGAGTAAGAAGTGCAGGAGAATGTGTTATGGGAATTTTTGGTGTCAAGAAGCAAATTGCCTCCTAGAACTCTAGTATATTAATGGAAATAAAGAAGGCAAGGATCTCAAAAGGCCCCCCAGGGCCTATGGGTAATAATGCACAACCCAGCCTGCCTGGACATATCAAAATCTATCCTGCTGGGTTTCCAAATAACTACATTGTAGGCAAGAACTATGAGGTACCTCAGATTCAGTGCAGAAATGCCCAGTCTATTATTTCATGGATAGGTTACTCATAACAACTTCCTCAAACAAAGAACTTCAACAAGTAGAAATGTCTCCCCACATTGTGTTTTAGACCATAGGCAAAGGTTGGTTGAATGACAGGGCCAGGTTCCTTCTGTGTTGTGGCTCTGACATTGCCTAGGCAGGTGCTACCTTTGTGTGTCTAAGGTAAGTCAGCTCATCAGCACTGACAGAACATTTGAGGTTGCAAGAATGTGGGAAAGAAATGAATTGTGTGGGCAGGCTACTATAAGAAATAAGTCATTATTCCCGGCTTCAGCATGAGGTGTGTTTAGAGTTTAGCAGTGAATCACAGATAAGCAAGAAGGAAGCACTATGCTCCTGCCTTCCCCAGCAAGCAGCTGGCACCTCCTTGCCTTGGTGCTGTTCAGTTTATTTTAGGATTGAAAAATTATAGTCAGCTATATTATTGAGCCCCCATATCAGGAAAGAGTGAGGTAGGGGGAATCTCAAGCCCCAGAGTGATGGGGAATTTGGGGTGGAGGCTAAACTATACTCTGGGGAGAGTATACCTCCTCAAAGAACTCAGCCCATGAGGAATTCAGGAAAATGTGATTAAGAATATAAAAGTCACTGTTTTCCACCAAGATGGTGCACCAGCCATGTTTACCTTCTCTCTCTGCTGATACCTGACTTTACAAAGGTCTAAAAATAAACTGCTTGTCTTCACAACTGAGCGGCCTGTTCCGATTGTGAAGTGAAGATCATTGTCACTCACACTATTGTATGTCCACTTATGTCTCTTTTTGAGACAGGGTTTCTCTGTGTAGTTTTGGTGGCTGTCCTGGAACTCGCTCTGTAGACCAGGCTGGCCTTGAACTCATAGAGATCCACCTGGCTCTGCCTCCCGAGTGCTGGGATTAAAGGCGTGCGCCACCACTGCCTGGCGGAACATTTCTTTAGTATAACTACGCCCTACTCAGATGTAGTCTTTGTTTATCTGAGAAACAATTTGTTTTTTTTCCAGGTTCAAAATTAACTGGGATTCCTGGAACAAAGCGATGCTAATGGCAGTGAGATTCATGAGCTGCTACTGAATTCTCAAAATTTACCCTTGTTTCTTCTTGTTATAACTTAAAAAACAACAAAACTTATTTGTTTTTAGTTTATGTGCATGAATGTTTAGACTGCATGTATGTTGTGTGTTCTATGTGTGTATGCCTGGTTCCTATGGAGGCCAGGAGAGGGCACCAGATCTCTTGGAACTAGAGTCAGGGAGCATTGTGAGCCTCCTTGTGGTTGCTGGGAATGGAACTTGGGTCCTCCTGCAAGAACAGCAGCCAGCATTCAAGTGCTGATCAGTCTCTCCAGTCCCCTCGTTATAACTTTTAGATATCCTCTTCTTTTACATGCACCCACACAGGCCTCTGCGTGTGTACTCACACCTACCTACATTACACACACACCCCATGGTGAAAATGCAAAAGAAACGTCTCCATGCAAAGGGTCCTGCCCCTCAGTAGGTGGCTGTCATTGGATGGTAGCAGCTTTAAATAAACAAGGAGAGAAGACACAAAAACCAAAACCTTACATCTGGGTCATGGTGCCACACATCTTTACTGGGATCTCTGAGTTCGAGACTAGCCTGCTCTACAAAGTGAGTTCCAGGACAACCAGGACTACATAGAGAAACCCTGTCTCAAAACAACCAATAAGCAAGCAAACAAGGAGAGATTTTGGTAAGACTTAGAGACACTATGCTGGGTGCTGGAGAGGTACGATCCAGTGTAGTGAGAAAACGGTTGTGGATCTTTAGACTCAGGGAGTTGAAGCGAAAGGCAAATCCCTCGGCTTCGTCTGAGTTGGGCAAAGTGAGCTTATTGGAGCCTTTGCAGTCATCCTCGGGGTTTCTCGAGGCTTCATCCCCTTAACCATTTCAGTCACTCTTTTAATATTAAAAGAGGTACGACCATCATGGTGCCCCCTCTCTATGGGCTCCTTCCTCCTCGGCTACCTCGCAACTCCCTGGAGACGAGGCTTTTGGGAATTAGCAGCGGTCAGTTTCGGAAGCTCAGCGCACAGGCTTCTGGATGCCTCATGCCCTTCAGCAAAGGGATGGGAGAACCGTAGCAGGCATCGAAGGGCAGCCGGTCTAACAGCGATTGCCCCGAACGTGCTGATTCGGCAGAACACCAGCAATTGGATTCATGGCTAGCTCTCACGAAACAGAAGCGTGACACTTCAGTGGCTGCCAGGTGGTGCTTAAATACACCGGCACGTGTCACCTTGAGAGCTTCTGGAGGGCGTCGGGCATCCAGAGCAAATACGTGTTGCAAACGGTGGGCACTTCTGCATGTAAAACATGCCTGTTTGAAATCCTACGACAACCCAGCTGAAGACACCCACACGGTGGCTGGAGCGACTAAGGAATGAAAGTTGTAATGTTAGTTAAATTGTGTTGATTTTATTATTATTTTTTAACAAGCTGAAACCCACATATCCACTAACCGTTTCAAAATAATCAATTCAATTTATTGATTCATTCACAATATACTATTTTTGTATATTGACCACATGTTGAAATGAAAATATTTTGGTTGTATTGGGCTCAATGAAATATACCACCTCTACTTAGTTCCATAAAACATGCTTCCCCACAAAGGGAACCTGTGGTGATAATATTGTTTGTAATCTAGGAGATAAAGCTTGCCTGAGGATCAGAAGGACAGAGCCAGCCACAGAGTTAGCCACAGAGGTCAGGCAGTGGAGGCACACACCTTTAATCCTCGCACTCGGGAGGCAGAGATCAGTCTGGATTTCTGTGAGTTTAAGGCCACACTGGGCTACACAAGATTAATCCAGTCTAAAAAAGAAACGGCCCCGGGCAGTGGTGGCACACGCCTTTAATCCCAGCACTAAGAAGGTTGAGACAGGAAGTGAAATGGCTGGGCAGAGAAAGGGATGTCAGGTGGGAGGAGACGGGAACTCACCCTCTTACAGAGGCTCCCTCAGGCTGAGGAGTTGGTGAGGTAAGAGATGGTCGCTGTGGCTTGCTCTGCTTCTCTGATCTTTCACCCTGGTATCTGGCTTGGGTTTTTATTATAGTAAAATTTAGGAATTGTTCAACAGGAACCCCCTATGTAATTTCTCCCCAACTCTTCTACCCCTGGCAACTATCAACCTATGTTCAATCTCTAGGAATTTACCTGTTCTGGATAGTAAAACATCAACAACAACAGAATCAGAGCTGGTGAGATGGCTCAGTGGGTAAAGATGTTTGTTGCCAACCTTTTTGTTTTGTTTTGGCTTTTCGAGACAGGGTTTCTCTGTGTAGCTTTGCGCCTTTCCTGGAACTCACTCTGTAGCCCAGGCTGGCCTCGAACTCACAGAGATCCGCCTGCCTCTGCCTCCCGAGTGCTGGGACTAAAGGCGTGCGCCGCCGCCACCACCACCCGGCGTTTGTTGCCAATCTTAATGATCTAGTTTGATCCTCTGAACCCACATGGTAAAAGGAGAGAACTGACTCCTATAAGTTGTCCTTTGATGTGTGTGTGTGTGTGTGCGCACACATGGGTGTGGGGACACACCCACAGACAGATAAAAAGTTTAATAAAAACTACCCCCACAAAACAAAACAAAACAAAACAAAACAAAACAAAACAAAAAACAAGAATTAAGGGAGTGGAAAGACAGTTCAGTGGTTAGGAGCACTGGCTCCATTTCCAGAGGACCGCGGTCTGATTGCCAGCACCCACATGACAGCTCACAGCCACCAGTAACTTCAATTCCACGGAATTCAGCGCCCTCTCTGGCCTCTGAGGGTACTGCACACATGTACTCAGACATACATGTTGACAAAACACTTCAACACATCAAATAAAAGTAAACGCATCTTTTTGTTTGTTTGTTTGCTTGTTTGTTTTGCTTTTCGAGACAGGGTTTCTCCGTGTAGCTTTGAGCCTGTCTTGGATCTCGCTCGGTAGCCCAGGCTGGCCTCGAACTCACAGAGATCCGCCTGCCTCTGCCTCCCCAGTGCTGGGATTAAAGGCATGAGCCACCACTGCTGCCCGGCAAGTAAACACATCTTTTTTTTTTTTTTTTTTTAATCTTTTAATTTTTGGAGCTGAGGATCGAACCCAGGGCCTTGCGCTTGCACTGAGCTAAATCCCCAACCCCTAGTAAGCACATCTTAAGAAAAACCAGAATCATGTAATATGTGACATTTTTTTTTTTTTTTCTCATTTTTCAAGACAGGGTTTCTCTGTGTAGTTTTGCGCCTTTTCAGGAACTCGCTTATTAGACCAGGCTGGCCTCGAACTCACAGAGCTCAGCCTGCCTCTGCCTCCTGAGTGCTGGGATTAAAGTCGTGCGCTGCCGCCCCCCCCCCCCCCCCCCAGCATATGTGGCATTCTTTATCTGGCTTCTCTTACTTAGCATAACTCACTTAATTTCCATTTTCAATTTAAAAACCGACTCTTGGGTTATCGGAAAACACTGAAATATTTGGAATACATGCAGATATGAATCTGTCTTTTTATCCATAAGTTTTATGAAATTTAAATATACAGGAATTATTTTCATTTCAAATTTGGCGTCACAATTGAGTTATGCTATAAGTGGATTTTTATCTTACTTTGTGTGGGGCTTGGCATTGAACCAGGGCCTCTCACGCACTAAGTGCCCTACCCCCAACCATGCTGTAAGCATAATTTCACACTTTCAAGACTGTATCTAAAAGCAGTGTAAAATATCTCTTTAGTATTTCTGTATATTGACTGACTACATGTTGAAGTGAGAATATTTCATCTATATTAGCTTCATAAACTAAATGTTACCTGTTTTGTTTTCATTTGGAATACTACAAAAATTTACAATGTGACTCACGTGATATTTCTGTTGGACAGTGCTGGTCTAATCAAAAGACCTAACTCAAATTGTACACTTAAGAAAAAAATTGGGCTGGGCAGTGGTGGCGCAAGCCTGTAATCCCAGCACTCCGGGAGGCAGAGGCAGGCGATCTCTCTGCGAGTTCGAGGCCAGCCTGGTCTACAGAGCGAGTTCCAGGACAGCCAGGGCTACACAGGGAAACCCTGTCTTGGAAGAGAGGTGGGGGAGAGAATAAATTTGCTGATTTTTAATTAAAGTGTTTAAAATTAGATTTATTTTATATGTATGTTTTGCCTTCACAGACACAGACATGCACACAGTCTCTCTCTCTCTCTCTCTCTCCTTCTTCACATTTGCCTGATGGCCACAGAAGTGAGATGGCAGCATTGGATTCACTAGACATAAGAGTTATGGATGGTTGTGAGCCACCATGAGGGCTTCTGGGAACTGAACTCAGGTCTTCGGCCAGAGGAACAAGTGGTCTGACTGCTGGGCTATCTCTCCAGCCCCATTTCCCATTTAAAAGCATTTATCTTTTTTGTTTTATGTATATGAAGCATTTGCACGCAGGTATGTGTGACATGTGTGTAGTACCGGCAGAGGCCAGAAGAGGGCATTGGATCCCTCGTAACTGGAGTTACTGATGGTTGTCAGCACCGTGTGGTCTGTCAGAACTGAACCCTGATCCTTTGCAAGAGCTCTTACTGGGTAAGCTGTCTACAGCCCTCACCACTTCAACAACACACTTCCCTTTGCTTTAGCCTAGTGTAGAAACTGATAGGACTGGGTTGTAGGAACTGGTGACTATTGATCCTCATACAGAGTCAGAATCTCTAGGGAAAATCTTATGAGATAATTATTGGGAAACAGGAATTATTGGGGGTTGAAGACATTGCCTCTTAAATGTTAAGTGTGTTCTCTGTCTCTTATTTACATCCCTAGACCTCACTGAAACGTTTTAAAAGAAAATGAAGGCTCTGTGCAGGCATCACTAGTATTTTGTCTGACAGCCCTGCTTTTTAATTTATAATTTAGTAATATGCTATCAGCTTTGGATGGACCAAAAGTATCTGCCCTCCTGCTATTCAAAACAGAAAGATAAGTGCTTACTTGTACCTACTCACTGACATTGTGTTGCGTACTGTGTGCTGTGCCTCTGCTGGATGCTGGATTTCATTTATTTATTCATTTATTTATTTATTTATTTATTTATTTATTTATTTATTTGGTTTTTTATGACAGGGTTTCTCTGTATAATCCTGGCTGTCCTGGAACTCACTCTGTAGCCCAGGCTGGCCTTGAACTCACAGAGATCCACCTGCCTCTGCCTCCCGAGTGCTGGGATTAAAGGCGTGTGCCACCGCCGCCTGGCTCTCATGGAGCTTATGGCCAAGGAAAGAATGCAGGAGGTAAACAATAAGTCAGCTGAAGAGTCTGACTCATTCCATGAAAAAGCAGGGTAGTTTGATAGTCACAGATTTGATTATCCAGTGATGGGACCTGTACCTCAGATAAAGTGGCTGGGGGAAAAATGTCTCAGAGAAGATGACATTTGAGTTGACATTGGAATCAGTCATTTGAAAAAGGGCCCTGGGAAGAGAACTCTAGGCGGAAGGGATGACAGAGCCAAAGGCTTTGAGATGGAGGGAAGACAGGTACTGTTGAGGAAGAGAAAGGAAACCCCAGAGCTGGGTGAGGTGAGTGAAAGGCACAGGAATAAGAGATGGGGTTGGCAAGCTGGGGGGCAACAGCATATCAAGAAGTCCTAGTTTTGCCTGGCCGTGGTGGTAGTGCATGCCTTTAATGCCAGGCTTGGGAGGCAGAGGCAGGAGGATCTCTAAGTTCGAGGCCAGCCTGGTCTACAAAGTGAGTTCCAGGACAGCCAGGGCCACACAGGGAAACCCTGTTTTGGAAAAACAAGACAAAAGGTTCTAGTTTGTTTGTTTGTTTGTTTGTTTGTTTAGTTTTGGAGACAGGGTTTCTCTGTGTAGCTTTGCGCCTTTCCTGGAACTCACTTGGTAGCCCAGGCTGGCCTCGAACTCACAGAGATCCGCCTGCCTCTGCCTCCCTAGTGCTGGGATTAAAGACGTGCGCCACCACCGCCCGGCTCTAGTTTCATTTTAAAGGAAATAAGGGAGTCAATGATGGTCTTAGAGCACCAAAGTTACCAGATGGGTGGTGCTTCACAATGGTGAGGCCAGAGAGGCTTCACGGGTACCTAACCTTTCTAGAACATTCCCCTAAACATTGCCAGAGAGAAAACCCGAGAAAGGGCTGGCTGTTTGTGTTTGCAAACAACAACCAAGGCCTTAGGCATGTTTACCACCTAGTGGCACACATATCCATTAGAAATGAGTATTCTGGTGGATGGCCTTTAATATTCAACAGGATTTTTAATGAATGATCCTCTATTCCAAGACACTCCTACATTTTTCATGGACCCTGTTTGCCAGAAGGACCCAGGGGCATCCCAGGAGATATTCATCAAAAGAGAAGTCAAGGTCAGTTAGACAGGTTTAACTTGAAACAAGGCTTATTTGGGTAGAGCTTGTGATTTCTTTAAATTTTTTTTTTGTTTGGTGCATCTGATGCCTGGGGTGGCATTCAGCCACTGGGATGTACCAGGCAGGTGCATACTCAAGTGCTTAGTTACACCCTAGCCTGGGATGGGTGACTCTTGAGGATGGCGGGGTAGTCCTCACTGAAATTGATTCTCAGGACCAGTGCCTATGGATTGACCATGCCTGAGTTAGATGGACTGATGGGTGTGGATAGAAGTCAAGAGGGTTTTTAGAGGGATATTCACTGAAGAGTGCTGTTAATGAAAACTTTTTCCTTTTTTTTTCCCCCCCGAGACTGGGTTTCTCTGTGTAGCCCTGGCTGTCCTGGAACTCACTCTGTAGCCCAGGCTGTCCTCGCTCAAACTTGGAGCTCTGCCTGCCTCTGCCTCCTGAGTGCTAGGATTAAAGTCAAGCACCACCACTGCCTAGCTATGAAAGCATTTTTTTTTTTTTGTCTTCAAACGTTATTCTAGCCACTTGACAGCATGGATGGAGGAATCCACAGTGGATAGGAGGTAGTTCTTTTTTTTTTTTTTTTTTCAGAGCTGAGGACCAAACCCAGGGCCTTGTATTTGCTAGGCAAGCGCTCTACCACTGAGCTAAATCCCGAACCCAGGATAGTTCTTTTGACTGAATATACCACTGAACTCAGAGATCCATAGGTATTTCTGTCTCTGGAATGCTAGGATTAAAGGCGTGTGCTACCACTGCCTATCCTCATGTTTAATATTGTGGCTGTTCTGTCTCTGCCCCAGATAAGTTTATTTTGGGGAACACACCGTATTTCGGGGAACACAATACCACTACAATCCTCCGACACCAGGAGCCAAAATACACCTGTGGTTCTCCTGACTGATGTCTCAGGCAGTCCGTCATGGTAGCCTGAAGCTGACTGACACAGGTGTCCATCATCTCCTATCCGTCACTAGCTGAGGGCTTTTCCTGGGGATACGAACTCGCAGGCACTTTGGGGACATCTGGCTCGGTGTGTGTGTTTTCCGCAAAGAAAGTCCTCATTCAGTTCAGAATGAGCACTCTTTAGTGTATAGAGTGAGCGTTGAGGGGCTCTAGGCAGAGCCCCAATAACACCTATTTATTACACCAGCAACCAGCCAAGGCAGTGAGCACAGGGGGATTGATCCTATCCACGTCTGAGTTGGCTTTATCTCTGGCTCTATCTCTATCTTCATTCTGGATTTCTTTTTTGTCCTTCTTTCCCATTTATAATTTACACTATCTGACAGTGTGTTAGATATCCTTAAATAAGGATACATAAGCTGCTCTAATTCTTTTCTGGAACAAGGCAGACTATAAATAAATAAATACTAATGAAGTCTAGTGTTCTGATTTTAGTTTCAAACATTTCTTCTCAGTCTGAGACCTTGGGACATTCTTTTTTCTCTCTCCCCTTCCTTCCTTCCTTCCTTCCTTCCTTCCTTCCTTCCTTCCTTCCTTCCTTCCTTTGAGATAGAGTCTACATAACCCTGAACTCACTCTGGGGACCAGGCTTGCCTTGAACTCACAGAGATCCCCCTGTCTCTGCCTCCCGAGTGCTGGGATTAAAGATGTGTGCCACCACGCCCGGCCCTTGGAACATTCTTAGCCACTGGTGTCTAGCATTATGCAAAGCACAGCAAAGTTCTGCAGAAGGGCACACAGAACATGGCACACAGATTTCCTTACACTCTGACTCATTGACCAATGTAGATGCAGAGGCACAGTTATCTCTGGCTCTTTCCTCCTTGAACCCACTTCCTAAATAGCACCTGCCATAGAGTAACTATTCCCTAAGTATGAATAAAATGGATTAATGAGATGTATAAGACCTATATACAATAATGCCCCTCACGGCCCCCTCAGTTAGAAACCTACCAACAATAGAATTATGTGTTTCATAAGGTCAGGGTTGCCCTTGAAATGACTGCCGTGTGGATATGCTTATTTTCATGAACACAAGCTGGGAGGTAGAGACTAAAGATAGTTCTAGCAATCGTGTTGGAAAATGTATACCCAGCGGGCTCCATGTGCATTTGAGAACACCCAATGGCAATTCAGATGTTGGCTGTTTATGAGCTTAATCTTTGCTTGTAGGTGTCCTGGCAAACGGTTCCTAATAACAGCCCTGTGGAGAAAAGAATTACCAACTATGTAGGAAGCCAGGCTCCCCGGGAACCTCAGATGCTAGAAACTGAGCGACTGTTTTACATTCTATGAGTCAGAAAGAAATTATTGTTTAAGCGGTGGGTCACAGGAATTTTGATATCTGGGGGCTTGTGCTGTGATATTTTTTTCCCTTAAGAGGCAAACATAGTGGTTTTATTTCATAAAAATAGGCACTAGAGGTTAAAAGTGATTACAGTCTTTTACAAACAAATTCTTGAGGTTCTGTTATGTGACCAAACTTTCCTGGGGAGATGCAATACACACATCTATTCACCCCAGATAGGGATCCCATGGCAGACCAAAGTACACATACTACCAAAGTTCTCTTTGGTGGGCCATGAATTTTATTGGAGTTACCTACAGAAATATGGGTGAGGGGTTACTTACAGGAGCAGAAATGACTCAAAGACAGCTGCATCACCAAAGCCCACCCCAGCATGGGTGACAGTTCATAAAGTTGGGAACCTGGAGCACACTGCACAGCCTGCAGGCAGCTCAACAGGTTGGAGAGTGTCCATTCCAGGTCCTCAGCTAGTCTAAACCTCTTCCAGACACCTTGGCTGGTTTCTGCTCCTACCAGGCAACTGGTCTGGTCTTAAGGGTCTTCTCTGCAGCTGGTCTTGTCTGAATCTTCCTTATAGCTTTGCTCTCTCATCTCTGAGGGGGGCTCTTGGTGCTTATTGCTTGCTTTATCAGGGAGGAGATCTGGTGAATCTGATCTGTTTCAGGGACTTCCTGAAGCTATTTGAGTTGTTACCTTCCTGTTTAAGGAGCAGGATGGATGTTTCTATCTCAGAGCAAACTGTTGGCAAAGCATATTTCATAGGTCAGGGTTGCCCCTTCATGCTCTGGGGGAAGCTCCATGTTCCTATATGTGATGGGTGGTCTTGCTTGTCAGTTTGACTGGGCTTAGACTCACTCAGGAAATTGCTGAGTACATCTGTGGGCAAGTCAGTGTTTCCAGAGAGGATTAACTGAGGGTGAGGAAGTACCGTCAGTGTGAGTGGCGCCATCTAATGGCCTGGACTGAATGAAAGGAGAAAAGTAGAAAGCCAGGCGCGAGAGGCTGGAGAGCCGGTTCAGTGGTTAAGAGTGCTAGCTGCTTCTAGAAGACCCAAGTTCGATTCTTAGCACTTACGGCAGCTCACAACCCTCTGTTACTCCAAGGGGTCCTACACCCTTTTCTGACCTCTTTGGACGACAGGCATCCACATGACACATGAACATATACAGGCAAAACGCTCACATAGGTCAAATAAATCTTAATTTCCTTTTTAAAGGACGCTATCTTGCAGCCGATGTCTTACGCCTCTGGCTCTTACAGTCTTTCTGCCTCTTCTTCCACTTTGTTTCCTGAGTCTTAGGGGTAGGGTTGCGTTGCAGATGTATCAGTTCGGATGGACACCCTGCAGTCAGTTCTCTGCATTTTGACCAGTTGTAGGTTTCTGTATTGCTCTCTGTCTTAGTTATTTTTCTATTGCTGTGAAGAGACACTGCTACTAAGGCCGCTTACAAAGAAAGAAATCATTGACAGCTTGCGTACAGTTTTGAAGGGTTAGAGTCCATTGACCATCATGGTGGGCAGCATGGCAGCAGGCAGGCAGCCATAGTGCTGGAGCGGTAGCTGAGAGCTCACATCTGTTCCGCAAGCATGAGGCAGAGAGAGAGAACCAGGGGATGGTGTGGACTTTTGAAGCCTTAAAGCGCACCCCCAGTGACACACCTTCAATAACAAAGCCACACCTCCCCAGCCCTTCCCAAACAGTTCCACCAACTGGGGGCCAAGCATTCAAATATGTGAGCCTGTGGGGCCATTCTCATTCAGAACACCACGGTCTCCACATGATACGAACAGAAGCTTCTTTGGTGATGTGGTTGTTTGAAGGCATCTGTCCTCCGTAGGCTTGATGTTTGAATGCTTGGTCCCCAGCTGATGTGCTGTTTGGAACCCTTAGGAGGTGCTGGAAGAAGTATGTCCCTGAAGGTGGGCTTCAACAATTTGTTTGTTTGGGGTTTTGTGAAATAGGATCTCACTATGCAGTCTTGGCTAGCCTGGAACTCACTGTATCGACCAGGTTGGCCTCAAACTCATAGAGATCCACTTGCTTCCGTCTCCAGAGTTCTGGGATTAAAGATGTGAGCCACCATGCTAGTATCAAGTATGAATTGTGCCTATTGAGTTGGCCTTAAATTCAATTAGATGGGCTGGGTGGTGGCGGCACACAGCCTTTAATCCCAGCACTTGGGAGGCAGAGCCAGGCGGATCCCTGTGAGTTCAAGGCCAGCCTGCGCTACCAAGTGAGTTCCAGGACAGGCACAAAGCTACACAGAGAAACCCTATCTCAAAAAAACAAACAAACAAACAAACAAACAAAAACCCCAAGAACAAAAAAACAAAACAAAACAAAAAAACCCAAACAAACAAAATTCAATTAGATGGATGCTGTTACCTCGAAGACTTAAGTGCCATGATTGCACCCTTGGGATTGTCTTACAGGCTGGTCATTGTTTACAGCTGGGTAAGACTATCGGTTGCCTCCCTACCTTGGCATCTTGCATTGCCTTTGGAAATGAGAGCCATAGCATACCCTTTTTTTGTTTTGTTTGTTTGTTTGTTTGTTTGTTTGTTTTTTGAGACAAGGTTCCTCTGTACAGCCCTGGCTGTCCTGGAACTCACTGTGTAGACCAGGCTGGCCTCAAACTCACAGAGATTTGCCTGCCTTTGCCTCCCTAGTGCTGGGATTTAAGGTGTGGGCCACCACTGCCCGGTTCCATTGTGTCCTCTTACTGACTACCTATCCAAAGCTTACACAAATACAAATCTTTGTCTCAGGATCTGTTGTGGGAGGGATTGAAACCCAGACATATTTAGTTCACCATTAAAACGTATCCTAGGGCCACATTTAGAATTTCTCACTTTTGTACATTTATTACATATGTATATATATATATAATTTTATGTGTAGGGATGTTTTGCCTGGTTATAGATCTGTTCACCACATGCATGAAGTGTCCACAGAGGCCAGAAGAGGGTGGCAGATTCTTTGGAGTTGAAGTTACAGACAGTTGTGGGCTGCCATATGGGTGCTGGGAATCAAATGGGGTCCTCTGGAAGACCAGCCAGTTTTCTTCACCAATGAGCTATCTCTTGGCAAATGAACATTTGTTCATTCATTCATTTCTTCCCTTTCCTTAGCTTACCTTCTCCCTGACCTTTCCCTTTTCAGAAAGAAAGGGCTTATGTGCAAATTCTCTTATGCTTAGGGTAACCCTGGATTGCGCAATATAGTTTTTATGTAATCTCTTGTCCTAGAGTTCTGTTCTGTGGCTGTCCTTTTTTATTTAAGAAATTTTCTAACTTGCGTGGTGCACTGTGCCACTTTTGGATGTGAATGATCCTTAATAAGACAGAGGGAATGGGGCAGGAAGACTTATCCAGTGTTTATCTTGACTGATAATTCAGTGTTTACTTTGAATGAGTCATCCATCGCATCTCGGAGCTGAAGCAGTTCTGGGCACTGACTAATCTATTGATTTTTCATGTTTTCTCTTCTTCTATGCTACCGTGCCTGCCACTGGACCTCCAACATACATTAGCCTCCCAGGAGCTTTTCCAGTACGTCAGCTACAATGCTCTTCCTTTCTCTCCCACTTGGTAAGCATATTAAGTGTTGGCAAGGATGAGGTTGTTATAGGGATAATATATTATTTACAAAAAAGATCAATCATTCTCAGGCTTCAGTCCTCAGCCATTAGCATCGAATCACTCATGAGCTGTGTCATGAGTGATTGAATTTGAGAATTGCTCTTCTCCTTCCAGACTCCTGAATTGCATTAAAGAGTCATTTAGTCTCGTGGCGTCTTCATTTTCTCACCTGGAAACAGGGATGGCAACGTCTCCTCTGCCTGGCTGAGTTGTGGTGGGAGGCAAATGTGGTGGTAATGAGTGTCAAATCTTTGGGAAGTTCAAGGCCTTCCACAAATACAGACTGCTGAGGTGGCTGCCTGTTCTAATTTCAGCTCTCCTGCGCTGATAAAGTACCATGGCAGAAAAGCAACTCGGGAGAGAGGAGTTAATTTCAGCTTGTAATTCCAGGTTATTCTGCCATTGTAGGGGAAGTCAAGGCAGGACTTTAAACAGTCAGTCATTTCCAGCTCTACTTCTCCACTCCTGGGTCTTCCAGGACACCCTGCCTAGGGGATGGTGCCACTCACAGTGGGCTGGGTCTTCCCGTATCAGTTCACTTAATGGAGATAATCCCGCAATGGCATGCCTACAGGCCAGCCCCATGCGGACAGTCTCTCTTCTCGGGTGATTTTAGGCTGTGTCAGGCTGACAACTGAAACTACCCACACACTATCTATTCTATACCAGGAGGTAGCCTTACCTGCTGAGAGTGTTTGGAAGCCACACAAAGATGTACAAAACAGGCCCATGGGTGAATTTGCATGCATCCTGTTTGCAGAACGATTCTTTCTTCGGGATGTTTCCAAGTCAGAATCTCACTGGTGTTCCTGGTCATTGTGTGGCTCCACTCTGTCTGTGCCAAGGTGTGTTAGAATCCCACGGTCACAAAGCAAGAGAGTCCGATCAGAATTACCCACAGCGAATGGAGGAAAATCCCTTGCTCAGGTGAGAAAACCAGAACATTCTGGTTGAAGGTAGCCATAGACCTGACCAGAAATCTGTGGGGCTAGGAAAACACTTGTTATAAGCACTTACTCCATAGTACAAGCAAAAAGACCTGAGTTTTCCTAGCACAGCACATCTGTAGCCCCAGTGCTGGAGTGTGGTGGGAGTGGGTGGGGATAGACACATGGATCCCTGGAGCTTGCTGGCCAGCCAATGCAGCTGAATCTGTGAGCCCCAAGTTCAGGGAGATGCGGTCTCAAAAAAAAAAAAAAAAATGAGTTGGAAAGCAACTGAGGAAAACACCTGCTGTTGACCTCTCCCCTTCAAACTCACATGCACACACGTGCGTATGTACTTACATGAAGATGTACACAAGTATACACCACACGAGCAAAATGAGGAGGAGAAGGAAGAGGAGTGGGGGTGGGGAGTGGGGTCTCAGCTCTCTAGACTCAAATACTGTTTGGAAAAGTCTAATGTATGAGAACCAACTGCCAAAGGTGGATGACACCATGAGACCACAGGGAGACACAGGACAATGGTGTTTGTGCAACCTGTTAGGGGCAGTGTTTGGGGAAGCAGGAAGATGGGGAGGTTTTCTGAACACTAAAGCATGATGTAGAGGCTTTATGTGCTAATTTAGATAGAAATGGGCTACTGCCAACCAGAATGTCCTTGGAATTGCTCAGAAAAAACTGACCCATCCAATGTCAGGGCTTCAGTGGCCAGCACAAGATGCTCTGCTGACTGTCTTCCTGACTTTGGTTGGCCTATGTGGCTTGGGATAGTATGCTAGTATCACCTACCTTGGGTTATATCCAAGATGGCTGCTGCCATGTGTGCTGGATTCCCACAAACATCACAGAGATTCCAGGTATCTCTTCCCTGTATTGCTCACTGTTCCTTAGACGGGAGGAGCATGTGTGCTGGACAGGGATCACATCCTTGTGTCCTTGAAACCAGAGAAGAAGAATCCCTTTGCCTGCTTCAACCGCTTAGGTTAATTAAGATCCCTAGGAAAGTGCTAGTCAATGTGGGCTGTTATAGCAAAATGTCTTCGATTGGGCCGACATGATGGCTCTGTGGATAAAGGCACCAAACCTGGCCGCCTGAGCTTGATCCCTGACACCCACGTGGTGGAAGGAGAGAACAACTGTGTTCTGAAAGTTGTCTTGGAATGGGCACACACCTGCCCACTGTAACTTAAAAAATCAAAAACCTTAGACTGTAATCAATGAGCAACAGAATTTGTTGATCAGGGTTCTGCAGATTTAGAAGTACAAGGTCAAGTACCCACAGATCTGATGAGCGGGTATCACGCATGAATGGTGGCATCTGTGTTTTCATAGAGCAGACACGCAGAGGAGCCCCTAGAGATCTCTTTTATAAGGGCACGAGCCTATTCAGGAGGGCTTCATCTTCAGGATATAATTGCCCTCTCAATGACCTTATCTCCCAATACCATTCATTTGATTAGCTTGGACTAGTCACTGCAGTCTGGGGAGTGATGTGCAGATGAAGCTAGATAGGCCAATGGCCACTGTCTAGTTAGACCAATTATTTGTGAGTTCTCTCATGTGTACGGCTGTTTCAGACATTGCAGGGAGCTGGCAGCCACTGAATCTGTGTCTATCACTCGGGGAAAATACAGCCTTATACCCTGTCAAACCCCTATTCCTAATGAATCTATTACACTTTCGAGGCTATAAATAATAGAACCGTTCCCTTCCTTCCAATGCAAATATTTTGAATATTTTAATGATTGCTTTCCAAAGCCTACTTTTGAAATCACCCTCCTAAGGTTTGTGCCAACGTATACTCCCACAAACAGATGGCGGTGGGCACTCTTGAAGTATAAACTGTCATTGATCTATACTGGTGACTCTCAGCTGGGGGTGATTTTGATGCCCCTTCTCTCCCAGGATGCTGTGGCACTGCCTGAGACATCTTCAATCATCACAAGTGAGGTGATACTGATTTTTCTGGTCATGGCAGGATGGAATGCTGCTAGGAACCACTCAATATATAGAACAGGTCCCCACAACAAAGAATCACCTGGCCTCAGAGGTTGAGAAGCCCTGGCTTACTTACATAGATAGATCTACTCCACTTTTAAAGATTTACATATATATATATATAGTTTCTCTGTGTAGTTTTGGTGCCTGTCCTGGATCTCACTTTGTAGACCAGGCTGGCCTCAAACTCACAGAGATCCACCTGGCTCTGCCTCCCAAGTGCTGGGATTAAAGGCATGCGCCACCACTGCCAGGTACTTTATGTTTTTTAATTGCATGTGTGTATGTGAACATGTACATGGGTGGGTGCAGGTACCTGCGGATTCCAGAGGAGGGCTGTGGTTCTCATGGAGCTGGAGTTACAGGTTGTTGTGAACTACCCAGTGTGGGTGCTGGGAACCACACTTAGGTCATCTGCAAGAGCACTGAATGTTTTTAACTCCTGAGCCATCTCTCTAGCCTATGTGGTCCATATGACTAGACTACAAATTAGTCTGGGCAAGAAGACTGGTTGTAACATGGTGTGTTGCCAAACGCATGCATACTGGGTTGGTCCTGAATCCTGAAGTGCACTTGAGGTCCTGTTTCCCCAGTTGGTGGGGATGATAGCAAATAAACACAACAGATGGAGGTTTCCAAGGTGACCAGCTGAATTGCTTCCAAAACTCTCTTCCAAACCCTGGTTGACACTTAATGTTAAGGACAGTGGTCACTGAACTTCAGCAAAAAAAGATATGGTTCCGATGGGGTACTCACCAATGTTTAGTTTATTTCTATTCTGACTATATATTAGTCAGGGTTCTCTAAAGGAACAGAACTGACAAAATGAATATATACATTAAGAGAGGATTTCGTAGACTTATAAGATGTGGTTCAGGCAGTCCCACAGTGGCCGCCTCCAGAGCGCAGGCTGAGAATCTGGTAGTTGTTCAGTCCACGAGGCTGGATGTCCCAGTAGCGGTAATCTGGCCATGAGTCTCGGAGCATTCCTACCTCTGCTAGTCTCCAGTGTATGCTGGCATCCTGGAGAAGTGGGGTGTAACAACAATGAGGGAATGCTGCAGCAGCAGGATAGATGAACGTGCCAGCGAGAGTGAGGGCAAACAGGCAAAGAGCAAAGCTTTCCTCTTCCATGTCCTTCCGTGAGGGCTGCTGCCACAGGACGGTGCACGCTGAGGGTGGTCTTCCCACTTCAAATAATCTGACCAATAATGCCTCCCAGAAGTGCCCAGCAGCTTGTGCTTTTGTTGACTCCAGATGCAGGTCAGTCGACAACCAAGACTAATCACACTAATCACACTAACACTTGAAGAATAATGGTCACATAATACGAGGAAATTTAATGCCTGGCAGAATAGAAAAAAAAAATCACTATTAACAAGATCTGTGTCTGAGGATTACTGTTGCTGTGATGGAACACCGTGACCAATAACAACTCGGGGAGGAAAGGGTTTGTTTGGCTTACATTATTCTGCATCATAGTCCATCACTGAAGGAAGTCAGGACAGGAACCCACACAGGGCAGGAACCTGGAGGCTGATGCAGAGGTCATGGATGGGTGCTGCTTACTGGCTGGTTCAGCCTGTTTTCTTATAGAATGCAGGACCACAGCCCAGGGGAGGCCACATCCACAATAGGCTTGGCCCTCCGCATCAATCATTAATTCAGAAAATGCCTTACAGAAGAGTTTTCTCAATCGAGGTTTCCTCTTCTCAGAAGACTCTAACCTGTAGCCAGCACAGACCAGATTTATAATTTAGCTTTCAGTTTCCCAACTTGGCAAGTTTCTCCACACATTCACCATCAACCACAAAGAGGGGCTCTGTCTTACTTTTCTCCTTTCTCTGCGAAAACACCTTTTCTAGTTTGTGACTCTGTGGCTGCGATTAAACACCATGACCAAAAGAGTTTATTTTTGCTTATGGTTCCAGAAGGATAGAGTCCATCTTGGGGAGTCAGGAGATGGGGTGGGTGACTATGGGTGGTAGCAAACAGGAAGCTGGCTGATCACGTCCCTCCTACCCCTCCTTCTCAGCCGTCCTGGAGCTTGATATGTAGGCCAGGCTGGCCTCAAACTCACAGAGATCCATCTGTCTCTGTCTCTGCCCCCCAGTGCTTGGATTAAAGGTGTGTGCCACCATGACCAACTAATCATTTTCACCCACACACAGAAAGCAGAGATAGACAGACAGATGACAGACAGAGGAGAAAGAACAGGAAAAGTCCCACACTCAGTGACATACTTCCACCAGCAAGGGTATAGTTGAACTTTTCTTTGGGCTGCCAACCAGCTCTCGAATAAAGACATGGAAACTTGTTAATTATGAGCCACTATAAGATTTATTTATTTATCATGTATACAGAAGAGGATGCCAGATCTCATTACAGATGGTTGTGAGCCACCAGGTGGGTGCTGGGAATTGAACTCAGGACCTTTGGAGGAGCAGTCAGTGCTCTTAACCTCTGAGCCATCTCTCCAGCCCCTGATTTGTTAATTATGAACGCTTGGCCTTACCTTAGGCTTGTCCCACTAGCTCTTTTAACTTAATTTAACCTGTTTCTCTTCATCTACATTTTGCCTCGGGGATTTTTACCTTTCGCTCATTCTATATGTCCTACTTTCCTGCTTCCTCCATGTCTGTCTGTCTGTCTGGCCCCCGGTGTCTTCCTGGAGTCTCTTTTTCTTTTTCCCCCTTTTCTTTCTCGAGCCTAAATTCCTCCCCCTACTTCCTCTCCCTGCCCATAATTTTTCTCTTGCTATTGGCTGTTCATCATTTTATTAGACCAATCAGGTGCCTTAGGCAGGCAAGGTGAAACAGCAACACTTCTTTACATAATTAAACAAATGCAGCACATCTTTACATAGTTAAACACATATTCCACAAAATAAACAAATGCAACACATCTTTACATAGTTAAACAAATATTCTGCAACATAACAAATGCAACACATCTTTACATAGTTAAACAAATATTCCGCAACACAAGAGTCTACCTCCTAAAGGTTCCATATCGCTTCCCCAGCAATGCCACCAGCAGGGGATCAGGTGTTCAAGTGCACAAGCCTGTAGGGGACATCTGTTATTCAAACTACCATAGTCACTTGTGGGAGACCAGATCCCACTTTTTTATGACAGGGAACTCTTGAGAAGAGAGGGATAAGAGCATTAGGTAGAAAAAATATAGAGGTAGGAGGGATAGAGGGGAGAGAAACAGAAAGAAACACAGGGTAGCCTCGGGAGGGCCTGGATCATTATCCACTGGCCCCTTCTGTCTCTTCTAAAGGGCTTTTATAGGAATGCCAAGGGGTGGAGCAAAAGACACCCCCCCCCCCAGCTCAGCCAAGTGCAGACCCTCCTAGTTACCTTGTAACCACACATATGGTCAAGCCATCCTCTAATGCAGCTCTGTTGGGTAAAGCAAGCTCAGCTCTCACTAGGAAACCTCTGCTGGCCTCCACAGTAACTGACAGAAAGCAACAGAAAGACAGGTCCGGCCAGAAACATGGTTTTTCAGACCCTACTGTTCTCTCAGAGGGACTGAGTTCTTTTCCTAGCACCATGTCAGGTGGCTCACAACCTCTTGGGACCCCCACTCCGGGGAGAGCTGATGCCTCTATCCTAAGCAAACATGCCCACACGTTGTGCACATTTATACACAGACACACACATAGTTCACAAAAATAATGAAATTTTTTTTTTTATGTGGAGCTGAGGATTGAACCCAGGGCCTCGTGCTTGCTAGGCAAGTGCTCTACCACTGAGCGAAATCCCCAACCCCATGAAATATTTTTTAAAGGACATATTTCGGCTCATGGTTTGATGGGATACAGTCAATGAGAAAGCATGGCGGTTGGAGAAGGAGGTAGCTTGTCACATTGCAGCTGTTATTAGGAACTGGAGAGGAATGGATGCTGGTGTTACACTCAAATTTCTCCCCTTTCCGTGTTGAGCTTAGTGTGGGATCTCAGCCCATGGGATGGGCCTGCCCACATTCAGGATAGGTTTTCCCTCATCATTAAACTTCTCTGGAATACCCTCATAGACATGCCCAGGGTATGTCCAGAGACAATTCTAAATCCAGCCAAGATAACAAGGAAGACGATCTATCATCAGTGCCAAATGTTTCTGCTTGTTCTGTTTTTGAGACAGGGTCTCACACTATAGCTAGCTTCTGCTGACCTGGAACTGACTATAGCACCCAGGCTGACCTCGAACTCATGGCCGTTTTCCTACCTCAGCCTCCTGAGTGCTGAGATTACAGGTGTGAACCACCACATCTGGCTCCAAATGCTTCTTTTTAAAAGTAGTATAGTACAGAGATAAAAAGCAGGGCTCGGGGTTGGAGAGCTCAGTGGTTAAGGGCACTTCCTGCTCTTCCAGAGGACCTGTGTTCTGTTCCTAGTACCCACGTCAGGTGGCTCACAACCACCTGGTAACTCTAGATCCAGAGGATCCAAGGCTCTCTTCTGCTCTAGATCCAGAGGATCCAAGGCTCTCTTCTGCTCTCTGAGGGCACACACACACACACACACACACACACACACACACACACCAAAGAGACTCTTTAAAAAATTAGCAGGGACTGTCAACTGGATTCAGGTTAGGATTCCTGTTCTTGCTATACATGGTGTGACTTTGGGCAAAGTGTTGTCTGTGAGCTATAGATAATAGTGCAGTGTAGTTACTATGTAAGAACGTAGAGGGTCCGGGGATAGCTCACTGATGGTAGAACACTTGCCTAGGTACCATCCCCAGCCCTGGGGCAAGGGGGGGGAGTTAGAATGGGGCCTGGAACATGACAACTGCTTTATAAACATTAGCAATAAATATTGTTTTAGCTTCTCTTCCACATTATGGAGAGCCTGCTGTACTGGCTAGTCTTACGTCAGCTTGATACAAGTGTGGTAGTTTGAATGAAATGCCCCCCCCCCCATAAGCTCGTGGAGAGTGGCACTGTTAGGAGGTGTGGCCTTGTTGGAGGAAGTGTGTATCTGGAGGCGGGCTTTGAGGTTTAAGGTTCAGATGCTTAAGGCTGAGTGTCACTCTCTCTTCCTGCTGCTTTCAGATCCAGATGTAGAATTCTCAGCTCCTTCTCCAGCAAAATATCTGCCTGCATACCACCCTGCTTCCCTCTATGATGACAGTGGACTGACTAAACCTCTGAACTGTAAACCAGCCCCCAGTTGAATGTTTTTCTAACCTGGGCAGTGGTGGCACACACCTTTAATCCCAGCATTCAGGAGGCAGAGGCAGGTAACTCTCTGAGTTCGAGGCCAGCCTGGTCTACAGAGTGAATTCCAGGATAGACAACTACACAGAGAAACCTTGTCTCAAATTAAAAAAAAAAAAAAAAAAAAGTCTTCCTTTATAAGAGTTGCCGTGGTCAGAATGTCTCTTCACAGTAATAGAAATCCTAACTAAGACAGCAAGCTAGAGTCAAGAGATGGCTCAGCCATTAGAGTCATCAAAGAAAAGGGAACCTCAATTGAGAAGATGCCTCCATAAGACCAAGCTGTAAGGCATTTTCTTAATTAGTGATTGATGGGGAAGGGCCCAGCCCATGGTGGGTGGGGCCATCCCTGGGCTGGTGGTCCTGGGTTCTATAAGAACACAGGCTGAGCAAGCCATGAGGAACAAGCCAGTAAGCAGCACCCCTCCATGGCCTCTGCACCAGCTCCTGCCTCCAGGTTCCTGTCCTGCTTGAGTTCCTGTCCTGACTTCCTTTCATGACGAACAGCATTATGAAAGAATGAGCCAAACAAACCATTTCCTCCTCAACTTGCTTTTGGCCATGGTGTTTTATCATGGCCAAGGTAACCCTGAGTAAGACATCTGGTGGCCAGCAAAGTCAGCAATCCTCCTGTCTCAGCTCTCCACTCTCAATTCTGGAGTCACAAGCATGTGCACAGCCACATCTGGCTTTTTGCATGGCTGTTGGGATTTGAACTCAGACCCGCATGCTTTCACAGAAAACTCTCTTACCTACCGAGCCAACTCCTCAGTCTCAGAGTCTGCCTTTTAACAGACACCCCCCACCCGCCGCCATGATTTGTGCACACAGTCACCATCCTTACTTTGGAAGGAGGAGCTTGTACCTCTGCATCTCCTTGTCCTATCAAACTCCAAGTGATGAACTTAGTTGATTCTTGTATGACTCAATCCTAATGTTTGGGGACATTGCTTAAAATCAACCCATTCTGAGCTGGAAAAAGACCCTTTGAGAGACAATTTCTTCTTCTTCTTTAAAAAAAACAAAACAAAAAAAAAAAAAAAAAAAACTCTCTGTAATTAAAAAAAAAAAACCAAAACACTTCTTTATGTGCACGTGTGTGTGTGTGTGCCTGAGTGTGGGTATGCACACGTGAGTGCAGGGACCTCCGAAAACCAGAAGAGAGCAGCAGACCCCCCCTGGAACTGGAGCCGCAGGTGGTTGTGAGCTATTGTGCGGGTCCTGGGGACTGAACTTGGATCTTCTGCAAGGAGAGTATACACTCTTAAGCACTGAGCTGTCTCTTCAGCACACTGTTTCTTTTGCTAAAATGAGTTTTCCTCTTTATTTGGTGTGTGTGTGTGTGTGTGTGTGTGTGTGTGTGTGTGCGCGCGCGCGCACGCACACTTGAGCATACATATGCATTCATGCCACTGTGCATGTGTGGAGGTCAGAGGTCAACTTGGGGAAGTCAGTTCTGTCCTTACCCCTGGTTGTGTTCCAGGGGTGGTTGCTGCAAAATTGGGTAGGGCCCCACAGACAAGCTCATCCTGTGAGAGCGGCTTTAATTATTGCCACCAGATGGCAGCAAAGAGCAAGTTTCCCTATGAGGCTCTGTCAGCCCAATGGGATCCCAAGGCAGAATCAAATGGTTGATGGCTCTCCCTAGTTTGCATCATGTTCATCATTCACCTGTTCCTCTCTGCTTCCCCAATTTTTCTCAGCCCAAGACCATGAGGACCAAACCCAGAGCTTGCTAGGCAAGCACTCTATACCACTGAGCTAAATCCCCAACCCCATGCATCCTTTTTCTAACAACTCCTTCCGTGGGAATGATTTTTAAATACACAGTCAAAGGCAAATTGGAATTATAGCCTGTAGTTAATGTGGACTTGTCAATGAAAACTGAACCTAAGGGATTTATGAAGTACATATTTATGAGGCAACAGGGAATATGACAATATTTAGATTACTTAAGATCCAAGTCCCTGTCCCAAGTGCATGTATCTGGGATCCAGCCATTATCCATTCAATAAATACTCAATCCTGGCTTGGGAATAAATACACATTGTTTTTTAAAAGACAAGTCTCCCTGCTATGTAACTCTGGCTGGGCTAGAACTTGCCCAGGATGGCTTCTGTAGACCAGATCGCAGAGATCCACCTGCCTCTGTCTCCCAAGTGTTCTGATTAAAGGCAAGTGCTACCACATTTTTTTTGTTTTTGTTTCTTTTTCTTTTCTTTCTTTCTTTTTTAAAGATTTATTATTTATTATGTATACAGAAGAGGGCACCAGATATCATTACAGATGGTTGTGAGCCACCATGTAGTTGCTGGGAATTGAACTCAGGACCTCTGGAAGAACAGTCAGTGCTCTTAACCTCTGAGCCATCTCTCTAGCCCGTTTTTTTTTTTTTTTCAAGACAGAGTTTCTCTGTGTTAACAGTCCTGACTGTCCTGGAACTTGCTTTGTAGACCAGGCTGACCTCAAACTCACAAAGATCCACCTGCCTCTGCCTCCCAAGTGCTGGGATTAAAGGCGTGCGCCACCACAGCCCGGCTCACATTATTTTTTTTTTTTTATATTACTTAAGACATGGAGGGAACTATGGAAGTGTGTTATTTGGAGGGGGTCAGAGCAAGTCTCCCTGGAAAAGTGCTCATTGAGGTGAGATGCAAGATTTGGCTATGCAGAGGAACAGACACGAGCCCTCCAGGCTGAGGGAACAGGGCACCTGATGGTCTGATGAAGTCTGTGTAATTTTATATCAGTTTGATTGATGGAATAAAGACTGACCACATCACGATTCAAGGACACTCAGATGTTTTCTGGTTTACTTGTTACCATGTCATCTACATATATTTTGAAGACTCCTTATGGGTGTTTGAAGAGGACAGTATTCATTCATCCCATGGATGCTGCATTGGTCTTACAGAATCCTTATGATGGGCTGTGACTACCACACCTGGGTCATAAAGGGCTCCATCCATACCCTCCAGAGGCTGCTGGCTCCTTCTCCACTGTCTCTTTGTCTTAGCAGGTCAGGACCGCCCTTATGAAGCATGCCCATGTTGTGACCACGTTATTTCTTGGCTCTGTTCCTATTCTCCATCTCTCGTATTCATGACACTGAGCGCTTCAAACCTGGAGGCATGGACCAAGGGTGCTGTGGGTAGAATTTAGGCAATGGTGAACTTGGATGGAGGGAAAACTTATTTGTTTTCGCCAATTTCTAGCTGAAACACAAGGTTTCTTCTTCTCTTGTGAATGCAGACCAGAGATCACAGTGGTGTTAACAAAGCCTGTGTCTTTGCTACCAAAAGTCATAGATGTTTATATGTGGCGTGGCGTGGCTAGCTAGTACTGACATCTAGGAATTCAGTCATCAATACTTAGAAATTATGCTCTTTTTTTTTTTTTAAGATTAGTGTTACGTCTTTTTATTTAGGGTACTACTATACCCCAATTTGGTTTTGTGAAGAATCTTGACTTCCCCCACACTGACAGAGTCGAACCTGGGATTGTGCACTGAAATGGACTCCCCTAAGTTGTCTTCTGTCTGGATGTTTGATCACGGCAACAGGAATGACATGGGAACACATAGGCATCCACTCCCTCTGCTTCGGGGCTGTTGTGAAGACTGTTCCCCTCAACTCAATGGACTGAAAGCTCTGAAACCGTGAATCTTCCTGCCTGGAGGTGTCCGGATATTTTGTCAGAGCAGCTAAAAGCCTAACTAGCTTAGACCCTTTTGTGCCTGGTGTGGGAAGAGAGTCCTCCCAGGCGGAACAGGGTCATTGAGCCATGTGGGTAGAGGGCGAGGGGTAGCCTTGAGAGGAGCAGCTGCTACGTTCTGCTGTGGAGTGCTCACGCGTGTTGATAATCAGTAGGGACGCACTAGCTGAAGAGCAGCTGTGTGTGTGCACGTGTACCCATGTATCCGTCCGTGCATATGTTTGTGTGTGAGTGTGCGTATGCCATCAAACCCAGGGCCTTGCGCTTGCTAGGCAAGCACTCTAGCTCTACCACTGAGCTAACTCCCCAGCCCATGAACCTCTTTCCTGTCAGTAGCTTCACTCAGTTTCTCCAGGGAGCTTTGGGCCATCTGCAAAGCCAGTAGAAATAACTCATTTCCTTTTCGATTTCTATTCTTTTCCCTTTCTTCTTCTACCCAAAATTACCAAGGCACTTTTGTTGTTGTTGAGACAGGGTTTCTCTGTGTAGCTTTGGCACCTTTCCTGGAA